>NC_134220.1:12865317-13226312 GCF_965140235.1 Caretta caretta | reverse complement strand
ATCAGGACTGGGGTGTATTGGCAGAGCTATATTGGCAAGCTTGTACAGCACCATAGCTGACTCTAGCATGTACTGTATATTCTTCACCAAATTCACTCTAAATGTAAAAAGAATACAATATATCCCACAAACTTTGCATGTGACATGAACATAATTGTGCCATAACAAGAGAGATTGCTTTTTCCTGGTTAACCTGTAGTTGCAAAAATAAGAAAACCAGTGAAGTTTCTAATGGTCATATGGAAAATTTTCATTCTCTCAGAAACCAGCCTGTTGGTTTTAAGTGAAGGGCTTGGGAAATAGGATCATGTGGGCTATTGCCTTTGAGGGGAGCATTCATTGTTCCCTGATTTCACCAGCTTCGTCTTCCAGGTTTCTGTTGTTTTCCTCTTTCTGGTTTCCTTCCTGTCCTATTTGCTCCTTAAATAACCGCCATTTTTGAATGGTCTCACTCTGAAGCCATTTCACCAATAGACTGGGGAATATCCACATAACTAACATGGCCTTTTTCACTCTCTCCCCTCCCTCATTCTTCCCCCTTTTTCTATTCCTCTCCACTTCTCTTTTTCTCTCATTACCCCTCCTTCCTCTTTCTCATGCTTTCCTCTGTCTTTTCTCTCTTCCTCTCCCTCTATTTCCTTTTTTCTGCATTTTTCTTCCTCCCTTCCTTTCTCTTTGTGTCTCCACCTTCCCATCTCTCTCTCCTTTCTATTTCCTTCTCTCCCTCTGGTATCTCCCCATCACAGGTTACCCAGCTGAAGATTGATAACAATCCATTTGCGAAGGGGTTCCGAGAGAATGGACTCAGCTATAAGAAGAACCGGTAAGAAACCTCCTTCAACAGTTCCTGTTTATGCCACACCACTTAGGCCTTGTCTGTATTACACTTATGGGGGAAGTATCCCACCATTTCACTCCCCCAGCTGCAGCTCCATTAGTGGTAGAGATGGTGGTAGAAGTGGTATAGACAAAACACACAAGCCACCAGCATTTTAAGTACCATGTCAGTCAGCCAGACCTGCTTAAAGCAGGTCTAGAGAACACCACGATAAAAAAAACGGGTGCCTTTTCTCTGCTCGTGCTCCTGCCATTGCTACCACTAGGGCAGTAGTAGTCCACCAGTAGTAGCAAAATAGTGGCGATTCCTCCCAAAAGGCTAGTGCGCTCTCAACTTTGCTATATCCGAGACTGCTTTGGTTCATCTCTTGGTTATTCTAAATCCAGGTGGGATACATCTTATTCAGAGTCACAGAGACTAGCCCACAAAGGCCTTATCTAAACTGGTCTTTAAAGAGAATATGGGAAACATGTTTAAAGAGTTCCCCTTAAACCCAGTCCTGGCATGGTTTTACCAGCCAGTGTGGATAGGGCTTAAATTGTTAGAACCATGATTAAAACCTGTAAAGGTCCAAGCTTGAGCATAATTATAAATATGGTTGTAACCATCCACACTAGCCAGACAAAGCATGTTAAAGACCAGTTCTGATGTAATAATGATCCAACAATACTATCCCACAAGCTCTTCTCTTTCCCGTTTTTTGTTATTCTTCTCTTCCTCCCTATGCCTCTGCTGTTGCCATCTCTGGTATTCATCTGTCTAGAGATTGTGCATGGGCACAAATGTAAAGCATCATGCTTACCAACCAGACACACTAAATAAATAATGACAAACAACCAAATTTGAACATGATTTTTTAAACTCAGTTTCAGCTTCATTATAGTCAGGGCCTTAAGTGTGGATGGAGAATAAACGAGAAGTAATTTGAAAGGGAAGCTTTAACCTGCTAGCTCATTCACTGTCTTCAGCTGTGCACGTGCACTGGAGAAATACACTGGAGTAAGCTCTAGAATCATAGACATCAACAAGCAGCATTCTTCTGTTCACACATCTGTCTGAATATGAGCATTGTGGTATTTGAGGGTGTGTACATGTGTATGTCTGCATAATAAAAAGAAATACGTCTGTGTGTTTAGTAATAATCATGTTGCTGTGTCTATGTATGAGTCCATGCTTGTTGCTAGTATGTCTAAATGCGTGTGCAGAAGTACAAATGGCATCCTTACATATGGGGGAGCTGCAGTGTAGGGTGCGAGTATGTGTGTTCACAGTGGTGCAGGTACAATGTATTTGTCTGAATACCTGGATATGAGCATCTGAATCGATTTTTGTATGCTGTGTGATGGTGAATTTGTTTTTCTCCTTCATTCTAGAGGGAAAAATGTTAGAGGTACTGAAATGGTAAAGCAAGGAAGTGCTGAGGAGACAGGCTGTGACCCCCTCACCGATGAGTCTGTAGCCACACTGCAAGGATACTGGTCTCTCCACTGAGACTGAGCCACGGAGCAGCTCTCTACACAAAGCTTAGTGGTATGGGTGGATAAAGCAAGCAGTTTTTCTTTGCACACCCAAAGCTTGCCCCGCGCTCACTTACGCTGGCTCTTACTATGCCCAGGCTATGATTTTTCATATAATTTACCACAACAAACCACTTCCCTCCAATAATGATAATTATACAGCTGCACACAAGCCATTCCTAGCAGGAACTCCCCACACCCAGTTCCAATTTCAGTCCTCTCCTACCTTCCCATTTGGAATTTTAGCACAGAATTTGAGTGTTTTCATTGATTGCACTTTATAGACATTTGTTTTGTATTTTAAATCTATGTTCGTATTGCAGAAAATATTGCAGCTTTTAAAGTGCTGGTCAGTTAAATACATTTTCTCATCACAGACACACGGGTAGTCTGCACTTTTGTGCTAGTGATTCCTTACGTAAATGTGAGATTGGAATACGGTATATTATTACCAGAAGCACACAAAGTTGGATAAAGTCTAATATTTTTAGTGTAATACATCCATTTCACACCCCTACTGCCCTCAGTCCAATTAGAATTTACCTCTTTTAACGGCCCATACAACTCGCTCACATGCCACCCAGTGATCTATGAAGGAATTGCAACTTATTTATTGTTAATAACGTCCTGCACTTAACTTAAAAACATTTGTCCACTTTAGGAGGGCTAATTTTTAATTTATTGTTTCAAAACACGTCTACCCAAAATGATGCTGTGCTTTTATAATCACAGCAGGGGACATTTTGAGGTTTAAATTTCCCTTTAATCACTAAGGATGTAATAAAAACATGAAAAGTTCTTTGAGCTCCAGAGTGTTAACCAGGGAGAAATTTACTCGGGAGTTTACAAATGTGAGCTGAAGAGACAAACTGGGTAATAAAATGCACAACTAGGGACCAAACCGGCTAAAAGTTGGTCTCTAGCTGCCCATCAGGAGTTGAGACTTGGAGAAAACAGGCTATTCAGCACCTCCAGAGCCATAAGATCCTGGTCATAAACATTTCACAATATACTGGAGTGGGGGGAGGGAGCCTTAGGTCTGCAATTCCTGCCTGGAGTTTGCACCCAGGCCTGTGATCACAAGGATGAGGATCTTTACTAACTAAAGATGGGGTGGGGGGGAACCTATACAAACAAATTGCTTCATGAAAGAGACAGAGCAGCAGTCATTTAAGGCTATGCAAATGCATAGGAATTCATGGGCTGTATGATCCCACAGCCAGACCTCAGGAATCCATGAAATCTGACAGGCTCTACTTTCCATTCCTGGTAACACATAGGGATTCCTGTCTGAATTTCTGTTGCCGATGGAGACATCATTTTTGCTACCAGGGGCTGATCAACTGGTGTGAGAGAAAATACAGCTCAGAATCTCTCCAGCCAACTGAATGGGTTTTTTCTTTCACTATGTATGCGAGACCACTCTGATTGAAGTGTGCTTCCTTTCTACAATGAACTTATCTTATGTCTCTTTTTTACTGGCTTCAGCTTCCCTATAGAATATATGTATCCCATCATAACTTTTGTTCCTAGTTTCAGAACCAGTCATCTAGGATGCACCTTGTAGTCTACTTCTGCATTCAGTTTCTTCTTCTGAAAGATACAGATATATGTCCTGTAACTCAGTCCCTCAGGTCGGATTCTTCTGTGGATTCTGTATACATCCTCCGTCTCCCTGGGTTCACTCTTTCCTCCTGTAGAATGCCTGTATTCTCTCTGGGTATCTAATTATGGCTTCCTTTCTTATACAGTGTATGTATCCTATGGCTGTATAGCTTGGTAGATGCAGTCAGGCCTTGTTCTTTTTTTTTAACTGAGAAAATATAAATTACATATATAAATACACAAAGAGGAAAAATGGAACCCTCTTTTTTATAATAAAAAAATATATTGGGAAAAGAATTCCATCATAACAATAAACTTAGAACAGCAGCCACTTTTATTTAATTCCTGAGGGCTTGTCTACACTGAAAATTTACATTGGCATAGTTACGTCTCTCAGCAGTGTGAAAAATCTACCCACTCCCAGTGTAGACAGTGCTAGGTTGATGGAAAAATTCTTCTGTCAAACTAGCTAGAGCCTCTTGGGGAGGTGGATTAGCTACAGCGATGGGAGAATTCCTCCTGTCACTGTAGTGAGTGTTTGCACTAAAGGCTATAGCCATGCAAGTGCAGCGCTGTAGCGTTTTAAGTGTAGAAATAGCCTGAGTGACAGAGATAATATCACAGGTACCCTCTATCGAAATCCATTGTGTATGACTTCATTCTCGTATTATTCCCTTTTGCTGCGAGACAGCACATTATTGGAGATTAAGAAATTACACCAATGCCCTACAAATGTCAGTTATCCATTGCTTTTTGGGTGATGAGTAGGATCATTAAAGTAATCAAGGAGGGAAGATGGACATAAATTTCTTTTTCGTATTTGGGAAAATTATGTGTGAGTTCTTCCATTTCTTGCATATGCCACACACACTATAACCAGTTTGTGTTAGAGGGTGGCAAGACCAATTTCCATGAAGTATTTCCCAGCTAGACATAACTTTCTAATCAGTTGTATTTTTTTTACTTTTTAATTGTGTATTTCAGTTATCTGTCGCAAGTATTCTATTTTCTGGTTGAAATTTTATGTCTGCTTTATTAATAATCTTCCCAGGTATCTTGATTGTCTTTATCCAAAAATGATGCTATTGTGGGGTAAGTCCATAAAATTATGTTGTAGACAGCACTTCCTAGTCCTTCCAGCAAACTTTCGCTCCATGCCTGCAAAATCTTAAGCATATGCATTAGCGCTGTGCATGTGAGTTGTCCCATCGACTCCTTTATTTTGTTTATTAATGTAATGTTATGAGAGTGTAACCTTGATGGGATATAGTAGAGTCTTATACAGAAACAATTGTATAATGTGAATGTACACCTCTGATGTCAGAAGCTAAACTAATGAATTTGTAAGCTGATTAAATGTTCAAGTTCTGGCTCATTCTGTACTTGTTTGTAAGATAGATCTAATACAGCGTATTTATTTACAAAAATAAAATCAGGATCCTACTTTATCTGAACCCCCCAAAATCCAAAAGATTAGGGTATGTCGTTCTGGGTTTGGCCCTTCTTTTTTTTTTTTTAGAATAGATGGTGAAAACCTAAAAACTGCTTTTGTTTTGCAAAACCATGTCAGTTTGGGTTTTTATTCAGCAAAACCATACCCAGGGCTTGTTTTGATCTGGGTCCTGGTTTAGTTCAACCTCGTATTCAGTGTTTGAGTTACATGTTGTATATACTCTCCATGTTTCTTCTCTTTTCCTTGTGTGTATTTTAACCTACAGCCTTCTCCCTATGAAATGAATGTGTACTGGGTTTGGAGGTGATTGGATTCTTCCTTTGTTGTTGGCTTTTCCTTGTACAATGCCCAGGTGCGCTAATATGCTGGTGCTTTCCCATGCAGTGTGCAAGAAAAGCAGCACTCTGCTGTGTTGTGCTTTGTGGTTACTCTGGTGCTGTGTTGTGAAGCTGTTTTTGCTGTCATGTCCCATCCAAGCTGTAAAGTCCTTTCAAAAAGGTGTTTTTGTGGATTTGAATGGGACGGAGTGCTGAGCAGTGTCTGGGAAACACAATAGGCTGACAGGAAAACAGTGCAGCTAACATCAGGAGTCTGTGAAAACTTGAAAGAGCCTAAGGCCCCAAAATTTTGCATTTGACTCTGGACTGTAGCCTTTGAGCACAAACTCAGCCTGCCCTGTTAAGTGGCCGTTAAGTGTTTCCCTTCTTGTCTCAATGCTAACTAGCTAGTTGGAAGAAGTGAGTGCATATTATAGAGGGGATGGGAGGGGGGATATGAGTAGGGGAAAGAAGGGAAGAGCAGCTTCATTTCTCCAATTCACAAGCATAACTCTTTGGCCAGATAGCTCAATCCACAAACCTGTGAAGAGGCAAAGCCTAAGTTAATACTGTAATATACTATACTACATTTGCATGAGCCCTTTTCACCCCACGGTCCCAAAGTCCACCCCAAACTACACACAGCACCTTTTAAATACAGCCTCCTCTGGAGTGGGAACAGGGGGGTGACCAGGACACAGCACACTGCCTCACAGTTCATGGAGCTGTTACCAACAGGCTATCTCCAACCAGCGTGTTTAACCCTTTCAGCTAGTTTTGTTTTCCCAAAAGTGATTTTGCTTTTTGCGAACACTCGATGGTTTGGGGACCAATGCAATTTGTGGCTTAGCAGACCCACAAACCCCGGCCTGCTGCTGAGCCTCTCTCATGGGTCTGGGCTATGAACATCTGAACAGAATGTTTAACAAGCAACAAACCTAAGTATGACAGCTGATTTCCCGGGAAATAGCAACCAAAATTGTCCACTTAAAAAAATGCAAATACTCATCATCAAACGAAAAGTTTGCATCACCTGAGCTGTAGTAAGCAGCTGTCAAGAAGCCCTTCCTTATGCTACAGCATGAGAGGAAATTGGATTTTTTTGAACCAACATGTGGAAAGTTCTGCTCACTGGGGAGTCTTTCTGAATAATAACAATACTTTACACTTTTCTAGCACTTCATGTGGGGATCTCAAAACACTTTACTGACATCCGTTGATTTTAGCTTCACGTCCTCATGTTTGAGGAAACCAAGCCCTAGAGAGAGCCTAAGTAACTTGCCCAAGGTGAGATTGAGTCAGTGGGAACATCAGGAATAGAATCTCTCAGTCCTCACTCCCAGTTCTCTGCTCAGTCCACTAAATGTATTTCTTGCTGAAGCGTCTGCTCTGCTTAGAGAGCGATTTTTGCATTTTCTTTTTTCTCGGTCCCTTCTGAGATGTTTGAAGTCAGTGTCTAGCCAGGACACTGTTAGTTAGTTAGCTTAGATACTGAAGTGTTCATTAGTGCCATTGTTTGCTGCTCCAGACCTAAAAGGGAGTAATCCTGCCACCTCCTCTAGGGGCAAATGGATTCAGTGTGCTCTGTCTTTGCGGGCATGCTTCTCCTTGCTGGTGGGTCTGTGTGTGCATAATCAGGGCCCTGGGTATCCACCAGCAAGCTGGATCTAAATTTTATGTCAGTGTCTCTGGATTCCATAGCAATCTGGAAATTGTGTGTCTGATTCATTAGAAAAAATGTAATGGAGGATTTTAATGAATAGTCAGGATAGTAGCACGGGCTGTTTATTTTGTATTAAATTCCATTAATTCTAGGCCCTCCCCACATTTTCATTCTTCCAGAGATACATGCATGCAGCGCGAATACTAATATCAAAGGTGGCCAAGAGAGGTGTAGGCAGCTGGGTCTTTTGGCATTTGGGGAAGCATAGGAGGCAGTTTGGGATAAGCACATTAGTCCCTGCTAAAATGATTAATAGTTAAAATGCCAACTTTGCTATTCTTAGGTTTCAGAAGTAACACCCACTGAGATTAATGTATGGCAGTTCATACTGCTCTGAGCCATTGTTTCAGGCTGCTTGCAGACTCAGGAAGACCACGCTGCTTCAGTTACACACAGTTCATGTTTTTAACATTCTCTTAACAACCATGAGGGCTAGAAACAGTCTTTTTTTTAATACAAAAATGAAGGCTCATGTTCCGGCACATAACTCTGCAGCCAGTTCCACAGCCATGAAACTGTGGCATACACCGGGGCCTATATCTAAGGAACCTCTGGCTACCAAGCAGAACTGGAGATGGCAGTGACAAGGTTTAACACATGTGACTTTCAAGGCCACCTCTACCCAAAAGGATCATTACTCCTCATCTGAACGTCTATTGCATCTCAACATTCCTGACAGTAACTTGGAACCTGGCAAGCCTACTGGCACAGAAGATGTTGGGTAGGTGTTTGCGATCTAGGAGCTGCAGCTGAGAAGTGGGGGTGCAGCCCATTCAGCATCTTATAGGATCCAACCCCAACAACTGAGGCTACAGAGTTGCTGACATACTGATCTTTACTGTGACAATACCGCATGTGAGTGGTTCAAAAGAAGTCGTGAATGTGACATGTATGCATGTGGGCCAATTCAGCACAAAGTCCTGCTATGTGTTAGCTACTAAAAGGCAGAGAGAGGGTTGAAATTGTCATTGAAAACTCTTCACATGCTATGAAATTGGCCAGAAAAAGGTGGTTTTGTTAAAAGCACTGAGAGCTCATTGGAGAGACAAAAATAAATACTGGGTTTGCTCCTCCCCTTCATCCCATATCCAGTGGCATATGCCATATGCCTTCCCCTCCTCATTCCCTTCAGGATGCTGGGGGCAGCTCCTGTTTAGAGTCAGGTACAATATGATCTTTACCTACTGCTGTAAATGTGCTGGGCACAGAGCTGTACACATCACTGACTTTCACCTTTCACTTCCCCACCCCCAGCCATCCCTCTCCTTCCCCCTCATCCCTCCCACCCATCCAATTTGCCCATGAATTGTTAGAGGCCAGCCCTTCACATCTGATTTCTCAGTGAACAGCCTGAGGCACACTGGGGACAGACAGACAGAGGGTAATGTGTTAAATTCCACCTTGGCGGTGGTGAATTTCATGGGTTTTGCTGCTATTAGCCACACTTTCTAGCAATTATAACAAGTTCACTTTTCTTCCCTTTTTAAATCCTCTCTATCTCCTAGAATGGCTGAGAGCGCACTAGCTGTTAACTAGTAATTGGTAATTAATGACTCCACCTCCCCATCAATCAGCTGGGAGGAGATTAAAGGAATGGGCGTTTGCAGAAAATATGTGTTGCCAGAAATACCAATACGGTGCGTCCAGATGAAGCAGACGAGGGAGATAGTGCAATGCCTTTTATTGGTGTATGCAGTAAGTCCTGATACATTGGACAGTCTGGTGGTGCACTTGTCTGAAATCCCCAGTGTAGCTATTGCTGTACAGTTGTTGACTGAGGTCCAGCTCACCACTGGACCCTCTTTTCTCTTTCTTCTCCCATCTTGTGCAGTGATGGCATATCTCAGGCTCTCAGAGCCCAGTCAGTGACTTGGGCTCATGGGGCTTGGGCTGTGGAGCGAAAAATTGCAGTGTAGATGTTTGGGTTCATGCTGGAGTTTGGGCTCTGCGACGCTCCCCCTTCCCAAATTATCAGTGCCCAGGCTCGGGCAGTCTACACTGCAATTGTACAGCCCCACAGCCCGAGCCCCATGAGCCCAAGTCAGCTGATCTGGGCCAGCTGCAGCCATGTCTGTGGGTCTTTTATTGCAGTGTAGACATATCCTCTGGTTACGGCCCTCATATGCCTTTCTATGGCAGAAAAAGTGTCACTAGAAAAACAGGGCTGACAAGGAGGATTCAGTGGCTGCTTCCCCCTTATCAGTGGGGAGAGCAACAAGAGTCATTTTCAGTACTGTTCTGCTTGCTGCTGTGGCACTGGGGCTGGAAGAACTGAAGTCTTCAGATCTTCTTCATGTTCTTTTTAACATACAATTGAGGAGTCTCTGTTGTTCCTTGTCCCAAAGCTGCTTCTATCCAGAGCCTCAGGAGCCACAGTCAGCCTATACAGGGTGAGGGACCCACTCTTGTCATTACCTGTCTATTTGGTTTATTTTCCATGCTCTCATCACCTTTGCCTAGATTTCAGGAGATAATATGCCCTCTTCCCTATGACAGGATGAGAACAAGGGGACCACCGCTTACCAAAGAAATCAGAGCCAATGCAAGTCCCTTATCCTGAACAGCTTTGCAACATCTGTGCCTCTTAGGGCTTGTCTACACCTGCAGCACTGCAGCAGCACAGCTGGAGCTCAGGCGGGAGATCTTCACTTGTGCCGAGAGGCAGTAGCTATGTCTACATGGGACAGGGGGATTAGGTCAGTATAATTACATCACTCAGTTATACCAATAGAAGTTAGTAGTGTAGACCAAGCCTCACTCTAGGAATAGGCCCCAGATCTTGTGCCCCCCCCCCATCCATTGCCTTTACCCCAAGGTCATCCTTCCTTTTCCCAAAACCGAGTTGACTCTCCTTCCCCATAGGACCTTCTTTCCACTGCCAAACAGTAACCTCCCTTTAAAGGGCTGAGCTCCCCAATTCTAGAGATGTCCCTAGCTGTCCTGTGCAGGGGAAAAACCTGTGGTCTTCTGTTTGACATCCTCCCGCCCCCATCTTAAGGGGCAGTCAGGTAGATTGCTCCTGGTTCTTCAAGGGACCTGACCAGTAAACTAACCCTTCCCACAAAAATCCTCCTCAGGTGAAGTTTTCCCAGGCATCAGTAACCTGTCACTCTACAACTACTCAAAAAACATTCTTCTTGATCTCACTGTGCTAAGGGCTGGCACATTACCCCTTCAGGACTGGGATGCCCCAGAGTGCAGTGTGCTCCTAGCGATGGCCCACACTCCCATGAGAATAGAAATCCCCCATCAGCCTAGCACATTCTTGGGCACCTCAGCTCCAGTGTGTTAAAATTCCCCATATGTAGCAGAAACAAGAGGAAGGTTCCTGGGCTTACCAGTGCAGGAACTGGGGTCTAGGGTGGGGTTATATATTTTTATTTCCAGCCCTTAGATAAAATGAGGCAAGGAGCAACATTTTCAGTCTCAACCCACAGAAACAGAAAGACACCATTACCAGTGCTGTCCAGTTTTCAGCAATGCAAAGCACAATACGCTGGTCTTGGGCAATGGGGTAGTGATTACAGAAGTGGACTACAAATGATGCTATTTGAACCCTTTCTGGGCCAAATCCTGAGACCTTGATTCAGTGTTTACTCAGGAATCACTGGGGAATTTTGTCTGAGTGTAAGGGTCTCAGGATTTGGCCCTGTGGTAATAAGAGTTTGGATTTTCATCCCTACAGAATGTTCAAGATTTGGATCCATTCATATCATTAGTGCTGTGTTGGGGTAGAAGGACCTACCTACCACAGCCAAGTTACTGCAGATGACAATGAGTTGCAATAAAGGAGAAGAGAAAAATCCCTTTTATTAAAACCAGAGCAGGCACTGGTTACATCCTGAGATCTAGTCGTGGTGTGTGTGACTGAGATAAGTGTAAATAAACTGAGAGGAGGGGAGTGGCATACTGGGGTTCAAAGATAAGTAATCTCAGGCTCCTAACTACTATTGCTGAAGGTATCTTTTATCACGATTTAATTTATTTCTGAATTAATATTAACTATGCTAACATCCACTTTAAACAAAAGCCCAATAAAGGAATAGGCATGTTAAAAATATGTATTTCATGCGCCAAACTAAAGGTCTGGTCCTGCTGCCATTAAAGTCAGTGACAAAACTTGTGTCTATTTCAGAGGGAGAAGGATCAGACCCTAAATCAGCTACAGCAATCTAATCATGCCATTTGAAATTAATAGAAGATTGGAACACAAGAGTTTGCCAATGGAATCAGACTCTGGTCCATCAAGACGAATATCCGGCCTTGACAGTGATCAGTATTTGAGCCTCCACCCTTAGCCCCTAATATACTTAGCCAATAATGCAATGCTGTACATGGATGCAAAGAAATCCCTTTCTTGGCTGTGTGGTGGTCAGTTTATGTCCTGAAGAATGAGAATTGATTAGCCATCTCTTAGCACTTGTAAGAACAAATGTTATTGGTCACACTCTCAGGATAAACTCATTAAGGGCCAAACTTGAAGTCATTAGTTTCTACTCAGCCTTGAATTCAGTGACTGAATGAATACAAACACTGGATCTTGTATTGTCTACATTTAAAAGGTTACCCTGGTGTAGAATTGTTGTAGTCGTGTTGATCCCACGACATTAGAGAGACAAGGTGGGCGAGGTAATATCTTTTATTGGACCGACTTCTGTTAGTGAGAGACCAGCTTTCGAGCTTACACACAGCTTGTCTCTCTCACCAACAGAAGTTGGTTCAGGAAAAGATATTACCTTGCTCACATAGAGATGCAGTTAATACCAGCAAAATATTCCTTTTGCCAGTAAACTTATACTAGTTCACCAAGCAATACGCACTATACAGACAAAAGGACTTTTTTGCTAGTATAGCCGACTCCACACTTTTGCCAGCATACCTATGTCAGCAAAAAAAACCATACTCCTGACCAACAGAGGTGTGCCAGCAAAACCTTTGAGTGTAGTGAGAGCGTCAGGATTTATCACAAGAGAATACATTTCTGTTGTATCAATGGGTACAATGCAATAGAAAATTGATGTGATAAAAAAGAAAATAAATTATATTGCCGAGCCCTGTTGAAGGGACAGATATAGTCAGTAGGTAACGCTTTGGTGTTCCCTTGAATTTCTGCTGAGGTCAAATACCAATGGGGTTGAAGACCTCGACTGACAAAAGAAAAGGGATATTTCAGTAATGTGTTATGAGAGTGAAAGGTTACATCAGACAGTTATTTCAATCATCTTAGGGGAATCAGCATTTTAAAAATCATTGTCTTCCTGAATTGATACAGTCCACAGTTTCAACAGTTAAACGAAACCGAATGCAGAAATCTGTTTGGGAAATGAAAGTTTGATCAAAACCCCAAAACTGCCAGAGGGAAATCTCCTCTGTTGTCTGCAATTAAGTTATTTTTTGTAGGTACATCTTCAGCTGGCATTTTTGGTCTTGTCTCTATTTGTTTAAAAGTGTGTTAGCAGTAAATCAAGGTGCATTTCCCCTGTAGGGTTTCCTGTATGTCAAAGCCATGTTAATTCTCTTTGATTTTCTTCCCTCAGCCCCAGCCATTGCTGCAAATCCTTCCTCTCTTTGTCCCTTTGGACATCAAAGGACTGCAAGGGGACAGCCCTGGGGAGAAGCTCCTCCCTGCTCATTAGCCTTCATAAAACAGGAACTCACCTTGGCTAGCTTAGCTTGGAGTCCCATCCTAGCCCCAGTCACTCTTGACACTGGATCACAGAAGGGTGCTCGCTTTCTTTGGGAAATCAAGCCTTCTGATTTTGAACTGGACTGTTTTGGTTTTCATGATATAAGAGTTCTGGTGGATCTCTCTCCTACAGTGACTTTCACAACTTCTCTGGCTTCACAGTACATGGAAAAATGCAAGCTTTACCTGGTAGGTGACTCTTCCATGTCTTAGTGTGCAGGGTGGATCTAGAATTGTGGTAGAGGTGGGCTATAATTTTTTTTAGATGGAGGGGAAGAAGCATTACTCACTGGGTCATCAGCATTTGTGGGTAACATTGAGTTTTCTAAACCATCCCACAGGAGCAGAGGACAAACTGAGGTTATGTCTGCTCCCTGTGGACATTTGAGATCTCCTGTCACTTTTTGTAAGACTAGTAGGGATTTGCCTCAATGTCTTTGCCCAAAATTCCCCAGTCACCATTGACTTGTACAGTGTGAGCATATGCAGAGGGCTGCTGATGCTGTGTGTCCGGTTTGTGAAACACCTTGGGTTCCTTTGGGATGAAAGGCCCGATAGAAATCTAAAATATTTGTATATTATGTTGTTAAGGGGATAAAGACATTTCTGATTTAATATTACACAGTCAGCTTGGTTTTGGATTTTCTCTGCCTTCCAAGAATGAAAGCACCAGGCAGGCATATGTCATGATCTCCATAAGCTTTCATTCCCTGGGGGGCAACATGTTGTTTCTTGTATTGATTGCCAAGGATTTTTATTTACGTACTTTTTTTATTTCTGTTCATCAGTCCTTTTTAACAACACCGTGTAAAATCTCTCTAATTGTGATGTAAACAGATTGTGTGTAATGGCGGGTTAGCACTGGGAGAACAAGGGTCAGATTCTGATCTCAGTTACACTAGTGTCAATCCAGAGAGAACTCCATTCAGAGATGTAACTGGGACCCAAATGAATGTAGACCTAAGGTTCTGCACTTTGGATGAGGGCTGCAGATCATTTACCCCTTTGGTGTACGCATTTCATGTACACGTTTCGAAAGGCTAGCTATCCTCTGCTTCCCTTCCCCACCCCCACACTGTGCTGATTCATTTGGAAGAGCTTAGGTAGATATATGACTCAAATAATTTTCATCTCAACCGTAGCTGTTTTTTAAAAATCCGCATTGTAATTAATATTGGAGTATAATAGTGATTTCTGCTACATCTAGCAGGACTTTGACTTTACAGATATTGGATGTAGAATGAAGGGAATAGTCTATCTTATACCATTGTATCTAGCTAAGGGTTCCAATTTTAAAAAAATAAATTATTTTCTCATATAATTCTTTGTATCACACTGCACTAGAAATCAGAAACAGTCCTGATGACCAGTGAGAAATAAAGCCATAGCACTTATGAAACACTCAATGTGGGACTGGATAAACTGTGATGAACCTTCCACTCTCCCGAGTTTTTGCCAAAAGCATTGCAATTCCAGGAGATTGAGAGCTCTCCCACTTAATGAATGGGGTGTTTCTATTGTCATTTACAAGCCTGGGAGCCTTTTGGGGGGTCAGAATTATTGACAAGATTTCTTTCACAGATATGGTCATTGGAGAAGAAATCCTTATCCTGTGTCTTACTGGAGATTTTCAGGGCACGCAGACCCTGTCCTATACATGTCACAGGAAATCCACCACAAACCTTCCAGTAGCTCAGCACTGTGGCATGTTTAGGGGATTCACTGAAGAAGGCTGGATTACTTTCTGGCACACTTCTCTAGAATCTTCCATCCACAAATCTCAAAGCACTTTACAAATATGAACTAAGCGTCCCCCCATGAGCGAGAAAGTTTCTTTTTAAGGTTATGAGCTGAGCTGGTCCCATATGGGCCTTGCACTTGCAAGTTACTATTTGAACAGTGTGTGTTAAACCTTTCCACAAGATCGTTCCATTCCAGTATCAAGGCATGGTCAGAAGGGAAATAAATGTTTGGCTGTTTGCTGATTAGAGATGGGCAAAAACATGGTGGCTTTGGTTTTGCAAAATCAGACTGGAGGCTAGATCCTGCAAATAGCTCTGCATCAGCAGACCCCTGTGCTTGTGTGGAGCCCCACTGGGTCACTATGTGGATCCATCAGTAGAATCTATCATGATTCAGATCCAGATCCAAGCACAGACCCACCCTGTCTCTGAAACTCCTGCCCCTTTCAGGTATCTCAAGTTTGGGCACCCAAAAATTGAGACACCAAAATAATGTTTTACCTTTTAAAATCTTTGCCCCACTGCTGATTATAAATATGGCCTTGCTGCTGTTTTCTACAGTATTTCACTCATTGTGGGTTCATTCCTATGGAGCCTGATTCTGAGATCTGTATTTGGTTTTTAATTCAATAGTTATTGAGGCAAAACTCTCACTGAGTTTAATTCCCATTGACTTCACCATATGTCTTCCATGAGTAAGGACTTCCAGAATTTTTCCCAGTATCTCATTTGCTGGTCTTGAATTTGTTTACAAAAATGCTAACTGTAGAATACAGTTGGGGAAAGGAATTATTATTACCTATCATTTGTAATCTATAAATTCAATCAAATCTGTTTGCACGTATCTGTTTCTGGACAGTGGCTTGTTGAAAATCAGCCCAATTTTATTGTAATTCCTTTTGATATGTGCTCTGCACTGAACAACAAAATGCACAATCTCATTGCAGCTTTCATGTCTCTGCTAGAGGATATGAGAAAAGCCTTAGTAAGAAGATGTTAACAGGCTAATGTTAGTGAGCCAATTAGGTGTCACTTCTTAGCCAGTTCATTAATGTTGGATCAAAGCAGAAAAAGTCTAAGGGTGGAGGGCCCTTTTTTCTTTTTTTTTTAAACACCTAAAGGCCTTTGCAAACTGTCAGAATTGTTTTTAAATGGTGTTTGTATCCTAATCTTGTGGAAACAACCTGTTTAGTTTGTACTGGACTTCTTGCATGGAAAGATGTATCCTGAAAAGGGTCTGCTTTCCCTGGAAATAATTGGCTACTTTCCATGTGTATTTGTTTAAAGATGTTGCTCAGGAAAGTTGTAATGAGGTGATAAATTCCCTTGTTTCTATATAGGACCTGATGCAGGCTGAGACAATCCTCTGTTAAAATAAATGGCTGTGGATGGCTGATAATGTATCACTCTCTGTTAAGCAAAAGTGGACCTGCTTTTGTTAACCTGATAACAGCATTGCTGTTCTGAATACCTTCAAATGAAGAGTCACAGATATTTGATTAATACCAACATTATCATAAGACCATGGGCCAAACCCTGACCCTCCAGAAACCAGTGGGGTTTTGCCACTAACTTCAGTGTGGTCAGGTTTTAGACCAAGGAATGGAATTGGGCTTTGGATCCAGACTTCATCAGATAGCATTAGTGATCCTGTCTACAGTGTATTAACCTGTGTATTATATAACTTTAACATTAGCTTTAATAACATTTATAATTACTGTGATGGGGGATCACATTTCACCACAGTAGCCTTTGACATGACTAAAATGTATTTTGGTCTTATAGTGTAAAGGGGCTGAATCATGTTTTAACTGTTTCCAAACTCTGCGACAGCCTTGTACTTAGGGTTGTTACACAGTTCAGGAACAAAGTTTAAAGCACAGTTGAATTCGCTATACTCTGCAAGACCAAAACATTCCCTAACAATATTGGGCTCCATTGTGTCATTACCAGGTCCCTCAGAACAACAGGAATTAGAGTGTATGTCAGACCAGTGTGGGGAGAACATCCCCAAATGAAACAAGGTTATGGTGAAAAATTAAAATTTCATTTCATGGCAAGCAAGTGAGCTTTATTTTCCCACAGTCTACAAATACTGAGCAAAACATGCCTTCATCCAAAAACTAGCCATGAGGTGCATATAATTTAGAAGGTAAACTAGCACTTCTGCAAAGAGCAAAAAGACCTTTCACATCCCAAAGTTACTTTACGGGGGAAACCATCAGGTCCAGACATGCTCTCCCAGGTGTTTGGGCTGAAATATAGGAAGGGAAAAAGCAACCAACTTTTTGTCTCTCTGAAAATATGAGTTGTGCCATACCTTCCCAAAAGTGTTTCATGATTTGAGATCTCTATTAAAAAAATTAAAAGGGAATTACTTAGTGATCCCTTTGCTTCTTGCCTATTTGACTGCCTCTCAGTCTCTGTGAAGTCCCATATCTCTGGCTTTCTTGTCACTCACCTGAATTTAAAATTTTCTGTAAGAATAGGATCCCATCTGTGGGATAGATGCCTGCTGAGAGGTCCATATGGCTCAGGAACATAGTTAATCCCTGACTGCACTATAAAATGGAGTCATATTGCGAATGACTCCCCTGGCATGGTTGAAGTTGTATTGCACATGGGACCATTCTCCACCCTTTTAACTGACTTCCTAGCCCTAGCAAATACGTTTCAAAATGGCCTTCCATGGTCTAGCTCCGCCCTCCCTTTCTGATCTCTTGTCTATCTACCAACTTCATTCCTCAGGTTTGGCTCTTCTATCTGTCCTTTTTTCACTGTCCTCTGGGATTGCTTATGTCACTTGTGCTGCCCCGTTGATCCAGCATTCTCTCCCCTTCCCCTCCATGCCACTTAAAATCTTCCAATTTTTCGTAGTTTTCAATTTACTATCTCTCTATAAAATATTTTGTGTGACCGTGATTACATATTTCAGAGTAACAGCCGTGTTAGTCTGTATTCGCAAGAACATAAGAACACTGGTAGAGTGAAATGTACAGCATTGTGGATCCCCGTCTGAGTACTGAATAGAACAAGTAAACTTAGCATGATGTACGGCAGGGGTAGTCAATTATTTCTTGTCAAGGTCCAGATTTCTTGGTCCAAGTATTGTCAAGGTCCAGACTCTAGAGAAACATTTTTCACATGGCAATAACAATAAAGGTAAGAATAAGTAAGTAAATAAATAAATAAAAATATTTTGCATAATAGCATCTGGTGGTCTGGATTTGGCCTGCAGTTTGCCAATTGACTACCCCAATGTACGGAGCCTAAATCTCGACCAACGAGGATATTGCCCCCTGAAAAACAACTTCAACAGGCAACCTGTCTGTTTACTGAGCCAGGATAGCCAAAGGTCTTTGCAGGCAAGTTATCTCAGTGTAGCCCATTGTGACCACACACCACACAGAGACTCCACCGTTGTTAGTGGGAATAATCCAGGCATCTACAGCACTAAAAACGTAGGTTTCTACTATCGGAACTAAAGGAAAGCTCCATAAGCTGTGATATAGAAGTGGTTGAATAGTTCTGGGAGGCCAGTCACTAGGTGGAGTGGTGACGACGTACACTGGTGAGTCTACTACATCAGCATGTGAAATTCTGCAACTGGACATTTTCAGGCACTGACACGGAGAGGAACTGGTATTGATGCTGATTCCCAAAGCTGTGTCTCCTGAAGCATTATGGTGCTATTTCATGTTGACTTTCCTCCTCACTGTCTGAGGTATCCTCTTTACTCTCTCCTGGTAGATGTGAAAGCTCAGTGTGAGGCACTTCCTTCCTCCAGCCTGGAGTCTTACCCTCAGAGCTCCATTGTGGTTACCCTAGAAGACATGGACCTCTGGGTGCAGTTTCATCAAGTAGGAACTGAGATGATCATCACCAAGTCTGGCAGGTAAGGAAGGCCAGAAAGCAGCATATGCCCTCTCCCTGCAAACTGCATTCCAGAGCTTTTCTACGATGTCACTTTTGGAAAGGCCACTCTTCGGTTGCTTTTTAAGCCGATTATATTGTTACCCTTCTCCTTCCCTTTCCCAGTTCCTTGCAGAACAAGTGCAGCATCAGGGTTTACTGAAGGCTCATAAACTCTGAATTAGGAATATCATCCAGGTCACTGAGCATCTGGTGCCAGTGGTTAATTTTTTAATGAAAGAGGTGCTGGGGCTCAAGCAATTTTTTATTTTTATAACTGATGCGACAAGCCCAGAGATGCCAGGGGTATGAACTGCCAAGCCTAGAGGTGCCAGGGCTCAGCCCTGAAAAACGGCCTGGTGCCCTGAAAAACCCCTTTCGGTAGCTCCTGTAGGTAGCAGTTTCAGCGTTCCCTCCCCGTTGCTGTGAAACTGGCGCACAAGGATTGCGTATTAGATCCCACTTGCCTCATGAGCACATATTGATGCTGCATTGCAGGCAAATCATTTGAATATAATAGACAAAAATCAAATCTGGGGCTCGTTGATAGACTAAAGATTTGGGATGTTCTTGATGGCCAGCTTGGGGACTTGGCACTCAAGATGGACACTGCAAAGGAAGATGAGAGCTGAATGTATGGCATTCGTTCTGTGTCTGTGAACAAGAACAAGGCAAGGAAAAGACAGGATCTGGGGCCCGGGCTGCTCTTAAATTGAAATCCTGCATGCCCTGGAGTGCATGATACATTCTGGAGCTTACAGCTAGAGTATGTGGAATTTTAATTCATTGTGCAAGGAGAAGCCAGCAGAGAGGGTGCCAGAGCCTCTGAGACCTGACACAGGATCTTCAGTGGGTAGGGAGAGCTGGGAGACAAGTCCTTACAGCCTAGGGGCTAAAGACTCTTTCAGGGTCACAAAGAGGAATGGAGGTGGTGGGGACTTGCTAGGAGAGAGCTAGATAGATTTTAAATGGGTGCCACATACACAGAACTGTTTCTAAGCTGTTTTCCATCTCTGCTACAGTTGCACCAGGACTAGAAACAGTGTAAGCCTGAAACCTGGGCTACACTAACTTGTTCTTAAATTTCCCACTGCTACATTATGGGGGTTGTAACAGTAGGAGCACTAGAAAAGACAGGCCGCCTGCAACTGCTGGCCTTTTAACCACTGTGTCATCTAGACCTGCTCGGAGCTGGATTAGACAATAGGCTGGTAAAAATGCTCACAGCTCCACTAGTGCTGTTCTCACCAGCAGTTTACCTGACAGAGAGCAACCAAGACCTAATACCTGACTGGGCCATTAAAGGAAACCCAAATAGTTTTTATAATGTCGAATTTATTTCTTCTTCAGACGAATGTTTCCGCAGTGCAAAGTCAAAGTCACTGGCTTGATCCCTTATGCTAAGTACCTCATGCTGGTGGATTTTGTGCCGATGGACAACTTCAGGTACAAGGTAAATACTTTTAAAAAGTTATTCTGTCTGCTCTTTCTGCTTAGTGAAATCAACCCCTCTGCAGTGTAAAGCCTAGGCACCACTGAAGCCATCATACATCTTAAATGGGGCTTGTGTCCTGTCCCCCTGCACAGGACAAATCCATCTGTATGCTCCAAGCACTAGTTGCTCACCAGCCCGGGTTAGGAATAAATGACCCACAGAGCACTGCACATTAGATGGTCTCTGGAGGATTTATGCTTCTCTTTGAATCAGCCACCATTTGCCAGCACTGCAGCTAGATTCAGCTAGCTGCTAGAAAAATAACCTTTTTTTTAAATTTGTAAACTCTGCAAATTTCATTTTGAATCACAGACACAATAACCATGCAGCTGTTAGTTACTTAATGTTTGCAAAGTGCTTTGAAGGTAGGAGACAGAGAGCGAGCAACTGGGGCCTGAACTTGGACACTGACATGGGAGCATTATATAGTGCCTCTGTGACAGCAGTCAGTCACGCTCCAGTGTCAGAGATCTCCACAGCAGTGGTCCCCAAACTGTGGGGTGCACCCCCATAGGAGGCATATTCCAGCAACATTCAGCGGGGTACACGGCGAGGCCCATGCCCAACCCCCATGGGGGGCAGGGAGGGAGTGCCACCAAGCCCCACTCCGCCCCAGCCCAGCTTTGGCCCCAGCCGCGGCTCTGTTCAGGCCCCACCTGCAGCTGTAGCTCCGCTCCGCCCCCAGCCTAGCCCTCATTCCCTCTCTGCCCCCAGGCCAGCTCTTCCCTCGTCTCCAGTTCATAGAATCATAGAATATGCGGGTTGGAAGGGACCTCAGGAGGTCATCTAGTCCAACCCCCTGCTCAAAGCAGGACCAATCCCCAATTTTTGCCCCAGATCCCTAAATGGCCCCCTCAAGGATTGAACTCACAACCCTGGGTTTAGCAGGCCAACGCTCAAACCACTGAGCTATCCCACCCACCCCCAGCTCTGCCTTCAGCCCAAGTTCCTCTGCTGAGGAAGCCTTGGCTGTGCAATAATGGAGGCGAGATGCAGACAGACTCCATTACTGGTGGGGGGGGCATGACAGGAAAAGTTTGGACACCGCTGCTCCGCAGCCTTAAGCATTGAAGCAAAGGCGCTGGAGTCATGGTTGCTTTGATACGGAATTTCCTGCTTTGCCTTCCCCAGTGGAATAAGGATCAGTGGGAAGTCGCTGGAAAAGCAGAGCCACAGCTCCCCTGCCGTACATACATCCATCCAGACTCTCCAGCTCCCGGCAGCCACTGGATGAAAGAACCTGTCTCCTTCCAAAAGCTGAAGCTCACCAACAATACCCTGGATCAACATGGACACGTAAGATGGGAGCTGGGTTTGTCTCTGCTCCCTGGAACTTGTTATCTCGGCATTTGCGGGAAGGGGGATTCGGTTCCAAATAGAATGTCGGTGTCATGAGAGATTACGTGATTTGGAAACTTACATGAAAACTCCCTTTGCACACATGGGAAATGGGCAGTATGACATCTCTGTGGGAGGGTTTGTGCTGCAGGGCCAGGGTATCTGTAGGCAGTACAGATTCTTCAGCCTACTGACTGTAGCCCCATAGGTTTGGTGGCTCTTGATGACTCAAAGCATTGACTCAGGATATGGTAGCAGGTCAAGTGGAGGAAGGCTAAAACTTCTTTCCTTCCACACTCTGTTACCCCCACTGCAAGGCCACGAGGTTTATTGCCCTAGTCATGCAACTAGAAGATGGAGGCACCCTACTCAGAATGTGCAATATTCCCCCTTTCACCAGCTTCCAGAGATGGGCTCGGTTTATGCTGCCACATGCTGGAATATCCGAGGAGACCCCAGTTCCTGGGTTCCCTCAGAAAACATCCATGACTAAAGACCGATGGAGCTTGAATGATCACAGAGAAGACTTGGTCACTGTTGAGGGGTGGTTGGCAACTACAGAATATGGTAATAGCGAGCCTACTGAGCCAAGCTGCAAATGGAATTCTTCCTCTCTCCCTCTCCACCAGATCATCCTTCACTCCATGCACCGCTACAAGCCTCGCTTCCACATTGTTCAGGCAGACGACCTGTTCAGTGCCCGCTGGAGCATCTTCCAGATGTTCAGCTTCCCTGAGACTGTCTTCACCTCTGTCACTGCCTACCAAAATGAACAGGTAGAGTGTAGCAGACCAGCCTTCCGCTCCCTCGGAAATACCCTGTCCCTAACACCAGAACCTGCTCCCAAGCGAAAAGATCCTCCATTGCCCTTTGTGGCCCATAAGTACCCCTGTCACCCCTTGTCACCTGTGCACCTCCTGTAGAGAAATCTCTATCAGCTGGAGATGGAGGGACATTTCTCCAGCAATTTGAGTACAGTATTGCATGGATCTCTAGCGCTGGTGTTTTAGTACTTTGCAGACTCTGAATTTATTGTATCTGACGACTTAAAGTGGGGCCTTTATTGCTGCTTAAATTGAATTTGAAATTGAAATTAAATTTTAAATTAATGTGGAGAGAAAAGATAAACCAGTGGGCAGGCACTCATCTGGCACCTGGGAGATCCAGATTCAGTTGCCTGCTCTGCCACAGACCTCCTGTGTGAACTTGCCCAAGTCACTTATTCTCTCCACACTTGAGTTCCCCTTCTGTAAAGCAGGTTGTTGTGAGGATAAATACAGGAAAGCTGCGAGGCACTCAGATGGAGACCACAGGATAGATATTTATCCATAGAGCAGCTGTTAGTGCCAGCGATCTTGCTTCAGAGTGGTACAAAACAAACATGGCACCATGGGCAGCTGCGCATTCTAATACTGGATCTCATGTCTACTTGTAGATCACAAAACTCAAGATTGACAACAACCCATTTGCTAAGGGATTCCGGGAACATGGGAAGAACACTCGAAGGTAGACACTCTCCTGACCGAATAGAGCAGTGTGTCTCAAACTTTTGTATTGGTGACCCCTTTCACAGAAGCAAGCCTCTAAGTGAGACCCACCCCCTTATAAATTAAAAACATTTTTTTAAAATATTTAACACTGTTATAAATGGTGGAGGTGAAGCAGGGTTTGGGGTGGAGGCTGACAGCTTGCGACCCCCCCATGTAATAACCCCGTAACCCCCAGTTTGAGAACACTTGAAATAGAGGATCAGCTGTAGATCACTGCCCCTGTTTGGTGTCAGCTTAACTCTAAGATATAGGTTCCTCCCATCCTCCTCCTTCCCCCCAGTTACTGTGAAGAGAAAGTTGGATGCCACCTCCAGGGAGGACTTCTGTCAGGCCTGAGGGCAGTGCTTGAGATAACAGGAAAACTTAAGAGCAAATGAAAGCAGATAGAAGAAAGGAGTGAAACTATGGATGTTTAGAATCGAAACTTTTCATGAAAATATTTACAATTTTTTTTTCATGCCTGGAGAATGCCTTGAGTTTTGGAGAAATGGTCAAAACTGATTTTCATCCAAAGAATATTTTGAAAATTTCAAGATTGTTTTTCACCGAATAGGACCATTTTTGAGTTAAATTGGGTCCACGTTCCCTCAGAAATGATCCCACTTTCAAACAAAAGCCCCACAACATTTTATGATATGTATGTATGATGTTGGACCGTTTTCACAAAATCACTGTTCAGACCTCCAACGCTGAGGTTTTCCAGTGTCACGGAGCATTTTGTAAAACTCATAATCCATTCACTGATTAGTCCTAGTGCCTGAATCCTGGTGGGGTAATTCAGTCTTTCTCCCTGATCCCTATTCTCTAGTGGCAGCCAGCATGACTAATTGCACCTCATTGGACACATACATTCCCAAGAAGTCAACACCACTGTTGTGTTGGTGCACTGCCAGCCAATGTGCAGCTTCAAAAACATGGGAGACGTCAACCACTACCCTCTCTTTTTGCAGATGTTGACGGGTACTTGGCCTTTCTGCTTCCCCCAGCATAATAGGGTTTTGTGTCTGCTCCAGAGTCCCCAGCACAGGGACCTGGGTAGGAAGGTTGCGTATGAACTGCCTCCAGACATTGTTCTTTTTGCAGGGAAGGGCGAGCCAAAGGCCAGAAACTTAGTCCAGCCAAAGCCCAGAAGAGGAAGCAGCCAGAAGAAACAGAATCTGGTGCTGAGGAATCTGGTAATATTGGCAACAACAAGCCTGAGGGGGTGCTCACCATCAGGGACCATGCCAAGGGGAGGAAAAGAGGCATTAACACAGCTCTGCTAAAGCTTCTTTCTGCACAGGGCCATGTTTGCCAGCAGGCCTGTGAATCCTGGGCCTCAAGGGCAGGGATTTTAGAGGACACTGCAGGTCTTTTTGAGTAGAAAAGAAACGGAATGTTAACTCTCACACCTTAATTCATGAGCAAAGGGGCAGGAATATGTGGTAGTTGGGGGTATAGCCTGAAGGAGTAAGGGTCAAGTACATGGTGGCAGCTGGGATGTGGGGTCCTGGGCATCAAGGGAGAACAGGCAGAGCAGCATGGTAGGTGAGGAATGAGGCAGGTGGATGGGTGGTGGAGGCAGGAGCAGCAAAGGGGACCTCAGAAAAGCTACTGTCCAATCTCTGGACAGTAGAGGTTGCAGCATTGCCAGTGGGTGTAAGGAGGAGCTGCAGCTATGTGCTGGCCAGGCACAGTGGAAGGGCAGCACGCTGACTGGTGACAGGGATGGAGAGCCAACTACATTGGCTTTTTGATCTAAGCAATTTCTGACGTGCCACTACAGGGTTCAGACTCAGGATAGGGACATAAAATTGTAGTCTGTTGGGCTGATCTGGCTCTTCATTAACTGCCACAAAATGGGGCAGGGGTGTGAAGCAGGAAGACCGGACCCCCATTCGAAGGAGGAATCTTTGTACTCATGTGGGAAAGAACTGGAGCATCTAGCATACAGCACGGGGAGTTCCTGTTAGGATTCATATGCTGCTGTTTATAGGTTGCTTTTCAGAGAGAAATATGTAAGAAAACATTTGTAATACACAATAACTACCTTCTTCCACTCCAGTCAGTTGCAGAAGAGTCTCCCAGGGGATGTGGAGAAAGCCCCATTGCTGGAAACCTTTACAGTTAGACTGGACAATGGACTAGAAAATCTCCTGTAGGGAACAACCTGGCATTGACAGGAGATGGACAGTGTCACAGGGTGACACTGGCCTTGCAAGAGGCCAGTGCACCTGTGACTGGTCAACTGACTCCCAGTTGGGCTTAAAAGAGGGCAGCTGGGTCCTGAAGTGAGGAGATTGGTGGTTGAGAGCTGTCCGAGACCTGGAGAGCACAGTCAGACACAGGAGGGACGGGTGAGAGCTGCCTGAGGCTTAGACAGAGACAGGGAGCACTGGCAAGAGTTGCTTGGGCCAGAGCTAGAGGAGCCCTGTGAGAGAGAGCTGAGTTGTGAGGAGAACTGGAGCAGAACTGCTGGGAACCCCTGACCAGTGGAAGGCTTGGACAGTGACCCCTACACAAAAGGGGAAGCTCCAGCTTGGTCAGGGAAGGCCAAACCCGGGACGTGCCCTGAGCAAGCATAGGACTCATAGGCAAGGAGGCTTGGGGAGTGGGAATGCTGCAGGGAGCCCTTGATATGAGGACATCCATAACAAGGGGTTGGTCCTGGAGAGACCTTTTCTAAACAGGAGAAGGAGAGTGGAACGCTGTGAGGAGCTTGCTCGCAGGAGACCTGACTTGGGGCTGTGATAGATGCAGGCATCTGGTTGCTCTCAGGCGGATGACCTGGAGAGCGGTGCCCTGTGGCAGGGGCAAAAGGAAATGGGCACACAATGCTGCTGTTGACTCTGGGTGAGGGACCTGGAGATGTGTTTCCTGAAGAGAGGAATGGGAAAATGGTTCCACCTTTATATCTTTACTGTGGGTTTGCTGAGAATAGTCTTACTGCAAGGTTTGGGGGGAACTAGTGCACTGGTGTACAGGAATAAATTATGCACGGAAGCAGACTTTGAACTGGGCTCTGAGGGTCTGTGTTCTTTTCATGGGCAAACAGAAGGAGAAACTGAGGCAGTTGTGCGTGTTGTGCTGCAGCCAGCCTCAGGAGGGCTTCCAGAGCAAGGGTCTTCCTATGACAGACACATTGGCTTAAAACAGGGATGCTCGAAATGTTCATAGTGTGGACCATATTGCAGAGATTGTCTGGTAAACCCCTCCCCTCCCACTTATGATTGCACAAGCCGCTTCCCTTCCCACTGATGATCTAATAACACTGCTATGGCAGCTACAGCTGTGGGAAGAGGGATATTAGGGATATATAGAGGGTCTTTGTAGCCGCCTTTTAGTGCAGTTTAGAGAGGCGGAGGAGCCAGCCAGCCAGCACCATGTGACCAGCAACAGCTTGGGAGGCTCTAACCCCTTATGGGTCTTTTCAATCTCTGATTTCCAGCTGAATCCCTACTCTGCCTGTAACGGTCTCCAGAATCTCACACTGAGAATGAGAGAGAGATTAGAAAAACACTCGCCCTTTGTTTCTGATTAATGGAACATAGGAAGATTCCTCCTAATTATTAGACATTTTAGACTATTTACAAACGCCTTAACCCTCCGACCTCCCGTTTTGTCTGGGGGACCTCCACCAGCATCTAACTGCAAACCCACCATTACTGAGCTCTGGTTTCTCTCTTCCCCCTCTCTCCTTTTTTCTCTTTTTCTTTCCCCTGTTGTGAGTCAGATTTTGTGAAGGATGAGAATGTGGAGGTGAAGGAAGAGAGTAATTCCATTCCTGTCAGCAGCGGGTATCCCTTCTGGGTCTCAGAGCAGAATGGCAGCCACTCAATCCCTGCAGCATCACCAGCTCCAGCAGACCAAAGAGAGGCAACTGCCAGAGAGCAGCAAGTGCCAACACCTTCCTCCTACCAGACATACAGGTGAATCTCACCCCCCAGCTGTTTATCTGTAGTGGGCAGGGTCTGGGTCTGGGTCTGGGTCCGGGTCCTCCCCATACTTACTGGAAAGGACTGGCTTGTCCCTTTTGCAGCCTGACTCCTTATGGGATATTTATCCATGAGAGAGACCCAGTGCTTCCTGATAGAGAGAGGTAGGGGCAGAGTGACAGGAAGAGGGCACAGGGATGGAGGTAGGTAGATAAGCAGGAGGGCAAATACAGAAACAGGTAAGTTTAATAAATGCACTTGTTTCAGAAGGATAGCTGATGTTTAAAACTTAATGGGGAGGCAGCTGCCCCATGTTGTTGGCTTCCCCCACTTCCCTGGATCAAGCTTTGAACCGCAAACAGTATTGGTTAATTCAAGAATGTTACGCCGGGGTAGGTTTGACTCATTCCTCTTCTCTCTACCTTCTGGGCTCAGGTTCCACGACAATGGGGATACACAGCAGGCGCCCGCTCGTGACATCCTCGCTTTAAATGAATTCCGGGCCAGATCCCACCGAGTGGATATAGCTACGGTGCCCGAGCAAGATGCCAAACAGCTGTCAGAAGGTTTCACCAACCTGCCTACACTCCCCCCTCCACTACCCACTCCACAGGACTATACTGGGATGGTCAACATGGCTGTAGACTCTGCTGGGAAACCAGGGGCCCGAGGTCCAATGTACAATCCATATGGCACCGAGCAAGGCCTAGGCCAATGGATGGTACCTTCCCACAGCCAGTACAGGGCAATGAGCTATTCTCCCTTCTCCACAGATTATAATACTCAAGGGGCTTCGGGGCATGCCCATGGGAGCATGGCAGACTGGAGCCAGTACCCGTTGTTCCCCTATGCCTGCTGGTGAAGGGGAGGATTCTTCCCAATGAAAGAACTCAAAGAACATTGTAAGGAAAACCACTTTAAAATTTGCTCTGGGATTGTCACCTTGTGGCCCTGCCTACAGTAAGCAAAGAGGTGTTGCAACAAATCGTAGGCTGGGACACGTTTAATCTCGCAGCATCCGTTCAACAACTTGTGCCCCCACTCAACAGCCATCCCAGATGTTTTTCAAGTGCTGGTTGTACTGGTTGGTTGCAACTCCTGCATTAGTTCGGGTCTGTCTGAATCAATGTATTCTACAATGCTGTCTCCAAAGTGTGGATGGGAAGTCACAAGCATTGCAGCTGCACTGGTTCAGCCAGCTTCCTAACTCTCTCCTACAATGCATTTGTATCTTGCGTTTGGAAATTACCCAAAAGCCCCTGCTCCCAGAAGAATGCTAGCCAGGGGACAGGGGACATATGCCTAAGGTGTCACAGAATGTACCACAGGTGGACTCACCAAAACAGTTCAGCCATAAGCATAGTGGCTGTGTGGATGCAGACGTCATTGCAAGGACATGCCAGACAACCAACCTGTCAATGTCCCTGCAGTGGTTTCTTCACTCAGTGTGGACAACCCCATTAACTAACCGTAGAAAGGACAGCCACAGTCATGGCCCTTTCCCTAACGCTACGTAATGGAGAAGATGCAGCAATGCGTGTGCCCCTGAAGCAGAGCTGGAAGGGTCACACAGGCAGATCCGAGTTCATTGCACACAAGAGAACAACTGCGAGTGTCTGTGTTTGTCTCCATGTGTCGTTACAACAGCTCCCTTAGCCTTACTCAGTTTGCACCTGTTAACCTGATGTTTTCTCGTCGTCCTTTTTGTTGCTATTTTCAGTTGAGCTGTTGGCGTTTGGGAGGTGCCGTGGGAATTTTTGGAAGGGTCTGATATTGACCGAAACAGGGCCATGTATGCCAGAGCTCGCTCTGTTACGCTGACCTCTCTCTTGAGGGAAGGTGTTTTTCACTGTAAATCTCAAATGTCCCCCACCTTTGCTTCTCCCACAGCTCCAGAGAAGTGGCCTGTTCACTTGTAGTTACTGTCCTACTCCCAGTAATCTGTGAAATGGTCCTGATGAGGCACAAGCTTTAATCACGCTGGCTCTTCTGGTTGGACATTTGCTTTTAGAAAAAATGTTCCAAATATAAGTTGCCTCATGCGTTTATTGTTCTGAACAGTCAGTGCCCGGCTACGGTTTCCACACTCTCCAACTATGCCATTGTGCTGCTGCTGTTTTGGAACCCCCTCTAGGAATGTACTCAGTGCAGTCGGGCAGGAGAGCAGCTGCCCTCCCTTACCTATGTGGTCCCTTCCTCTGGAAGAGCTATTCCATTACATTAGCCGCTGTAAATGGCTCGTCGCTTTGGAATTAAGGTCCTTGCATTTTACTCTGGTTTTTATTTTCTTATTTCGTTGAGTGGAGCAGCATCCCGGTGGGCCCCAGTGCAGAACCACAACTGGATAGGAGTCCCATTTGGGAGGGGCTCTCTCTTTTTCCTGTGGTGATAAACATGATTCTAGACTGACTGACATTATTTAAGACAATGTTTTCTTGTAACACTTTAAATAAACTACAGTTTAGTATGTATCGGTCAGTGGGGAGTTGGGGTGTGTCATTTGGAGTGGGTACTGGATTTCACAAAGTTGAATGGGTAAGCGTGGGGTGTGTGTGAGAGAGAGAGAGAGATGGAGCGGAGTGTTACTTGTGAGCGGGTGTGTCTCAGTCTGTGTCAGGGGTTTGTATGTTTCCTTTAAGGTGTGGATGTGTTGGTGTGTGTGGTGTGTGTCATTGTCAGTGTGTGGGGGAGTCAGCATTGCGTGTCTGTAGTGTGGGGGTGTCAGGTTGTGTTTATTGCCATATTATTAAAATTACTTTGAAAAAGTAACTATTGCAAATTACTGATAACTTAATCCATTAAACCCTCAGTGCCCAAGGACTAATGACTTTCTCATATAATTAGTGCATTGCTGATTACTTTTGCATTGTGAGTGTGAGTTTCACAGAGAGATTGAGTGCCTCCTCTAAGCTCCACGGAGTGGATATGAGATAAGCAGCAACAGAAACAAAGGCTTAACTTTGCTGCAGCCACATACATACTGCTCCTTTAGATCCTTCTCAGCCCCAAATAGGAACTGGTATAGCACACGTGCTAGGGCAAGTGGATCACTAAAAATGGGGCATGGTCTGGACCAAATAAGTGCCTTGGTTTTATTTTTATCCTCCAAACTTCCCTATTTCACACCGTCCTAGCACCAGTTTAGATGAAGGCCAGGTGAAGTACAAAAGACCATCCTGCTTAGGTTGGAATAACTGATGTGAAGTAACCTCTAGCAATTAATTTGCCACCATCTTTCGAGACTTCAGACTTCTTGGGTGATCAAAATTGCTGCAGGTTTCTGTTAGTTCCTTTGAATACCACAAGGAATGCAACAGAATTTAAATGGTAGAAGATTCCGCTATTGTTCTCTCTCCCAGGAGACATTGGTCATATCGCTACCATGCTGACCATTAAAACCGGATGACAAGATGACCTTCTACATGCCTTTGCTGTCACAGACTGCTAACTTCACCTCTTTGTCTCAGTCCCCCCTTCTGTGAAATGGGGATGATGTTTTCCTGCATCACAGGGGTGGTGTTAGAACTACTTTAATGCCTGAAAAGTGCTTTGAAGAGAAAGCTATGAAGGTGAGTCAGAGTCAGAACACTTCACAAAGAGAACTGGGTAGCCCTGTTGCAAAGAAAAGGATTCCTGGGGATCTTTAGAAATAGGGACATGGCAGTGGTTCATCAAGTTGTCAAAAATAGTTCTGTGAGGGCTGGTGCCTGTGAATGGCCTACTGGTACAGTTGGTTAGTCAGACTTGGCTAACAGAACCTCCAGCCTTGGGAATATAGAACAAGGAAATCCAGCTTCATGCAGAGGGAGAGCCCTTTGTTCCTCAGTTGTCTGCTATGTAACAGGTCTACACAGTTCTTCTCAGTGAATCATTTTGGCCTAACTCAGAGCATTACATCCATTTTCCTTTCTTGCTGCTCTCTGCAGTTAGAGACTGGACAGCTTTGTTGTAATTTTATTAAGCATTAGTCTCTTACCCCCAGATGCATACTTGACTCTATTCTCTGACCTCTCCAGTTTTCACTGGCTTGCTTCTGTTTGGCTTTGGCATTTTGCAAATCTGTTTGACCTCATCTGAACTGCTCCTGCTCCCTCTGTTTGTGCATGTAAACAAGTTGTTGTAAAGGCCCCCTGAAAGCCTTAATAAAAAGGAAATGAGACACATGGAGAGCACCTCATTATCAGCAGCAAAGTAAAATCTTGAGTGTGGTTGCTGTGTGTCCTATTTCAAACACATAATTGGTTCCAGTTTAGTGGTGTTACCTGTGATGAACATTGTGACACATGTTCTTGCATAAAGCTTTTCTGCCTTTTCCCTCTCATGTCCACAATCACCTGGTCATCCACTTGCCTACCTGGTTATCACTTAGAATCTCTTGCACTTATCCTTACAGGATGCTCTTTCTTTCCTTTAAGTTTTCTGTTTGTTTGCTATAAGACGCTGGTGTGGGATGAGGGTTCATTGGGAACAGGGTTTGTGTTCGTTTCAAGGTGAAAATAAACCCATGTTTATTTTGGTTTACCAGTCTGGTTTTTGAACTCTTGGGCCCTGGCTAACGCTGCTCAGTGGAGATAGTGTGTTAGTAAAAACACCTTCTCCCTGGCTGCAGTGCAGCTTATAATGTTCCAGGGCCCTTCACCAGTGGGCACTTAGAGAGCCTGCCGTTCTCTGTGCCCATGCAGCCTGAGGCTCTGTCTACAGGTGGAGCTAGGCTGTGATTCCTAGCTGGGGGTAGACTCTACAAGTGCTAGCGTGCTAAAAATAGTAATGTAGCTGCATTAGTGTGGGCAACAGCTCTGGCTTGTTGCCTAAGTACATGCCCCCGGGGTGTGGGGGCAAGGGGATGTACTCAGGGTGGCTAGCCCCTCCCACTGCTGCCCATGCTGCTGTGGCTACAACCGGCTACCCTGGGCTAGCTCATGGAGAGCTGGCTGGGAATCCCCCACCCCAGCCCCACGTGCAGACAGAGCCTAAAAGACCCACGTGGGGACGCAGCTTCTGAGACCGTTTTCAGAGGGCCCCTGCACTGGGAAGGGAAATAATCCTCCAGCCACCCCTCAGCCCGCAGAAAGACAAGCCTGAGTGGCCACCCCCAAACGCGGGGCTACTTCGTTTCGCTGTGTTTGGAGCAGCCCTAATTAAAAACCGGGACGCCGGCTGCGTTTAATGAAACACCTTCTCTGAGCTCCCTGCGCGGGAGGGAAGAGACTCCAACCAGCCACTAACAACGAGCTCGAGGCCTCGCATCATCAGAACAAACCCCCAGCGGCTGAGGGACGCCCGAGGGCGTGAGACTTTCTAGCAGCTTCTGCAAGTTTTGGCTTCAGGTGGCGAGCTCGAGTCTCGAGCTGGGCGCCCGGCGAAGGGGTGCGAGCTCAGCCGCTCCCCGCTCTGAGGAAGGCAGGAGCGGCGGCAGGAAGGGACCAGGGGAGGGGAGGAAGCCCGCGGGTGAGTTCCTGGGGCTGCCTTGCCTTCGGCAAGCCGGGGGAGCTGCGAGGGGCGAGCTCCCCGCCTGGGGCTCCCGCGGGCCCTGGCCAAGTGCCCGCCAAGGGTGGCGGGGGCGGAACCGCCCATAGCTGGGAGCACCCCCCGAGCGCTGCAAGCTGCCTCCTCTAGCTGCCCATCTGCAAGCAGGAAAAAACCCTCCTCCAAGAATAACTTTCAGTGACACACGGTGGCTCTTCACGCTGAATGTTTTTTTTTTTTTTTACTGCGCAGCTTAAGAGCCACTTAACTAACAAGTATCGGGGCTGGGATCCCAGGAGGACCCGCTTAACAGCTGATAAGCAGCATTCAGGCTGATGGTAACAAATGGCAGCCTTTGCGGGTTAATGCCCCCTGGACAGTTGTAAAGATACAAAGCCATCTTCCAAATCACCCCAGCCTTCCTCCTGCTCCGGCCCAGCCCTGCAAGACCTGAGCTCGTTTTTAAACTCCCCTAAGCTCCCATGCCCATCCGAGCCACTGCGCCCCCAAACCATTGCTCACTGAGGGCAAGGAGCCGCTGAGGCCTTAAAGTTCGATCCAAGGTGCAGCCTGCTGCTGTCACCGCTAAGACCTGTCCCTTGGCTACCTAAGCTTTAAGGACATGCGATAACTCACACTGGCGTTAACGGTCTCTGCTGTTCGGGGGGAGCAATCACTCTGGATGGAGCTGAAGACGTTCGTCATTTGTAAAATGTATTTGTCCTTGTAACTTTATTGTGCGTTTCTCGTTCAAGTCACGGTATGGTTGTGTGAAAAGAAAAGGAGGACTTGTGGCTCCTTAGAGCATACGCTTTTGTGAGCCACAGCTCACTTCATCAGGTGCTTATGCTCTAATAGATTGGTTAGTCTCTAAGGTGCCACAAGCCCTCCTTTTCTTTTTACAGATACAGACTAACACGGCTGCTCCTCTGAAACATGTCATTATGCAAGGAATGGTTGTGGGAGCTGTGTGTTACGGCACAAAGAGGTGCTGTGGTGTAGGCGGTAAAGCTGCCTCTTGCTTTTCCATAGTGAACTGTCTTTTCTTTTAATTTGCAGGAGTAGTAATAAAGTGTGCCTGACCAGACCGTGCCCTCCTTGGTGAGTGTAACAGATGTATTTAATTTCCATCTTCTCCAGTAGTGTGGGGGGACACTGAGACTTTGATGACTTCCCTCCACTCTTTACCAAAACCTGAGGGAGGCAGGGAGAGTTTGTGTGCCCCTAAGGGGAATTGGAAGATGCGGCTGGAGTTGAAGGACTGGTGCAGGCACCTCACCTAGGCGCCTTTGCCCTAAGTTAACCATAGAACCACACGCCCCAAAACCTGAGTGGCAGCAGTATCTCCTCACCTTAAAAACAGAAAAAACCATCTGACCAAAGATGAAGTCGAAGTCTGAACAAGGTGTTCAGCCCATGGGCACCAGCCCTTCTCAAGGGCCTCAGCAGCGGGGCCTTGTTGCATACTAGGGAAGGTGACCAATCTGGGTGGCTTGGGGCTTTGTGCACTATCCCATGCTGATGCTGGGTTTTTAATAGTTTGTAATAAGCCTCTGGGAAAACAACCCATCTCTGGTGGGAGAGTGTAGGCACAGCCCAAGAGTCAGGCCTGGTTTGCATTATGCTACTGGGCATTGATCTAGTCCTGGATGTGATGCTTTCCGTTCTCCTGCCTACCCCCAGGCAGCCTTCCACTTGCATCTGTTCACAGTACCCACACACTCCATGCCTCCTCCCCATCTCTGGCTGTTGGCTTTATGTGTTACTGTAGGCTCCAGAATGTTGGAGTTGAGGTCTTGTCGCGCAGCAAAGTTCTAGCTAGAGCAGTTCCAGGATCACCACCCACTCACCAGAGAGTGGCAGAACAAACTCACCGAGGGTGAAAGAATCTTCCCTAAACAGACTGTGAGCCTTGAATGCCTATTTGGTGAGTGTAAACAGGTCCAGTCATGCAAAGCCACTCCTGCTTCTAATTATCAAGATTTGTGATGGCTGTTCCAAGGACCTCTGAAGAGTGCTTGGTAGACAGGGACATAGGTAAAAATTGCCCTGTTTTTGTAGCAAGGTCCTGAGGATTTTATTGAAACTGGACCAATGAAACCAAATAAAAACAGGCATTTCAATATAACCATCAGGGATACTGGGATATTTCAAGAGTCTTAGACAAGACCTGCATCTCAAGCCATATGCATAGTGCTACAATCTTCTTCCCTTCTATCTCCCCTTCCCTAGGAGGATTTTGCTTTATAAACAACGAATTAAGCTGCACAACCTCCCACCCCAGTGTGATGAGATAGTATCTACGTTGCCAGGCACAATAGAAATTCATAGACAGATAATAATCCCCACTCTGCGGTTGTGGAAACCGAGGCACACAAGGTTAAATGACTTGGCCAAAGTCTACAACAGAGCCAGGGATGGACTGGGATGTCCTGACTCCCAGTCCACTGCTTCAACCCCTAAACAAGACCCCCTTTCACTGATGACTTTGAGGGGCAAATACGGCTGTTCAAAATCCAGTGGAAATGGCAGTGAGTCTCATGTGAATGCAGCTAATTTAGCTGCTGCTGCTGAGATTTCTTAAAGCTGAGAGATAGTGGGGAGGCCTGACAGTCTCTCTTACACTGAGGCCAGCAGATAGCCAGGGACGTACATGCAGTTTAACTGCACGCTTCTGAACTCCCCCTTCCTCCTGTCAGTGTGTCTGTTAATAGTCCCCCATCCTACTTCCATCCTGAGGGACTAATCTCCCTGCACTCAAACAAATGCACTTGGTATTTAAAAGGAGACTATCGATTTGTGCGTATCCCTGAAAGCCTCTCAGGACCCTGTTTCCTTTGATGTGCAAAAGCGTCTGTCTCTCTCTCTGCTTTTCTAACAGTCTGCTTCTCCTGGGGAAAATCTGCTCCATTTGCATCTTCTATCCAGCAGGGAAACATCTCAAGAAAAGCCCCCTCCCCAATCCCAGCATGCCCAGCGCAGTGCTCTGAATGGTCTCATGGCGAGAAGCGTTTCCTGCCACTAGTGGACAGGGCCTGCCCTTGAGCCAAAATGGCATGTAGCTTCGATCCAGACCCAGGCTTAGAGCCCACTTTGCGGCTCAACGGTATTCAGAGCAGAAGTTTGGGGCAGCCTAGTGAGATGAAATTTGGGCCTGTTTATAATGTCCACATTTATTAAAGAGAATTTAATCAGGCCCCTGCTTCCTGCTACCATGGTGCTTCCTGAAAGCTCAGCCAAAAGTCCAGCTGTGACTGGCCAGTGCTCTAAAGATAATGTGAGACCTGATCTTCATGCAGTCCTGCCATCCAGGAACTGAAATACCACAAGGAGACCAGGTCCTGCAGTATTTTGCCTAACAAATGGCTCCTTGAGGGACTGGCTTTAAAAGAGCTGGGGAAATATAGCTAACACGAACATCAGAGCCTATGTATACATACCCCTGGCCTTTCAGTGTCTGGAACCTGCTGACCGTTTGGGGCACCTGCCATAGAACATTGGGTTTCCAGATTCAAATGGGGTCTTAAGTGGGAGGTAGGGATTGTTCAGTGTCAGACTGTAAACCAGCTTGTATCCAGCCTTACCAATCCGTAGCACTTCAGTGGTGGTTAAATCAAATGTTTTATGCTTCAGCACTAAAAGTCGTTCTTCTGCTTCTTAAACCCGCTTCAGTGATGGGTGGACACTGGTTCATGGAGTCCAACAACGAGACCCCGGTGGCATTCAGGATGTCACTTTTCAGCCAGATGCCCAGGAGCAAGAGGCGCTCAGAATTGAGACTGAATCTCAGCTACAAATTGGAATTTACATTAGCCAAGCCACAGCAGAGCAAAGGAGTCACCTCCTTCCATCAAAGAAGATTCTTGAACCTTGGTGAGGTTCCAGTTGTGGCTTGAGCAGGTTACCAAGCAGGAATATCATGTGTCTCCTGTCCTGGGGGCAGTGCAATGCTCTGTGGCAGAGCCTGGCTGAAGTTAGCACAGAACTTCAAAGCCTTGTCTACACTAGGGAATTTTACCCCAAAAGTGTTCACCTGAGCAACCGCTGACTGTGCTGAACTGGCAGATTTAGGGTCGGGTTTTGAAAGGGGCCTAAATGAGTTCGGCACCCAAATCCCATTGAATTTCAATGGGAGTTTGGCACTGAACCCCCTTAGGCTATTTTGAAATTAGTTTAATTTACAGGGTAGTAAAAATGCCCAGAGGAGAGGCCACCAGAGCCTTGTCTACACTGTCTCCTACCATTGCTACTATCAGTTCAGCTGCAGAATTGTGTTGTAAAATTCCCTAATGTAGACACAGACTCAAGCGAGGTGAATCCTGGCAGTAAACTGTTAGGAAAGAATCTGAGAGAATTTCAGTACTTTTTCATACATGTACGGGCTTAGAAAAGACAGGTGATTTACACAGCGTACCCCGAAAGTAGCCTTGCTTTTGTTTTTGTACAACATTTGGAAACACATTCTGCACTTCAGGAAGAGACCAACAACACTTTGCACTTCTATAGCACGGCTCATCTGGGGACGCGAATAGCTTTGGAAACACTACCGAAGCCTCAACATCTCAATGTGGCAGGTAAATATTACAATACCCTGTGTTATAAGTGGGGAAACTGATGCTTGGAGAGATTAAAGGTGATGGGCCACAGGGACAAAATTAGATGTGTGCATGTCTTTTTCTGCTTTTTTCTGTATAGAGGCCTGAAAAGCTTTTATTTTATTTTTTTGTTTTAAAAGGGATTTGTTTCTTCTTTCATTTTACCTTTGAAGTATTAGGAATACACCATCTTTTCTCCCTTGTTTTTGCTAGAGGACTCCTTCTAGCCCCTGTAGGAATGTCTAGCTCTGAATTGTAAGGAGTATTGGTCTTTAACAATGATATCTTTTCTCCCAACCGTTTGTCAGGCATTGGAGTTATAGGTGTTAACAAAAGAGAACAGTTTTAACTAAAAATCCCTTCCCCTCTTAGTTGTTCAGGTTTCAGTTCCTTGGTACTTGTGATGTTGTAATTTTGCTAGTTCTCCAGTCATTCATAGTCTTCCAGGAAAAATAGGGTAGACCAGACTGGAATATCTAATGTGTAAAAAACCAAGCAGTGAAAAGGAAACCTTTCATTCACAGGCTGCTTTTATTCATCGGAAAGGAGCAGGAAAGGGCACAAACCCAATTTTTCCCTTTTCTTGTCACCTTGACTGTCCAAGGTTACACAGCACATTAGTGACAGAGCCAGCAGTGGGCCCTCTGGGTGGGCCTGAGCCTGACCTCTCACTGGCATAACTTGGGAGCAATTCAGTTGAATCCAGTAGGGTTACAGTGATGTAAGAAGAGAATCAATCCCTTGCGCTCTGTACGGTGTTTTCCAGCAGCTAGCAGTTACCTCCAGCTTCACAAACAAACATACAGGGCTGTCAGTTTGGAGGGAAGTCTCTTTTACAAAGCTGAGCAGGTTTTACCATAATAATGTCAGGAATGGCCCTCTTTGTAATCCCAGTGGACAGGACAGGCCGCCCAGCTTTCAGCTGCAAATGAAGCAAATGGGGAAGTGTTTACAAAGAAAGCTTTGTCCCTGTCTGGCTTCACCCCCTGCCGTACTGCTGCCGCAGTTCCTTGAGCTGGACTCAGTGGGTCGGTTTAGGTTGGACGTTACGAAAAACGTCCTAACTGTCAGGGTGGTGAAGCACTGGAATAAATTGCCTAAGGAGGTTGTGGAATCTCCGTCACTGGGGATTTTTAAGAGCAGGTTGGACAAACACCTGTCAGGGATGATCTAGATAATACTTAGTCCTGCCTTGAGTGCAGGGGACTGGACTAGATGACGTCTCAAGGTCCCTTCCAGTCCTATGATTCTACTCACAGCCGGTGTTGGCAACTCACCCGTCTTGACTCCCATCTAGAAAGTGCTGAAAATGGCTTCCACTGCTCCTGAAGCTGGGCTGGAGCAAGTGCAGTTGGACCAGGTGGTGCATGCTCTGTAATAGGGCTGTTAATGGTTTTGTTCTGCTTACTCTAGCAGTTAAGCCGTTCTCAACCCCAGCTGAGGGAGAGCCGGGGGCTCCGCTGCTGACAATGGTGATCAGCAATGGGCTATTTTCCAGGCGCGGGTGAACCCACCTTGTGTAAAGATTGCAGTTTGCACTGCTCTCTGCCCAATATAGTAAGACGTGTAGGGCCCCACTGTCCACGGAGACACTGGGCTTCAGATCAAAAGAGTGTTTGGCAAATAGAGTAAGACCAAAGAGATGTGATTGTCAGGATTCTAAGATGGTTTTCAAATCATGTGGTGTAGCACCAGAGCTGGCCTTGCGAGCTGGGGGCGCTGCCAGCTACGGAAGTAGAGACAAGGCCAAGACAAAGCGTGGATGCCAATGCCCCAGAACTTTGGGAAGCTCAGAAATGGAAGGCTCACTCAGGCCCATTTCCATCCAGAAAGGAGGGGATGCAGCAGAGTTATTTCCTTCCTTTGGTCCCATTGCCAGAGGGGGAATTTGGGCCCTCCTGTGGGTCGCTGAGTCAGATCTAATAACTGGACTATAAAGTACTTGACAGTGTCCCATCAGTGGCCTGGCCTATTAATCCTGTGGAGGGAGGGATATAGTCATGATACAGTTGATTGCCTTTCACCATCCCAGTGAAAGTTTACCATAGAGTGGAGAGGAGAGTCTTGCTTGGAGGAAGTGGCATCTCGTGGTTAGAGAGCACAGTGCTGGGAGTCAGGGATTCCTGTTCCATCTCTGCCCCTGACTCGCTGTCTCTCATATGAGGATGATGAATGCATGGCTCACCTGGGTGTTGGATGTGCACGTTATTTGTAAATGGGAGCTTTGCCCACGGAGAGGATTCTGAGCCAGTTATTTCTGGCTGTTTGCTGTCTGGGAATACTGCCATCCCAGATGTGGATCGTTTTCCAGGGCCAGTGTCAATAATGGCCGGTTCCCTTTAGGAAACATTGAGCTGAGGATGGAGAGCCAGGAGGCCCGCAGTGGTCACCAACCTGTCACTCGTGATCGGCTGGTCAATCCTAGGGACTCTCCCAGTCGATCACGATCTCTGGGAGTGTAGCGGGGCTGCCACTAAGGAAGCGGCTGCCAGGGGGGAGGAGGGGTCTCTGTGCGCTGCTCCTGCCCACAAGCACCGCCCCCGCACCTCCCATTGGCTGGAAACGGGGAACTGTTGCCAATGGGAGCTTTGGGGGCTGTGCCTGCAGAGAGGGGCAGCACACAGCTGTCCCCCCTGGGGCCGCAGAGGTGCATTGGCCCCTTCTGGGAGCGGTGTGGGGCCGGGGTAGGCAGGGAGCCTGCCTTAACCTTGCTGTGCTGCCAACCGGGAGCTCCCCACAATAAGTGCCACCTGGTGGGAGGCCGCACCCTGGCCCTGACCCCTGCTCCCAGAGCCTTCACCCCAACTCCCTGCCCCAGCCCTGACCCCTCCCCAGAACCAGCACCCTGCATCCTTCCTGCACCCTAACCCTCAGCCCTGACCTTAGAGCCCGCACCCCTTCCTATACTCCAACACTCAGCCCCAGCCTGGAGCCCCCTCCTGCACACAAACACCCTCCCAGAACTTGCACCTCTCATCCCCTCCTGCACCCCAATCCTCTGCCCCAAGCTCATCCCAGAACCGCCTCCCACACTGCGAACCCTTTGGCCCCAGCCCAGAGCCCGCACCCCCTCCTGAACCCCAACCCCCTGCCCCAGCCTGGTGAAAGTGAGTTGGGGGCAGGGGCTGGAGTGGATGGGGCTTTTGGAAGGGGGGGGCTGGATCCTGGGTTGCCCGATCCTGGGTTGCCCTTAAATTAAAAAAATGATCTTGGGCGTAAAAGGGTTGGAGACCACTGCCGGAGGGGAATGAAACCTTCTCACTTGCTCCTCATAAGGCATGGGGAAAAGTCACTCAAGTGACTAGAAAAGGAGTACTTGTGGCACCTTAGAGACTAACCTATTTATTTGAGCAGAAGCTTTCGTGAGCTACAGCTCACTTATAGAATAGATTCATAGAATATCAGGATTGGAAGGGACCTCAGGAGGTCATCTAGTCCAACCCCCTGCTCAAAGCAGGACCAATCCCCAATTTTTGCCCCAAATCCCTAAATGGCCCCCTCAAGGATTGAACTCACAACCCTGGGTTTAGCAGGCCAATGCTCAAACCACTGAGCTATCCCACCCCCCTTTATATATATACACACAGAGACCATGAAACAATATATACACACTGTAGAGACCATGAAACAATACCTCCTCCCACCCCACTCTCCTGCTGGTAATAGCTTATCTAAAGTGATCACTCTCCTTACAGATAAGCTATTACCAGCAGGAGAGTGGGGTGGGAGGAGGTATTGTTTCATGGTCTCTGTGTATATAATGTCTTCTGCAGTTTCCACAGTATGCATCCGATGAAGTGAGCTGTAGCTCACGAAAGCTTCTGCTCAAATAAATTGGTTAGTCTCTAAGGTGCCACAAGTACTCCTTTTCTTTTTGCAAATACAGACTAACACGACTGCTACTCTGAAACCACTCAAGTGACTGATTGCAATGATGTACTGCCACCTGGTGGTCATATGGCACACACCTGTGGGAACCTCTGGGATTTAAAGGGAAACTCCATTGTAACCAGGGAGTCACGGTAATGTCTCCATAATTCAGGACACAACCATCGTTCCATTCTTGGGCATACTTGTGACCTTTCTTTCCTTTAAATTTTCTCCAAGCAAACTTCCTTAGGCCTGAAAATTCTAATGCAGAGCCTCAGGACAGTATTAGTTGTTGTTTTTTTCCTTTGTTTTGAAATAATCTAGCCTAGTCATTTTTTGAGATATAAAACTATAAAAACAAAGAGGTTTCCTGCATTGTCACAGGGTGTTTCTGGTCACTCATTAGCTTCAAAATGGTTTCTGTTTTTCAAGGTTAGTCTCGTTCAGACATTACCAAGCATTTGTGCCTTTTACAAGTTTGAACAAAGCAGTCTCAGGTTTGAAAAGAGATTCTGACTGCATCAAACTGAACTGAGAAATTAATCACTCTAAAGAGATTTATTCTTCTGCTTACTAATACAAACTGAGTGAAAGACTTGGCTTTCCGATTTAAAAAAATAATACTGGAAAGCACTTCAGAATTGCAATATTGATATAAATTTGTTGAGTTAGTGTAATAGTTATTAAACCAAATAGTACTTGTCTGTCAAGAGCATTAAAACGCTCTGATCTCTAATGGGAAAACTGATTTTTTTTCAGTCAGACACTATCCGTCTGGGCTGCAGAAGTAGTCAGTGCTGTCCTTAGCAAGACACGTTGATTCCATTCATGGAATGGAGATACTGATACAGAGACATGGATTTCTGAAATCTGTTTAGTAAATTCCTGTTATCAGTCTAGTTGCTATCTTTCTGCCATCAATTAGTAAAGATTTATTAGCTGTTCTGTTCAGGTTCTTATCCCTCACCTATTGCTGTGCAATCTGAGAATGTATGTAAGCTCGTTAGAGTTTTCCGTGGAAGAAACACTGCCATTTAGTACAGGAGAAGGTTTCCAGACACCAAAATGGGTGGCAGCATTGTTTAATGGACTGAGCACATGATTAGGCATTAGGAGCTTCTGATGTCTGATCCTGACTCTGTCACTGACTTGCTTTGTGACCTTGGAAATGTAATTTTCCGGTTGGTGCCTTCTCTGTTTATGAGAATAATATCTTTCTCCGGAGGTGTTTGAGAGTTAAGGTTTGTACAGGGTTTTGAAGATGTAAATCACTATATATAACTGCTAAGAATTTTGTTAGCTGAACCACTTTTGAGAAACCGTAGATCCTCTGAAAACTGCCTGTTGACTTCAGGGTAGGGGACATGTGTCACATTGATTTCCCTATATCATATAGCTGAACATATCCTGGTTTCTGTTATTCTGTTATTGGACCAACTTCTGTTGGTGAAAGAGACAAGCTTTCATGCTTCAGGGTCTGGGTAGCTCATAAGCTTGTCTCTTTCACCAATAGAAGCTGGTCCAATAAAAGATATTACCCCACCCACCTTGTGTCTCTCATATCCTGGGACCAACATGGCTACCACAACAGTTCAAATAGTGAATGCCCTGATATGTTTCCAGAAGGAACTCTCTTCAGATGAAATGCAAAGCCAAGGTCCTGATTGTGATGAATGGAGCTGTTGGCAGGAAGAAGGTGAAAGAGGTGGCTAATTCTGCCACCTTAAATTCCCTTTGCAGTTTCAAGCAGACAACATTCTTTGGCTTCTTCAATTCCTGGCCCAGCCTGGTGTACAGGATGGCTGTGTGCTGCTGAACAGCTGCTGCTTTATAGTGGGAGGATAAGTGATCCCTGTGTGCTCGCAGATGGAAGCTGTGGATCATTAGAATCCTGTCATTGAGATCTGTACCTTGTCATTCCTAAAATCTAGTCCCAAGTATCAGTTTTGTCTCGAGTAAGGCTCTGGCTCCAGTGTTCTCATATAGTGTCCATATTATGGTGTCCAGTTTCACCGTTGGGTGCTGAAATACCCTGCTCTAGGCATGTAAGTGGCAAAATGAGAACCCCAGCTTAGGTCTCCAGCTTGAATAATTGAGCTCTTCAGGGGAGGAACCCTCTGTGTTTTCTCATGTCCTGTAAAACAGCAGTTCTCAACAGGGGCGTCCGCAAACCCTTACAGGCTAAAACCCAGAGCCCGAGCCGCAGCCCTTCCTGTGGGGTTGAAGCCAGGAGCCACAAGATTGAAGCCCCGATACCCCCTACGGGGCTGAAGCCAGAAGCAGCTTGGCTGAATTCCAGAGCCCCGAGCCCCAGTGCTCCCCATGGGGCAGAAGCCCTGAGCCCATGGGCAGAGTTGGGAGGACACTGGGGTGTTGCGCCCCCCCCCAAGCTACAGTGAAAAAACAGGGCAGCTCCACACACACCCCCGTCCACCACCTTCTCTCCTCACCCCCTGGCCAGGTTGGAGCCGGGAAGCCAGAGCTGGGCAGTGCCAGACAGCTGCTGCTCTTTGGCTGGTGCTATGGCTGCTGTGCTATATGCTGTGGTGTTTCCTCATCTGCTGCTGGTGCAGGGAGTTGAAGCTGCTCCTCAGCTCCCAGCTGCCTTTGCTCACACAACCAGCCACCTGGACATGGGGACCCGGCTCCGTGGCAGAGCTCTTGGGGAACAGGGACTGCAGGAGAGCCCTCCTGGCACACAGCCCCTAGCTACCCCCTCCCTGTACCCCGAGCTGCCCTCCTGCCCGCACACAGCCCCGAGCTGCCCTCCTGCCCGCACACAGCCCCGAGCTACTCCCTTCCTGCACCCTGAGCTATCCCCCTGTCTGCACACAGCCCCTAGCTACTCCCTCCATGCACCTTGAGCTGAGCCTCCCACCTTTTAGTTATAATTTTTGGTTGCACACATGCTCCTCCCTCCCCCCCCAACCCAGACAGGTGGGTGGCCTGCTGAGGTGAGTCGGGGGTGGCGCTCCCTCCCCAGACCCCACTGTGCTGAGCTGGCTCAAGCCCCCCGGTCTCTGCCCACCCCAAATAGAAGTCAAACTACACCTGTGCCCGAGGGCCCCCCCCCCCCCCGACCCAGAGCCACCCCTCTCCCGCTGGGTCCTGGCATTTTTACAGCCTGTTGTGGGGGCCCCCAGAAAGAATAAGGTTGAGACCCCCTGCTGTAAAAGATCTAAATAATCCCACCACAGTCATTCTGTGTGTAGAGCATGTAGGTTAATGCAAGGCAGCTTACGTAGATCTAACTCTGTAAGCCTCTGCACTTCAACATAGCTCCCACCGATGCGTACCGCCCACTACATGGACTTGAGAATGCCACCTGTGCGAGAGGCACAGTGGTTAGGGCGATGCAGCGGCTGGGTAGACGCTGCGTTATGTACATTGCCTCGAGGCAGTGAGCCCTGCACGCGGGGCTCCAGCTGTCAGTGCCCCGCATCCTCCTGGTGAGGGTGCGTGGTGCTGACAGGTGGGGGATTGCATGGACATGAAACGTGGTTTTAATTACTGCAGGGCCTGGGTGTCAACTTAAGTGGACTTAATTTTGTAGTGCAGATGTGCCCAGTCCCATAGGTCTGATCAGTGTCCTCTGGGCTTCACATTTTAACACAATCCCAGATGCAAGACAACTTCAAGGGTTCCACTAGTGGGTTCCATGTCCACATTTCTGGTGGTGTCGTGTTTTGTTAATTTTAGACTGGGTCCTGTGAAGTACTGAGCACCCACAATTCCCTTTGAAGTCAGTGGCAGCTGATGGTGCTCAGGTCCTTGCAGGATCCAGCCCTTTAGTACATTAATAAGAATTATTCAGGCGAATTTATTTGTATTTGGATGGGTGCCCAGTAGGCATTATAGTTTTGTATATGCACACTAACGTTTATTGTAGACTTGGGGCTAGATACGACCGTGAGTCTTTCATTAGACGATTTACCCTAGTTAAAAGGAGAAATTCTCTTCAGTGTCAGCAGATCAGAGATGTCATTGCTCAGGAGGTGAGCGAGATGAAGTAATGGTTTTGTGAATGGATAAAGCACCTAAGACACAAAACAAGAGCCACCTGGAGTCCATTGTAACCAAACAGCTTTTCCCTGTGAATGAACATCCGTTATGAAAAACAGCTGGGACTCAACAACTGTAGAACTCTGGACACACACACACACACCCTTTACTGGCTGTAGGTGATCTGTGTCTACTTGAGTAATAGCAAATAAATGCACAAGTCAGACATTTCGTTCTTTTATTACAAGATCTATTTAACAGTAACACCGCGCTCTAGGCGAATTCTGCGGGATTCTCACATCTCTAGTGGTCACTGTCCCCTGGCCTTTGGTGTGACTGCCTTACAAGGAAGGGAGAGCATGGTGTGCTGGGTTGAACAGGGCGTGCCAGGAGTTCTAAATCAGCTTCTGCCACTGACTCACTATTATTAACTATTCCTTAGGGCCAAACTTTTAAAACCGTGTGCGCTCCCTTTTTGCTCCCCCCACCCCTCTGACTTGTGTGTGCACAGATCCTGGTTCTCTCGTACATGCAGGTAGGTAGGTCTTTGTACCAGTCAGGGCTCCTGCATGGATGCTGGAGCAGTCTGGGTCTGCATGAAAGTCAGGGGTGTGCAGAACTGCATACGTAATTCAGTGTTCATGCTTGTGAAAATCCAGCCCTATGTAATCTTTCTGTCTCAACCTTCCTGTCTGTGAAATGCACGGATGACAGTTACTGACTTTGGGAGAGTGTAGGGAGTGGGGAGAGTGGATTAGAGTCGATACTGATAATGTGCTGTGATGCTGCAGGTATGAAGCATGCCAAAAATCACTGAGCCGATGCCCTGTGCCGTGCCGTAGGGCTTAATTACTAAACCAAATGCAAGACTAAAAGTGGAGGATTTTTCAGAGCAGAGGAGCTGTCTTTCAATCGTCCTTGTGCAGAGCAGACAGGATGTGCAATGGCTGATGAGGTTCAGACCAGGAATTTGTTCTCTAAGGATACCCTAGGTATACCTCATTGCAAGGTGCTTTAGTTCTTGGTTAGGTTAATAACTTGTGCTGGGGGGGGTTCTGGTTACAGAATGTTCCCGTTCTGTGTGCAACAGAGTAAGCAGATGCTAAGGAGGTTAGCTGAGCAGATGGCTGCAATTGTTCTCCTTCGCACACCCACATTCGGCTTCCCGAGGGGATTCCCTCTGCCCTGCTGAAAGGGGGAAGATCAGCTTTGAATTAATCATCAGCTCCTGACCTGTGCAGCTGGTCTGGATATGAACCCTGGTGAAAAGTAAAGTTGGACCTGAGTTGTAATGGTTGAATCTGAACTTAACTTAAAGTTTGGAGCTGTTCATATCCAGGGTTTTGGTTTGGGCCTGTGGTGGTGGCCAGCTTACCAAATTAAGCTAAATTGATTTGTCAGGTGTAAACTGATGTGTGTCCACAGGAGAGGTTTGCACTAAATCAATTTAAAATCACACCATTATTAAACTGGGGCAACTTAATCCTGCAGATAAATCCTAATGTGCAGGGTGCAAGCGAAACTGCTGTGAGCCAGGTTTAAACTCTCCACAATAGGGATTTGGATCAGTGTAACTACAATGGTTTTTAAACTGGTTTAATTTAACTGGTACAACTTTGTGTATAGACAGGTCCTGAATTTAGAGACTCTTGCTCTGAATTTGGCCGTTAAGTCCAGCAGGGTTTATATCTGCATATAACTGCCCCCCTCAGAACCCCCAACCCATCCAACCCCTCCTGCTCCTTGTCCCCTGACCGCCCCCTCCTGGGACCCCTCAGGACCCCACCCCCATTCAACCCCCCTGTCCCCTGACTGCCCTGACCCCATCCACACCCCCGCCCCCTGACAGGCCACCCGGGACCCCCAACCAATCCATCCCCCCCACTCCTTGTCCCCTGACCTACCCCTCCTGGGACCCCCGTCCCTAACTGCCCCCCCCCGGACCCCACCCACTATCCAACCCCCCCTGCTCCATGTCTCCTGACAACCCCACTCTGAACCTCTGCCCCATCCAACCACCCCCTGTCCCCTGACTGCCCCGCAATTGTCCCCCGGGACCTCCTGCCCCTTATCTAACGCCCACTCCCGTCGCCCCCTTACCATGCCACTCAGAGCGGCAAGACAGGCTTATTGGAAAGCCTGGGAGGTGGGCTGGTGCAAACATCACTGCCTGTGTGGCGGCATGGCTGCGGGGGGAGGGGGGACAGCCTCCCTGGCCGGGAGCTCAGGGGCCAGGCAGGATGGTCCCGCAGGCCGTAGTTTGCCCTCCTCTGTCCTAACAGGAAGTTGTCTTGGGTCAGCATGTGCATAGAGAGAGACCGGCAAACTCCAGGGTAACCACTAAACGAGGCTAGTAGAAAGCATACATTTCTTAGGATCCTTTCTACAGCAGACGGGCAGCTTGCCACTCCAGCAGACGGTCACAAGTTGTGGTCCCTTGCACCCAGTCTTGGCACAGTTCTGCTCGCTGTCAACCAAGCTCCCAACTCGGATACCGTTCCCAATTCTTCTGGAAGAGCTTTGAGAGTAGATAAATAATTTCACCTTAATACTACCAGTCAAAATAACCAACTCCTGGTGCAGCTGGTAGATGGTGCGTTTCTAGGATACGAGGGACACTAAATGGGGATAACCTGAGATTTGTGGCCTCACAAGAGGCTGGTGAATGTCTTTGCTTGTCCACCTGGACACAGGCTGTTCCCAGCCTTGTAGAATTAACTTCGTTTTTACGTAAGCGATGCCAGTGATTTCTGCCATAACGATGTTTCCAGGAGATTGTGTTCTTAAACTGACAGATGTTCCCAGCTGCTGTGTTTTAGTGAAATATTTATAATTTGCAAGGCAGGCTGGGTAGAGAATCAGGGCACTTTTCAGTGTCATTACAAGGAAGGGATTCAGCAGAGACATTTATCATCAAAACAGGAGCAGGAAAATACAAGATAGCTCTCCTAGAAATGCTGGAGAAATAGGCAGCCCATGTGGATTTATCTGGGAGGAATGGCTGATATGCAATTACCAGTTTTCAGAGCAGCAGCAGTGCAGGAAACAGCTGTATGTGTGGCCGTGATAGCATAATTCAAGCAGTAACTCTGGAGGAAAGGGCATTTCTTTATCTAGGAGCAGATAAAGATAACCGTATAATAAAGCATAGCTGTGAAGGCCTGGATATCTTAGGGGAGTGGTCATTATGAGATGGGGAGTCTTTCTAGTTACTCAAAAGAAAAGGAGTACTTGTGGCACCTTAGAGACTAACCAGTTTATTTGAGCATGAGCTTGAATCCAATGAAGTGAGCTGTAGCTCAGGAACGCTTATGCTCAAATAAATTGGTTAGTCTCTAAGGTGCCACAAGTACTCCTTTTCTTTTCGCAAATACAGACTAACACGACTGCTACTCTTTCTAGTTACTAGTTCACTTGCTCAGATTTGTGGAAAATTAGTTTGTTGCTCCATCCAAGAGACCAACATCCATGTCGCTAACCCAATTGGCATTATCTTTACAGATCAAGATTTAAATAGGATGGAGGATAGTACAAAAATCAAGGTGGGTAGATGAGCAGAATCTTTGATTCCAGACAAGGATGAAGTATATTGACAAAACAAGATGAGGACACTCACGCTTCCACTGTCCATGGAGCTGTTCTAGGTATTGATGGTGGTGGTCAGTCCTGTTGCATGTTTTAACTTAATCTACAGGGGGAAATGATAAGCCAGGCTTTTGTGGGTGTTACCTCTGCAGAACAGGAGAGAGAAGTCTTGCTACATTATTTCTGAAGGAATAGATTGATAGATTTTAAGGCCAGAAAGGACCATTATGAACTTCTAGTCTGTAGTTCTGCATAGAACAGGCCATAGAATTCTGCCCAGCAATTCCTACATCAAGCCCATAACTTTTGTTGGTGCTATACCATGTCTTTTTAGAAAGACATCCTGGCTAGATTCAAGGGATGGAGAACTCACAACATCCCTTGGTAAATTAATTCCGTGGGTAATTACCCTCAAAGTTGTTAATGTGCCCCTCGTTTCTAGTCTGAACTTGTCTAAATTCAGCTTTCAGATACTGGATTTTGTTGTGCCTTTGTTTGTTAGATTAAAGAGCCCTCTGCTATCAAAAATCTTCTCCCTACATAGTTATTTATAGACCGTTATCAAGTCACCTCTTAACCTTCAAACTAAATAGACTGAGCTTTTTTCTTTTTTAGCCTCTCACTATAAGGCATGATTTCCAAACCTCTAATTATATAGCTTCTTTTCAGAACCCTTTTTGTCAACATCTTTGTTGAAGTGTGAGAACTAGACACTGTGCTAGTAGTCTTGCTAACAGAGAACACAGTACACAGTGTTGGTAATACCACCTCCCTGCTCCTGCTTACACATTTAAGGGTGGTGGTAAATTCTTTATTGTTGCTAACCACTAGAAGCTTACGTTGCATTGGTTATCCAGCTAAGTCCCTTTTAGAGTTGCTGCTGTCCAGCATACTCTCTCCAGTCATGTAAGTGTGACCCATTCTTTGTTTCTAGACATGCATTTGGCTGTATTTAGTAGATAATTTGTTCTAGTAAGCCCACCTTCCCAATCACTCGGCAGAACTGATCTGTCTGATTTACCACTCCCTCAACTGTTGTCGCCTGCAAACCTTACCAGCAATAATTTTAGCTTGGGGTTTGAACCTGTTTTGCCTTAAATATGCACAAGAGAGATGTTTTTCTGTTTGATACCAATAAGCATGTACTTATAAACACATGTCCACCTCTGAAATCCTCACAGTATGAGTTTGTCTGGGGACTCAGCTGAACAGAAAGCAAGTGTCCCTGGCCATGGGAAAGCAGGGAGGATGTCTGTCGGGGGTTAGGCCAATAGGACATAGAATCTCATGGCACTATAGAGAGATGAGTCCAGGAAGACAGTTTCCTACATGCCTAATCCATTAGCTTGCTCTCAAGAAAGGAGTTCTAGTAGAAACTAGTCACCGGATTGTCTTACATCTATGTAATCACTAACAAAATAAACAACTCTGCCTTCTGCTGGAAAGGATGCAGTCGGTTAGGTTCAGTTGTGTTGGCTGAAGATATGCAAAGAGATGCATCTTACACTTGTTTGATTTGATAAATCCCATTTATTGCATCCTAAGCCATATTCCTCCACTTAGATAAATAACAGAGGAAGACAATTGCTGGCAATAGCTGTATACTTAGGCCCTGGTCATGCCAGGAAATAGACCCATTGCTAATGGCTGTCAGCAATGGATTTCTTTGAATCAGTTCTGCAGATATTTTAACTATTGATGTACAGAGGGAAAAACTGTTCTCAGCACCATTATGGACAAGTTACACACAAGTATACTTTCTGTAATGGTATATATTGGTGCTGAAAAGTTTTGTCCTGTCTACACCATCAGTTACACCACTTACCTCATCAGTCTGAGTAGACTTGTTGCTGACATGTTTTCAGCAACAGATTAATTGCCTAGACAGAGACTTCAGACTCTGAGGAAACTTGAAATGCATGTGCATTAGCCCACCTTGGCTGTTAACACTATATAGCTCTAGGGCCCCCTTTCCCACATATACCACATGTCTTTTCGTCAGTAATTTGTTTTCATACCCTTTTATGTAAATTAGAATCCCACAGCACATATCCGTTCCGGTCACTTGGGAGCAACCCATCGTGAGCACTATTGGACATGGAAGGTCAGGCAGCAGGAAGAGCAAACTTTGTATCTCCATCAGCTATTTCTTGATGATGATGATTCGTAAAGTGATGGGTGATTGACACTCTGGATGTATTGACACATGGCCTTTACTCTTGACTAGCATCTTTCTTTGACTGATTTTATGTGAATGATGAAAATCACACTTCACCTGACTATCATGAGCATGGGGGCCTTACTGGAGGAGGCATTTTCTTATGATGAGAATTTGTATTGCTGCGATATAGTTCCCCTGTTGGACAGCTTTTAGCTCCCAGGGGGTGTCTCAGTGCACCTTTCCCGGCACAGAGATTTGTGGAATTTTCACAGGGTCGGGAGCGTTGAGAAACAGAAGTCCGGGGCAGGAAACGAGGAACACATTATTTTCATCTGAACATTGGCAAAAGAGGTACGTAGCATGATCACAGGTCCATTAGGTTGTTTGGTGCTGAAATAGTAAGATACCAAGTTCACGTTTGTTGACCTGTATGAGGTTCGTGACTGGCACAGGAAACTTCAGATTGTTTGCCTACATGCTGCTTGGCTCTAGCCAGTGATGCAATGTTTGTTTTGTACATTTATTGATCATGAAAGTGAGAACTATTTAATAATATTCATTGCTACAGTTTCTCATGAGCTCTCTTTGATCATATTTAATAATTCTAAGGTCAGAAAGGACTGAGATCATCTAGTCTGACCTCCTGTATAACACAAGCTATGTAATTTCGCTGAAATAATTCCTGTTTGAATGTAGGGGGTTTTTTATAAAAAAAAAACCCCTCTCTTGATTTAAAAATTGCCAATGTTGAAGAATCCATCACAACCCTTGGTAAATTGATGTAATATGTAATTACTCTAATTGTTACATATTTACAACTTATTTCCCATCTGAATTTGTCTAGCTTCAACCTGAAGCTTTTGGATCTTATGCCTTTGTCTGCTAGTTTGAAGAACTCATTATCAAATATTTGTTCCCCATGTAGGTACTTCTAGGCTGTAAACTTCTTCTCTTTGTGAAGCTAGTGGAGTATCACTATAATCCCCTCCAGTTTTTCAATATCCTCTTTGAATTGTGGACACCAGAACTGGACAGATTCCAGTAACAGTGGCACTAATGCCAAATAGAGGAAATACACCTTGAGAGTGACATTTATGCATTCAAGGATTGTATTAGCCCTTTAAAACCATAGCATTGCACTGGGAGCTCATGTTCTTTTTCCAGAGTCACAGCTTCCTTGGATGGAGTCCCCCATTTTGTAAACATGGCTGAATTTTCTTACATTTATATTTGGCCATATTAAAACACATTATTTGCTTGTGCCCAGTTTAGAGCATGATCTGGATCACTTGGTATCTGTGACCTGTTCTCTTAGTTATTTACATCTCCCAAACTTTTTGTTATCTGAAAACGTTGGGGGGGGGGGGGGGGGATTTTATTTTTCTCCATGACATGGAGAAAAATATTTAATAGCATAGAGCCAAGAACCAATGCCTATGGGACCTTACTAGAAACACACCTCCTTGATGATGGTTCCTGGTTACAATTACATTATGAAATCAGTCAGCCAATTTAATCCATTGAGTAAATGTGGTGTATCAGTCTAGTTTCTTAAATGTTGCATGTTACCAAGTCCAAATGCCTTGTGTGAATTCATTAACCATTTGCATTATCGTATGATGGGATGACATCATTTTCCCCCACCTCCCTTGTGCCACCCAGCAGATAGTTAAATGCACCTGTGAAACAAGTGTTCTCAGAGCTGCTACTCCATCTTCCCCCATGTCATGGTACAGTTCAGGTTTGAATAAACTGCTAATATTCTATTTTAGACTTGTTTTTACTACCAAAATTCCATGGATGACTACATAAAAACATATGTTGAAGCATAAGGATCCAAAGTTAAGGTACTCACTGCACTTCTACTGCAGCTGGAGGAGGACAAAGGGGAACTTACTCCCAGCATCAGCTAACTAAGGTAATCAAAAACTGAGGAAAGCCTCTATCATATGGATGGTCTGTTCAAATATTACACTTGCTTATGGGAGCATCTTCAGCAGTCAAGGGCAACTGTTGCCAAGTTTAAAAAAAGTGTAACTATTGATGTACACAGCATAAAACAGTTCATCCTTTACTCGGTTTAAGGAAGGCTGCTTATACAGGGAATACTCACTGATGGAGGAAAAAATTTGGACTGGCCCTTAAGGTATCAAGATGTCAGTAGTCCAGAGAGCCAATGAAAATGGTAAAGGAGAAAAGGCTATGGTTAGTGATGTTAAATGTGCTTATTTTCTTTTATGCTCTCTAGTGAGGTAGAACCATCTCTAGCTTCTTGTTGAATGGGCCCAGAATAGTTATTCCTTAACTCTCTCTCCCTTACAACGGGGTGGGGGGTAGATTATAGAACAGCGAATGCTCTCTCACATCTGGCAGGGGAAATAGTTTAAAACAGACTTGGCCCTTCCCTTGCTGAAGTTTTCCAAGATCACTGGTGTAACTTACATGCCCTAATAATATTGGAGAAAGCTGTACAGACCACAGATAATGTTACAAGTTTGTTTTTATTTAGACTGTACAAACAGGGCACTAATAACACTGGCTTGATATTGGGACCAGCACTATGAAATAAGTGGAGTAAGAAAATAAAAAGGCACTAGTCTTAAAAAGAGACACTCCATGTATTCTAAGAATATAATTCATTTAATACTGTTAATTTTACAGCACAAAAAATAAAACAAGCTATGATCCCCAAAATAAACTTTAAAAGCTTGCTTATTATTGCCTGAAGTTCATGGTCTTTAAATTACATACTGTTTTAATGTTTACACAGTGAAGACTGTCTCAAATAGAAGGCCACCTTTCCCACTGCAAAAATTTCCTTTTCCCAGAACACATTTTCATTTAAAATGTAAGTAAACAGAAAATGACAACTACACAGGAACACTTCTACTGGTCCCAAGAGGCTGTCATTTTAGGCAGCTCTCACTTTTTCAGATGCAGATACTTGAAAACTTGACTATAAACAAAAAGCCCACTCATTCCCAGGATGTTAATACAATATAAAAAGTTAATTACAGGCACATGAAATGGCACAAAGAATGCATTTTTTTCCCTTTACAAATATAATCAGAGCCCCAACCCAAACAGGATATAGTCCCTTTATTTATTCCTGCCTGATCTGTAAACAATTATAAATTGAGTTAGTGCTTATCCAGTGATAGACACTGACCAGTATGAAAAGTTAAAATGAAAACTCTTCTAATCAGAGGCTTCAATGTATATACATGTGTACACCAGAGGAAAAGACAAACAGTAAACCTTTTATGATTAATGGTTTTGACAACACTGCTAGTTTGAAACCCAGACACCTACATAAAAATTAAATGTGGCACATAAATTGAAGCCATCACTTGATAAAATTAAGTATATTTTATACTCCAAACAGCTACACTGACAGTTATCTATCAAGGAATTTTTGAAGATGTGCTGAAAAGCAACAGACGATCTCAAGAAACCAATCTTTGAAGGAGAAACACAAACTGATCAAATGCAGTCTCCAGAAAATAATGAAGACATTTTGATGTAATTTTAGTAAAAGAGGTGGTGGTAGACACAGGGAGCCATTTAAGTGGTCCAAAACTAGATTCACACTTTTTTAGGTTTTCTTGTATTGACACTGGCTGAGATGTTTGCGTCGAGCACCAGATTAGTTTAACCCAGGACAGTGCTTACAGTGGTCCAGGTACACAGTATATGCAATGAGGGAGGGTGTAAGGAAATGCTTATTTTTGATAAATTTTCCAAATTAATCATGTTTAGGGACTTTTTTAAAAATGAAAAACTCTACAGTGATGACAGCTGTCAACAGCTAGGCCAGGGCCAAAATAAGATATCCTTATTGCAGACTGAGTTTAGTGCCATTTAAGTACAAGATAACTTTCAGTAGTATGAGCTTCATAACTTACAGTAGGGTCCAGACACAAACAGGGACACTCGCTTTCTAGAGCTGCATAACTGTTTCCATTGCAAAGAACAGTTATTGCCTACAGCACCACACACTTTTAGTCAATGCTACTCTATTTCACAGTAAGTTTGGTTGGCAGTAAAATGCTTTAAGAAGAGTTTCTCCAGACTGTCAGCCATTTGATGAGCACTACAGAATATTAACAGGTAAGCTGAGATGCTTTTCTAAAAATGAACAGTGGCTGCACATTTGTTTTTTTAAACAAACATTCTTCAGTGCCTTCTCCAAGAATTTCAAGGCACTTCAATACAGAGTTCAGAGCAACATATGCTTAGGGCTCAACAGCCCTAAAAGTATTTTTTTCATTTTATGTCAGAACATGTATTCTTTTAAGTGTTAATGTTTCACATAAGTTCCTCTAAATGCTGAAAGCAAAGTTTTGATTTCTGCATCTTTTGCTAAGCTTGAAGGCATCCTTAATACCTAAAGTGGATAAGAGTACATCCTCCTGTTATTTAGAGTTGTCATCTTCTGTAGGGAAGATATAAACAGAGCCTCCCAGGGGTTAAAAAAAAAGCATAATTTTACACATGTATTTTTATTTATTTAAATTTTTAAATTCATTTAAAAAGAGGCAGGCAGAAGGTCATGGAGTTAGGCTCATCTGCACAAGTTGCTCTGTTTACCTATAAAAGTTTAAAGTGGTACAACCCCCTGGTGTGGATGCAATTATACTGATAAGTTATGTCAGTATAAGGCACCTTTATTTCTTCATCCCCCTCCCCCAAACCAGGTTGTACTAGTAAAACTGTTTAAAAAAAACCTTATACTCCTCCTTAAGAGCTATACCAGTACAAAAGTCTGTAGACCAGGCTTAAGTGTTTCTCTTTTAAAGCTCGTTTCTACAGTTCTAGTGCTTGCAAATCATCCAGGAACTTTTATATTTGCATTCAATATTCTGCAGAATCGGTTTTATGTATATGACAAAATAGGCTACCATTTACAATGTCAACTAAAGTTTTCTTATAAATGTCTTTACTTTAATCACACAAACTTTATTTCTAAGTCAACAGCAAGCTTAGAGTTGTATCACAAAAATAGCCTTGTTAAAATAGCTACACAAGAGTTCCAATTATTGATCTATAAAGAGACTTGTTTTAACTATATTATCTTAGGACAAATTTGATCTCAAATTCAGGTCTTCCCTTCCTCAGCCAAAAAATTGCAGTTTTGTTGTTGCTCTGGGTGGACAGAGATTCAAAAGTTTCATATTTGATCTGAGGATTAGAACTCCCCTCCTACTGAGTAAGTAAAACATGCTGTTCCTGAAAGCCTCAAACAGGAAAGATTATTTTCTTGCTCCTACTTATCTGCCTATATGGTTTGTCCTCTCCAGCTTAAGGGCCAAAATAGTTCTAGAAGTGATACTACAGTCTGGATGATGCAACTATGGTATGGTCAGCGTATGACTTCAGTGGTGTGCATTCCAAATGTGTATAAAAAGAACCATCAAACTGCAGCAAGCTAGAAAAATGGACAATGCTAGCAATGTGCCATTAACAGTCGTCATCCCCACCTCAAATGATGCTTATCATAGCCAGAAAAATGAAGCAGCTGTGTAAGCTGGGCAACAGGAATCACTCATTTTCATCTGGGTTTTGAGGGTCAATTATTTTGACATGTGTGAAAGGGAAGAGCCCTTTTCTGCCATTGACTTCACCTTCCCACTGACCATTTATATTCATCCTTGTAACCTTCACAATGTCTCCAACCTGCATAATAAAAAAAAGTGTTACCACGTTACAGGATTACAGTTGCTAGCATAAAGATATACAATCAAACTGGGGAGAAAGATTATTACATTTAGAGAGCAGAGAAAAATAGCTTGATTAATTTCAAAGTAAGTTACTCTAACTACAAGTTTTTGTAAGGTTTTACATTTATGTACACATTTCCCCCTCCCCTTCATTTTTCTCACAGGGCAAATTAACTGAATTATACAGGAACAACGTGTTCCTCTCAGTCTTTCCTCTGGGAGAGAGTGTGTGGTTTATTCTTTACTTTAGGTGTGCAACAGTATATTTAGATTACACATACAGTGATACCTCTTTGAAATATAGACATTACATTTCATTAATACTATGTTAGTTTTAATGAAATGTGATGTCTATATTTCAAAGGAATGCAGTATTCACACTGTTAAAGATTCCAACTCTAAGTAGGTCAGTGCTGTTAAACAAGGTTGAATTTCAGAGTTACAGGAAAAATCTTGATTCATTGTATGGTCACATTTATTTTAATTGCTTGAGGGGATGCAGTAGTCAGTTTTCTAAATCAATGCTACCTTTCCTATTAAAGAGAAAAATACATTTGAAACTAATTCTTTTATCATTTATAAGAGCTAGAATAAAGATTCTAGCTTTTTTCACCATTTCTATCACTGCTATTTGTTAAAGAACAGGAGCAATGTCAAGACAATTCCTTCCCTTCCTTTTTCATTATGAAAATAACAAGAACTAAGGAACTTAATGCTAAATAAGCTGGAAGTTAGACTTTTTTGAAAAATGGATACTACCTATAGCTTAGAAAGAGCAGTGCATGAAGCAGAATACCCAGCATCTCTACTACCAACTAGTGTCAAAGTAAGTTGGCTAATATCTTTGAAATATTTCAAATGTTTTAAATACTTCAGAACATTCTCCCGTTCAAACTTTACCCCCTGCCTTCCTGTTCTGTTCATAATTACATTGTATCAATATGGGAACTGCAGCAGATGCTTACTTTAACCTCTCTCTTAATGTAACATTTTAGCAGCTCATACAATTCAGTAGTGACACATGAATAGCCAGTGCCGGCTATACTGAATCCAGTCTTGGACAAATGTATCTGCTCACCTATAGAAAATTCACCACCTTCCTGAGTGAACATGGGGGCCAATTACAATTAATTTGTCAGAATCAAAGCTTTCACGTTAAAGAAAAGCTTCCAGCTGTTATGAATGAACAACATTTTTTCAAAATTTTCACTGGTGCTGTCTTCCTAATTCTGCAGCCATCTTCAGTGTTTGCTTCTGCTGATGCTTATAGCTCTCCCAAACTACAAAAAAAAGTTGTCAGTTTTCCATTTTGCTTTTCCAAAGTTAGCAGCCATGAAATGGACAAGAATCCAGTTAATTTAACTCTGCTGCTACATGGGAAAGCAACAACTAGCAGAGGCAAACACCAGGTGGATATTAACTAGCAATTGGAAACCAAAAAGAATTTTGCAGGGAATAGAGGCAATCAGTAGAATGAGCAAGGTGCAAAATTGAGCTGCTTGAAAGAACAGTGAAACATTTCAAATTTTGTAACTTACAGGGTTTAAGTTTTTAATAGTTAAAAAAACCCTCCAAACCTGACCAGCTCTATAGCTGGTTGAAAACCTGTTTTGTTTTAAACAAAAATGTAAATCAAAATGTAGACAATTGACTAGTTTAGTGTGGAATGGCAGAGAACACCATCCTCTGCCATGCTATGGGGAGAAAGTTTTCCAGATGTTAAGTATCACCTGCCCATCCAATGAAGAAACAGCAGCTAAATATTATACAAAGAGTGGTCACCAGGTGCACAGCTTTCCCTTGGTATTTAGTATTTTTTAACAAGTACTTACTAAATGTGGTATTCATAATTCTTTACCCTGTGCATTCCAGTGTATCAGCAAAATCACTAAGTAAATTGTATTTGGCCCTCAGTTTGTAAAAAAAAATCCTGTTCTAGCCTAGTCTCTTCTAATACCACAGTTTAGCCCCAGTCAGACTATTTAGACCAAGTTACCTAAAATGATTGTAATGTTTAAAACTGGTTCATCTAATCTAAAAACGATCTGTGCCAGCATCTTTAAATTGCAGCGAGGACATTGTTTTTACAGGTTTGTATGACACTCCATGTTTATGTCCGTGCTTATTGCTGTTGCAGCTCTCTAGTCAAATAAGATTTTTATATCTTTTCAACAAAAGTGTCACATATAAAGAAAATTCCTAAGTATTTTTCACAAAGTTGAATTAGTACCAGATACTCTCAAGCCAGTTGTTTAAATGGACTATTTACGACCATTTGAATAAGACTACTAGGCATATTATTTGTATAAATGACTTGAAAGGCTATATGTAGCTGATGCTCTCTCTTTAAACTTTTATTAAAGGAGCCTTGCTTAAAGTACAATTTAAGCTACCTACAGCAGCAATCTCCTTGCAGCCATTATGAACATGTAAATGCTGAACGTTCTTCAGAAGCAACTTCTTAAAAAAAAAACTAGTAAACTGCTCTTCACATAGATACTTAAGTAAGCTTTATGCTGTACATAAAAATGTTAAGTTTTTCAACCCCTCCCTGCTGCTTCTAAGGGGAAATACCATAATATATCACAAGAGACTAGTTTAAAATAGGTAACCTTTCAAAAGAAATCAAAACCTCCTTCAAAATTTTACTCACTTATACCCATTTATTTCTCCCAGTTTAAAACGACTACCATTGACAGAAATGCAATTGTATATTCAATACTGACTTTGTTTAAAACAGACAGAGGTTTCAGGTAACAGTTTGCTGGAAATATTCAGCAACTATCATTGGGACTCATGAGTACAGTGGTTGGAGACTAGTGAAACATTTCCTATTTCTGCTCTGTTCAAATTTTCTGCAAGTCAGTTGAAAGCAATTTGCTGTTGTAGTACTTCATTTCCACCTTGTGTATTTCTCAGATTTATCAGACTGAATTTATTGTACTCCAAGCATGTGTACAGCATTTAGAACATTAGACAACAAAACCATATCAGACTAGACTAACAATTTAGGGACTCAAGGTTCTCCTACTCTCCACAGAAGAGAGACCTACCTCACCCTCACATAAGCTTTCTCAGACAGATATGCCTTACTGCCTGCCCCAAAGGTCGAATCCCCACCAGCTGGGAAGAAAATTGAAGAATTCCAGATTTTTACTAAGAATCTCCTGTCTCCATCTCCAAGATGTTTTAACTTAGGACTGATAGTTTGACAGCACTTTGGCTGATCAACTAGTGGGACACTAAGATTTAAACTATATATGGCTTTACTGACCACCACCAGCCCCATTTTAATTGCTCCTAGAATTGAACTGTTTTAGAGTAGCAGCTGTGTTAGTCTGTATTTGCGAAAAGAAAAGGAGTACTTGTGGCATCTTAGAGACTAACAAATTTATTTGAGCATAAGCTTTCGTGAGCTACAGCTCACTTCATCGGCTGCATACCACTGTAGCTCACGAAAGCTTATGCTCAAATAAATTTGTTTGTCTAAGGTGCCACAAGTACTCCTTTTCTTTTTAGAATTGAACTGGAAGCCAGTACAAATTATGGAGCAAAAAGGTATACGCAGCAGAAGCTGAGGATGTAAATATTGGCAAAAAAGTTAACCGGTTAAACGATCACAATTATATAGTTTAACCTATTAACCAAGGTAGCTGGGGGGGGGGGGGGGGACGGACAACACTAGCATGGCAGGGTCCCCGCTTCCTCCTGATGCAGGGACACTGGGGTTAACAGTTAACATTTGTTAACTGGTAAGCCTAATGCTTACCGTAACAGTTTAACCTTTTACCTCCCTAGCAGAAGCGTATTTGTATGCATATGCATCTGCATCAGGTGGAGTTTGGATGGTTTTAGCCCCACATAGAGGGCACTACCATAGTCAAATTTTGGATGTGACAAATACTCATTGAACAGTGACAACACTCTAGCTAACAAACTATTTCAGAATGATTTCCTCTTGCTCCAGCCCAGGTGACTTTTCCCAGAAAGGAAGATTAGAGACAAAACTGTCATGCTCAGCACCAGGAGACTACTAAAGTACTGGCCTAAAATGTATGTTTAGGAAGCTGCTGACAATTTACATAAATAAAAGGACCTAATGGCATGGTGCTAGATTTAAATAACTTGTCAGGGCATAGTTCTAAAATGCAGATTGTGCACCCAACTTGCATCATAGATCTCCAAAGCTCTTACACCCTAAAACCAACCAATTTAATCTGAAGCAGGTGAATTTTATCCATGAAGTGGTAAAACTCCTCACAACAAGAAAATAGTCAACCAAATTTGAGCACTGACAGCAAGGTGAATCCATTTTACCAATCTCCCAGAATCTTTATCTGTATACAGTATGGAAGAACGCCACAACACCAATCACCTTTATCGCTTTGTCTGACTTCAAAAAAATTATATTAAATCACATTCAGAATGTTATTTCTTCTATCTTGCAATAAAGGGCTGCTTAGTAGAGGAGTACTTAGTGTGTAAAATATGATCCTGCTAGTTCACCTTAAGTTTTCCAAACACATGCTCTACACCAAAGTTAATTTAACATGGATTTACTCCAAGAAATAGTTTTTAAGAAAAGTTCTAGTGGCCACAAGTTTCCTAACAAAACATGAACATTTCCTTTTCTTGAATACATTTCTGCTGAGCAGCACTGAAAGAGAAAAGGCTTTAGGAGAGTGGATGTAGAAGCGATGCACCAGAACTCACCACGTATTTCTAAAGAAGGTGTTTAACAATTATTATTAGTAGAAGCTTCTGAACATCCTCTCATACTATATCTACAAAAGTAAAGCTGTTTCCTTCAGAAGATTTTGTGAAAAGGATTCTGAAACAAGATTTTGAGCAGACATGTTAACGAATGTCAATGCAATGTCAAAAAGAAAAGGAGTACTTGTGGCACCTTGGAGACACTAACCAATTTATCTGAGCATAAGCTTTCGTGAGCTACAGCTCACTTCATCAGTATGCATCCGATGAAGTGAGCTGTAGCTCACGAAAGCTTATGCTCAAATAAATTGGTTAGTCTCCAAGGTGCCACAAGTACTCCTTTTCTTTTTGCGAATACAGACTAACACGGCAGTTACTCTGAAAAATGCAATGTCAAGTCACTGTGGGATGTATTTTAGGAGTTTTATATTTTGTTTGAGAATTTATTATATCAACTTCCTATATCTGATTAGTCAGCATACTGAAAATGATTTAAAACAAAATGTTTGTGGAAAAATAAGGTCAACAATGGCAAATTATAGAGGTGTTTCAGATGTTCCCATGCTCTTCTGAATAAAAAACACTAGAGAACAAAATATTTGATCAGAAAGTAATTTAAGCCACTACTAAGGATGGTCATAATTAGGGCCTGGGACAGAGGGTGAGTGGAGGAAGTCAGGAGAATGAGCAAGGTTCAGAATACAGCTTAACCACAGGACAGTCAGAAAACCTGGGGGGTACATTTCCCAGCTCTGCCACAAACTTCTTTTATGACCTGGACAAGTCAGCTTCAAGACCTCATTATCCCCAATTCATAAAAAAAGGGCAATGCTTAGTTATCTCAGATGTTTTGAGGCTAACTTCATTTGCAAAGCATGTTAATATGTCTGGGAGGGAAGAGTAAAATATTGGACTCTTGAAATGAGAAATTCTTTAGAGATACAGACATTTAGTCCCACCCAATGATAAAATTGGAATGTATTTTAAATTACGTTCCAGTTTCAGCATGAATTCAAAGCCCCAGGAAATATAGCTCCTGCAGTATGCTAGTCAAAGTATTACTCATGTACTCTAGACTCTTCCATACCTGTGTTTTCCATTTGGAACTGATTCATGCATCATAAAAAGGGAAGAAGTTTGGTGAATATCATTTTATTTATAGAAAATGATAAGATTACATCCAAGTGAATTTTACAGCTACTCATTAACAATTTCATGAAGACACAAGTGATGTGTGTTTGGGGACAGGATTGACCATGGAACACAGGAGATGCAAATCATAACTGTAAATCAGTGGTTCACTGGTAGCTGACTAGGTCAATAGCTGTCAGAAATAATCAAATGGCTGTTTGGAATCTATCTGGAGTTGGTAATCTCATTCCAATTCTTAACAGGCAGGTGTGTCTGCCTCACAACCGGTAATTCTGCTGAGAGAATCACTGTTGGTGTACAATACTGAATGGATCATGAAGATTTGGCTACCCATTCAAAACCAGGCACAATATGGGGTTGAGAAGAGTATCTGAGGTCCAACTGAACCAGGAAAATAGTGGCTGGGGCTAAACTGCTGCAGTGAAGAGAGGTACAATCTGCAGCAAAAGTCCAGCTACGTGGAAGGAAGAAGCTGGTACTATGTAGAGGTGGCAGTCATGCTAGGTCACTAGGGGCAGCAGGAGGGATGAAGGGAAGGGTGTCATTGGGAGATTAAAGGAGCCAACAGCAGGGAAATTATGCAAATATTTCCATGTTACATTGGGTGCCAAAGCTAAGGGACAGCAGAGGATGGTAGAGAAATGAGATGCCCAGGCCAAAGAATCTAGCCACTTGGACTAGGGGGCAAGACTGTCATCCATTAAAGTCTCTTCACACCAAGTAAACCCACCAAATTGGCATACAGGGAGCCTAAAAATGACATCCTACAGAAACAGAATTCCCCCAGTGCAGGGACTGAGGAAGACACCATAAGGTTATCTTCCAAGGATCTCTTTGCAATCCCAGTATAGGGAATTACAGTGGTGTACGAACAGCTAGGGAAAGGCTGCCCTGAAGTGGTAGGTGCAAAGGTGGCTTAAAGACCCCTTAGATTTCCCATCTCTTCCAAGGTACAGCACAGAATTTCAACCAGCATCTCCAGCACACCTACATCTGGGGGGAGAAGAGAAATGAAGAGACTCCCAATATAGCTAGATTAAAAATCTCATCCAGAAAAAGCTCTAGCAGTAAGCCAACAACTTTGACAAAGGCACTGAAGTGAGGATTTGGTACACCTCATCTAATAAGGAGACTGGAACAAAAAAATTGGCGCCAGGATTCCTATGATTAATATAGGATGTCTATGGGACTTGTCCTGGTGGTAGTCTCAAAATAAACACTTGGAACTTGTGTGTACGTGTGTAGCTTCAAGTATTATGTAAACAGATGTTGTAGATGTGATGTTTAAAATATTAAGCATTTTAAATATCTTTACTTACACTGTTTTCTTCCACAAAGGAAATTTACCATTGCTGTATGAACATTAATGAAAAAAGTAGCCTAATTTTTGCCACTCACAGTTTTGTACATCATCATCAGGGGACTCTAACTACTGGCACATTTTGTCCTACTTGTGCCTCAATTTTCCTATACTATTAATTGTTTTCTTTGTAACCTAATTGTAACAAGCCCAAGAGAGAGAGTCTAGAAGTCAGTTATATAATTAAGGTCAACAGATATCTATTTTGGTGAAATAAATACTTCAGTGACATACTCAAAACTTTTCCACAGCTATACATTTGCAGTCAAATGCCACCTGAAAAATGAAATAAGCCACTTCTAAGCTGGTTATAAAGTAGGACTTGAAAAACTGCCCTCCACAGTGAACAGGAATCTTTCCTAAGAAAATGTCATCAAGTTTGCAAAATTTAAGCTTTCATTAAAAACAAAACAAAGCAAAAAACACACTTACGGGGAACTAACTCTTATGATTGCAAAGATAACCTTCGTAATGTAAACGGTGTTAAACAATGCAGTGATGTCTCTTTAGAATTAAGATGACATTGCCACAGCAAAGAGTTCTGGCTGATGCTACTGGTAGATTGGGGCTACTATTGCTTTGGACGACCCTGTTGGGTGGGGAGGCTTTTGTTAGGAACATAGTACCCCAAGGATAGCTGCCACTCACAGAGGGCACTGTATTAGGCTACCCCCCCACTACCAAGGGACTCTGCCAAGTTAGTAGGTCCTCACCCCAATAAACAAAAAGAGCCTTCTGCCTGGGTTGCAGGAGGACCAGCACAAACTCGAGAGCCCTCTTCTGACATGGTAGGTAAGGGCCTCTTGATTCCTTAGGCAGCAGCTCCATTTCTGTGATGGGCTGAGGTCAGTCTAGTTCAGGACATGGGAACATCAGCGCCAAGTGTGGCTAACAGCATACATTTTATTTAAGGGGGTACCCAGCATTAACTGATCCAACAAGGGTATTTGGCACCATTAACTTGGTGGCAGAGAATTCAGCCAGGAGAGATGAAGCAAAGGAGGCACCCAACCAACAGGAGGGAGCACTGCTTTGGGTACTGGTGTATTTTGGCACAGTCAGGGTTTCATCCTCAGACTAGCAGGTGTCAAGTAAGTTTTTCAAGTCCTGATTATAAGCTCATGTAAATTTAAGACAACCAGTAGAAAGCCATGAAATCCCCAATATTGGGAAACCTAAGGTAGGATGTCCCTTACCCCCAAACTCCTTCCACCAGAGCTTCTGAAAGTGTGTGTGGAGGGGAGTGGACCGGGGTGGGGGAACAGTCTTTTGGCTAAAACATAAGATTGAGGATAATAAAATTTGGGCTCTATGCCCAGTTCTTCCACAGAATTCCTATATATCCTTGGGTCTGTTTAAAAGCATCTCGCAGTCTGGACCTGGCCTGCAGGTTGCCTATTGACTACTCTGGCATTAAACTATGACCTTACAGGAACTATTATTTAGTTTATTGATATTAAACCTCTGCCTCTTCAAGGCCCTACATGTTTGGTCAGTGCTTCAGAGGTCCACCTAGGTCCTAGGGAAGCAGAATGAAGACCACAAAAGAATTCCTTGGTAAGTATATCCACTGGAAACACTGGAAAAGATAGTATAGTAGCTGCTGAGATTCTGTATGTAGATGTAAGAGCTGCAGCCACTGTGACTATGAACAGAAGTTGAGCAGCCCCTCCTAACTTCACTTCAGAGGTCCCTGACAAGACACCATGTGACCCCCAATATTAATTCTTAGCTAAAACTGATGATTGGGCAGAAAGATCTCCCTCCCCAAAGAATTGACAAGGCAGAAGCAATGAAAGCGTGCACAAGAAGAAAAGACCACCTTTTAATCAGACTCCAGATATTTGGAGGTTCAACAATCGAGCCCCATTGGTCTGAGGCAGTTAATTCCACAGGAACAGTGGTGAGAGTCTGAAGTGACCACATAGCTAGAGTTACGGAAAAGAAAATTTAAAGTATATTTGGGCAAGTTATCACAGGTTCTCCCCACCCCTCCTTTTCGAGCTTCCATGGCATGCTTTTCCCACCCCAAACTAAGCCTCCTGCCTTGGTTTCAGAAGCAGGAGTAGCTCAGCAGGATGCAATTGTATATTGAACATGGCATTGAAAAATTGTTGCCTATATTATTTGCACAAATATGTTAGCGTAGGGCTTCTTGCAAATAGTGGGCCAATGGCTTACCCCCCACTCCCAGAGTAGAATCTTTTGGTGCATTTTAATCTTTAGTCCCCTCACAAGAACACATCAAGAATCCTCTCCCTGCCAGTTAAGGTCCAATTTTTGACCCTGACAGTGTCACTTTATGCAGAAGGGACATTTAAATGAATAAAAGGTAGGAAAATTGTTAGACAACATTATTTTAAAAGGTATATAAAATTGCTGGGTCTGTAGACAGGAGGCATCTGCTTTAACAGCCTTAGTTTCTGCCATGTTTTTGAAGCAGAGCACCAATGAAGGTTCAGAAGAGTCTCCTTATGGAGACCAATACTTAATAAAAAGTTTACATACCTAAGAAGCCATATATATAATATCTTTGCTTGCTCTCTTTCTTGCATTTTCTCCCTTATCTCCCCACTCCCTGCTGAAAGCAAGTGAGCCACAGTTATACAACATTGCATTCAGCATTGCATTCTGTGACAATCCATTGCTTCCAGCGACATTTAGTGGATAGGTTTTTCAGCTTCATTCACATGAGATGTCAAGAACGGGACCTATGTTTAACTTTAGATAATGTGGTGTGGCCAGCCAGCATTGATGGCACCAAATTTACCACATCTAAAAAACACATTAACATGGTTTGTCCCTTTTCAGTGTTTTAAACTAGTTTAGCTATAACCATGCTTAAACATGGCTCACCAAACTATTCAGGGGCTACAAAGCATAGCCATAAATCATTTGTTCAACACACCATACCCAACATATTAGTTCTAATTATCTCTGGAGGATGCTATAACTAGTTCTCCCAACCAGGATCACTAGTGTGGCCCTCCAGGATTCCCACTGCAAAACAAAGCTCAATGAACACCACACATAGTTCAAGTGCAGGAGAATAGCCAAGCCAACCAGATTATTATTTCCTTTGCCACTGACAGAGGTGATGGATCCACATGTTTCCAGGGCAGGGTGTGCCCATCCCATTATTCTTACAAACACAACCTAGTAAACAATTCATATTATAGAAAAAGAAAAGAATCTGAATTAGGTACATCTTTTATATGTACTCTAGTCCCTTTCTAAAGGGAAGTGGTATGGATGAAGCAATTCTTTTTGTAGAGCTGTTATGGTATGAAGAAAGACCTTGTTCTCCCAGTTACTTGAGTTAGAGAGTCAGGCGAAGCCCAATCTACTCAAGACAACCACTCAAATGAATTACATAATCAGGTTGCCAACATTTCAACTAAGTTGTGCTCTTATTTTATTAAATTAACTACTGAAAATGTTAGAAACATAGAACTTGATAAAAATCTTACCTCTAGTGCCAAGGCAGTCTTGTCATAAGCACATGGTACTCTTTTTTGAATAGCTTTGGCATAGACCGGTCCATTCTGTGTTGATGGCAGAGGGTTGATCACTGCTCCAGGTGTACTGGATACAGAGGGAAGGGGACTCGTGGTCTGAGGTTGAGCATAAGCGTGGGCAGGTTCTGGAATACCATAGCTGTTGGAATTCCTGTTCCCATGTTTCCCATGAGGGGATGATCTCACCAGCTTCTCTACATAAGGAACAGGGATCATCCCAACACGACCATCTTTGTTTCTGGCACTCCACCACTGGTCTTCAGGCTTCTCTACAATTACAAGTATCTCACCCTTTTTAAATGGCAGATCTTCAGCATCATTCCCAAGAAAGTCATAGAGAGTCCGAACATATTCCAGATTTTCTTCTGCAGTGGGAATGGTAGGGGCTGATCCAGATCCCATTGGTGGACTTGGATACCTGAGTATTTAAATAATAAAACTTTTAATAGTAGATATTTACCTTATTCTGTATACTGGGTAACAAAATTTACTCTAATGTTAATGAATAGTCTATTGTTAAAAAGTGATAAAGAGATACTAAGAAATTCAGCTGTTACTAGATTACCAGTTTGATAGCACTTTGAAGCATTTAGTACGACTAGTGCTTACTTGAAGTCTCTAACTAAACAATGAGCTAAAAGCTATATACTGTGTAGTCTCTCAAGAACTCATTTTAAAAAGTCAAATTTTTCATGGAGGCTGGAGAAAAATGGATGAAGGATGTATGTTTTATCTTACTGATTCAATACAGCAAGGTACTTTATTATTTTAATTAACTTAGCACCTGGAAGTCCTAGACATTGTGCTACACACTATACAAACACAGCACAAAAAGACATTCCTGCTCCAAAGGCTTACAATCTAAGTATAAGAGAAGAGACAACAGATGGATATTGTCAAGTTTTTCATAGGCATCACAGCAAAGGAGATTTGAAGGTGAATAATGAGGTAGTTTCACAGAAGTGTGCGTGGCAACATAGGAGAAACAACAAAGGCATTTGTTTGAAAATTTAACAAGTAGGTAGCGGAGGCTTGCGACACAGGACAGAGGCAGGCATCCACAACTTGATATTGAATGAGAGAGGACAGGTAGGGTAGAGATTGACTGTGAAGGGCCTTGAAAGTGAATACAAGCAGCTTACATTTGTCATAAGAGAGAATGGGAAGCCAGTGGAGGAATACAAAAAGAGGGTGACATGGTCAGAGATAGACTTGAAAAATTAATTTATGGCAGCATCCTGAATGGCAACAAGCAGAGCAAGATTGCATTTATCAGGGCCAGAGAAAAGGATATTGCAGTAGTCAACATGCAAGATGATGAGAACTTGGAAGAGAGTTTTAGTTGTGTGGATTGATAGAAAGGTTGTATTTTAGAGATGTAATGTAGAAAGAATATAGTCGGGATGTGAAGACCCAAAGAAGTCAGAATTGAAGCTGACACCCAGGTTACAGGCCTAAGCAACAGGCAGACAGACTATTATCCACAGTGATCAAGAAAAGAGGTAACAGGAAGAGTTTGGGAGAAAAGATTAAGAACTCTGTTTTAACCATGTTTAGCTTGTGTTGGCAGCTGGACATCAGAAAGACAGGACAAGATTTTAGTTTGGACAGAAGGTGACAAGTCTGGAGTAGGGAGGTAGATCTGTTAGTCATCAGTATAAAGACAGTAGTTTAACTTGTGTTTGTGGATGAGATTACCCAGAGATAAAATGGTGTAGAATTAAATTCCACTGTAAAATAGTCTCAATTTGCTGGGTAACGCTAGATAAACTGTCCTTACAAAAAAGGAAATTTAAGACTTAAGTATGCATTCCTCTTTTTACACGTACAATAATCCTATAGTGCAAGGTTTGAAAAATCCACTCCTCCATCACAAGGTGGCAGCTTCCCTGGGCAAGTATGGTGATCTAGTGTCAGTTTCTACAGAATGTAAGTTATTTAAAATGAAAAAGTTTCTAGCTCATATGGTTGCAGACTCCAATCTTGCCTCTCTGACTGCTGCTTTAGAACTTTTCTTAACAGAGTGAAATTAAAAAGCCTGTTCAGATTATTGCCATTATGCAGAACTCTGTATGCAGCACTGAAACAGTCAAGAATCATGGCAGTTTTGTACTGTTACTGCGTGGGAAAGAGATGAGCAGAGGCAGGCAGTGGAGTTATTCAGGAGGACCCAAAATACAAAGAAAAGTAGCGGAGTGTCTCCAGCCCCCTTGCAGCAGCCTGAAAACCCTTGTGGGCTATGGGGGTTGCAACAGAAGACAACCCAAAGCATAATTGCTGCTTCAACTGACCTAGCTTCACCCTTAGTACTTCAGAAACAGCAATAAAACTGTATTTAAAAATAAGCTCCCAGTAGCCTAGAACAGCGATTACTTTACAGCAAAAATAATCCGTACAAAACACACACTTTCTTTTGGTGCTCAGCAATTGCCCCATTCCTTAAAAACGATGGAAAAGAAAAGTATACTAAAATTGAGAACATAAAGGTACCCCATTTAGGTAATTTTCATTTTATTTACTATTCTTCATTTTATTACTATGCCTTCACAGTTTGAGAACACTTCACAATCACACCTCACTACAGCCAACAAGGCTAGTGTTTCTTTTGCCCATCATTGATCTAGTACAGGTTAACTGTGGTATTAACAGGGGAAGCACTAATGTAGGCCAGAAATAGATTTACCATGTTGGCTAACCACAATGATAAGAACTTCTATGACTAGTCCATATTAATGCTTCCACTTATGCAGCTACATTGCTGCTATACCAACAGTGGGAAAAGTGCTGTAAAATACCACACACAGAATAAAGACAAGTTTACTGTTAAACTTGTCAAAGCTTAACCCATAACATTCTGGAGGGAAAAAAAAAAAAAAAAAAAGACTACCCATCAATTTAACAAGCTATTCAGGAAAAAATCATATGGAACAATACTTGTTTAAAATGAACTACTGAAGTCAGAAAGGACAAAAAGAAAAAATACAATACTCTGATATAGTCAAGAGCAAGAGACCAGGTACACTTGCAATTACAGTCAAAACTTGCATCTGATTCAAAGCGTAAGTAACCAATAAACAGCTCAGAATAATCTGTTCACTTAAGTGAGTAGAATTGTTAGTTCTTAAATGCAAAAATGCTCCTCTACATTAAGTATTTTTAAGCTAAGGGTTGAGCTGATCACTAAGTATGCAACAAGCAGTTTTTTACATTGTTTTTTAAAATTAATAAAGGATGAATAGCATCTTCAAAACACGAGAACCCTGGAATAAGATATTCCACTAAAAAAAAAATTGTACCAATGAGTTTACAAGGAGGGAAAAATAATACTATCACCTACTTCCAAGACCATGCAACTGGCTAGTCACGATGCTATCCGAGTCCTATACTACAAGAACACATAAGTTGAGAAATGCTGCCGCTGAAAAAAAATTGGTTCCCACCCCATCCCATCGTCTCTTTAAAGAGAAAAGAACTTTAAGATCCTACCATCATGTCACTGAATTTCTACAGCTGTAAATTTTTAACACAAAGGCTGAATTAGGGTAACAATTTAGATAGTTTTGCTTATAGCATATTTCCTCTTCCTAATCAATCCCATTTGTAGTATTACAACTACTGCTAGGAAGCCTGTCAGTTTGCGTTAACTTAGGGCCCAATTCTGCATTCTTTATGCAGGCAGAATTCCAATTGATTTCTATAGTTTTGCCTGCATCCTGAGTTTGTTCACTGAACTAAATCATCCCTATATGCTCAAGGCCAATAAAGAGATGGCAAATGAGTGGGTTTGCCTGTGATCAAGTTAGATGGCACCAAGGCCTCAAACCGGTAAAGAAACCAAATTAAATCACTAAAGCACATGACTGAGAATAGAGGCTTAACTTCTAGGAAAGCAATGCAGTATCCAAGTGGAGAAGAATTAAGATAAACAAAAGGACTGTGAAGGAATATCTGCAATAAGCCACAACCCTCCATTGATTGACAATGTGAGATACCAGGCAGTCCTGCTCAACTGCTCCTGCAAATGGGTAAGACCACCTGTTAATTACTAAGCAGCTGTCTTTTCTGCCAAAGCATGATCATTACTACTGAACATTTTTTAGCATTTAGTTTTAAAAATACCAAGTGATGCTGTTTCCACCAGGTCCCAGGCAAAACTATTCCACTGCTTAATAATTCTATCTGGAAGCTTTTCACGACAGCAAGTTTTTCTACTCAGTAGAATTTTTTTGACAAGCCTATTTGACCCTGAGCTTTGCATTTGACAACTAAGTTTGGAGCTAAATTTAAATTAAGTATCAGTCTAGCTGAAAAGGTTCTTTAAAAAACTGGGGTCACTAATAGGGAGACTTTAAACTGTCTAAATAAATCAAGTGAGCTAAATCTGGATCTTAAAATACCATTTTGTTTAGCTTTTTAGTATTTTATTTTATTTTCATATAACATCTCAATAGTAGCTGTTTGTGCAGGATTCCAAAGACCTCAAAGCAGGGTGCTGAGAGACTGTATAAATTAAGGATAAAGAACAAGTTCCTCAATCATTTTCTAATGTAGTTTAGTGACACAGGCAAGTACAGTCCTGTGATGGACACAGGACAAAACATTAGCTGGCTGCAGAGTAAGTGATTAATTTCTTTAGTTCATATTCTATAACAGCATTTCCCAAAGTGTGGGGCATGAAAGGCACATACATTAAAATGGGTAGGCCTTTAACATCAGATAGTAGAACTAAGTGGGAAATGCACATATTTTATTTTATTGAATGGAAGGGGGGCGGGGGGGCTCCTCAGCTTCTAAGAGTTTAGGAAATGCTGTCTTACATGCTAATGAACACTAAAATCAATGAGTTCACCATAGTCCAACTAAGTCTGTGCATGGGTTCTAAGCAGTTATACAAGTCTGTTGTAATTCATATCAGCACGAGGAATATGGACCCAAGCACAGAGAGTACCACCTCTGCTGGATCTGAGGCAGGCAAGTACAGTCACTCACAGAACAGGCTGGATACAACATACGACCACTTCCTCACTTAAGGCAATTGCAAGCACGAAGGTGAAGGGGTTGCAGGAGAGCTCCCAGGACGATGCGGCTATACGAGCATTCGGGCGGCGCACGAGTACTACACAGACACAGTCCCCGGGCGCGGGCTGGCCGAAGGGGGCACCTACCTGGGCGCGGGCTCGATGAGCGTGGTGGTGTCCAGGTAGTGGATCTTGTAGAACTCCAGCAGCGCCGGCAAGTGCTCGAACTCCTGGTCGCCGATCTTGAAGCGGCGGCTGGGCAGCGAGTTGATGATGTAGTGGGAGACCCGCGAGTTCTCGGACACCGACAGCACGTAGTCCCCCGGGCAGGTGGACGAGTCCCGCACCAGGAACATGCCGTGCCGCTGCCCCTGCAGCCGCGTCTGCGCCTCCGCCCGCGACAGCGGGCCCACGTACCAGCTGGAGCGGTCCGACGAGTCGAAGCGAGCGGCCGAGGACATGGCAACGGGCGGGGGAGCCCGAAGGCCCGGCCGGAGAGACCCGAAGAGAGAAACGCCTGGCCGGGGAAAGCCAAGCGACGGGAAGCCCGGGCGGGAGACCTAAGGGCACGGCCGGGCAAGGAATCCCTGTGGCCGGGCAGGCGGAGGCCCAGCGTGCAGCCGGGTGGGGCGGGAGCGGCGGTCGGGCCGCTGCTTCTCTCTCAGCGGCGGGGCATCCTTCCCGCCTCGCTCTCCGGCCGGCAGCGGGGCCCGGGGGCGCGCAGAGCGGCGGCGGGCGCAGCCAGGCCCAGGGCGCTGGCGAGGGGCGGCTGCTGTGCCAACGCCGCAGTGAGGAAGCGAAAAACGCTCGGCTCGCGCTTTATCCTATGGGCTCCTGTCCCCAGAGCCAGAGCCAAAATGGCGGCCCGCGCCGGCTGAGGGAGGATTCCGGAGAACCCGCCCCGCGCAGGCGCTCTCCGCGCCTGGGCTCGCGCCCCCAGGGGCAGGGTGCAGCCTGCTGCTCCCCCCCCCAGGAGGCATCTCCGGGCAGCGTGAGCCGGTTCGGAGATGCGGTGTCTGACGCGGAGCAGCCGCCCAGCCTGCCTGGCGGCGAGGAGGGGCCGGCTCCCCCGGGCTCTGCGCCTGCCGTGGCAGAAGGAGAAGCGTTCACGTCTCTGCCGCCCGCGCTCCCAGAGTCACGCCGAGCTCTCCCCCGCCCCTCAGCGGCCCGCAGCCGAGCGCGCGCCAGCCACCGCGCCGCGTCCTCGAGGGACTTTCATCCAATCACACCGCGCCCCTCCCGCCGCCCCGGCCAGTCTGCGCTTCGTGCCCGCCTGGTCTTCCAGGAGCTTCCAGGGGGACGGGCTCGCTGGGTTCAAATTAACGGCACATGTAGAAACATAGCGGGGCTGCCAGTGTACGCCCCCCCTCACCTGCTCCTAAGCTAGGCTAGTCTCCCCCCCCCCCCACTCGCTATATTGCCTCCCTTCCTCCTCAGTCCCCATCCCATTTCCCGTGTTCCCCTCCCTGGGCACATCCCTCACAGGCTTCTGTCCCCACCTCAACCCCAAGCACCATCCTGCTTCCCTGCCTACCCCCTCACAGTTTCCTCCCCCCTTCTCTATTGACTAGAGGTTTCCTCAGGAGACACTGGCTTCAGGCCTGTTAAGAACAATAGGAAGCCAGGGCTATCTTTGTTGAGGGCAGCCTCACTGCCATCTTGTCGGTGGTTAAAATAGTTTCCCTAGATTTTAGAGCCAGAAGGGGCTACTGTGATAATCTCATCTGATCTGTCTAACACATGGCAAAGAACTTCAAGCAGATCTTAAAATAGCCCATTTTCCTGCCCTTTCCTATTCCTCTTCTCAGCTGAAGCTTTTCAGAAAATAAAAACCCTTCCCCCCACCGCAATATTACCAACCTTCAAAAGCCAAGACTCAGGCCTCCCCAAACGTCAAGACTGATTTAAGTATTTTAAAACAAATTTTGGATTTGTTTATTGGCCTTCAGCTCTTTAAAGCATTCGCATTTGCAATATTTTCTTTAGAAAAAGAAATTTTTTAAATGAAGGCTGAGAGGCTAACATAGTAACATGACTCCATGAACTGGGGATTTTAGAAAAACACTGAATAGTGCAAGGATCACAAAAAAGTCATATAAGCAGGCAAAACAATATCTGCTGTGTTCCTCCAAGAGGCAGGCACCCCTTGAAAACAGCTGCTCTTAGCAGCTCCCAACTCAAAGTGCCATTACTATGAGCCACAGAAACTTTCAACATCAAGGTGGTTCTAACAAAAGATAGGGCAAACCAGCCTGACTCATGACATTCTGCCTGAGGTTTGAATAGGAGCAAGAAGAGATTATTAACCAACCAGTATGTTCCCGCTTCAAGTGCAGCCTTTTCTCTCCACTTCCATAGTCCCAGCATATTGCTAGGTGCACCAGCTCCATGGGATTGGCCGCTTCACATTAACTAGACAGTTGTGATGGGCATGCTGGCCTAGCACAACCTCCTATTCTGCACAGTGACAGGAAGGCGCTGATACCAAAACAGAAGCCAGCCCTGGAGAATCCTTGACAGGATCCAAAAATGAGCCATTACAGTTACAGATAAAAATTTAAACAAGTGCTGCCAACACTCACAAATCTATGCTATTTTGCCTGGGGCTGGAGCCATGCCAGAAGGTTCAGCCCTCTAGTAAATTTCAGCTTTGCCAGAGGGCCAAACACCCCCACTCTAATTAGCTGCCTTCCCCCCTGACCCACCTCCTAGGGAAGAGCAGCTGTTGCAGAAGGCAGACAGAGCTCTTCCCCCTCCCCTTCAGAAGTCAAGAGGATTTTTTGGGTAGGGGATGGATCAGCTGACACCATTATTATTTGCATTACTCTAGCACAGAGGTTCTCAAACTTCACTGCACTAAGACCCACTTCCAACAACAAAAATTACTACACAACCTCAGGAGGATGACTAAGACCTGAGCCTGCCTGAGCCCGCTGCCCCAGGCAGGGAACCCAAGGCCAAAGTCTGAGCCACACTGCCCCAGTGTAGGAGGGCCAAAACCCAGGGGCTTCAGCCCCAGGCAGGGGGCCTGTAGTCCCGCCACCCAGGGCTGAAGCTCTTGGGCTTCGACCCCGGCCCGAAGTGGTGGGGTCAAGCTTCAGCCCCAGCAAGTATAATGCCAGCCTTGGTGACCCCATTAAAACGGGGTCACGACCCATAGTTCGAGCAGCAGTTCTCAAACATCTAGAAGCAAGGAGAAAAGAAAGTCTGGCAACTGAGGACCTTGCTTACTCCTCTCCTGTGAAAAATGGGTTGGCCCTTGTGTTCCTCCCTATAATCAACATCCTCAGAGCTGGGAAGAGGAGAGGGGAGTGAAGAACACCTGGAGCTGAAACAAAGGTGGGACTGGACGAACAGGCAGACATGGGGACCACAATTAGAATTTTGGGGAGACGCTGGAAACTCTATACCATCAGATAGATAGAGCTCCTGCAGCAGGAGCCAAAATTACCCTACTCAAATTTAGGAGAGTTGGAAACACTAATCAACACACACACACACACACACACACGAGAGGGAGTTAAAAAAACCCAAAAGAGACCAAAAACACAATGTAATTCTTTTAAACCTGAAACATTTAAAATGAACAAAGACAGACTTGGGACAATAATTTTGTCGTTCCTACATTGGACCCTTTCTGCAGGACTCACTCCAACGTTAGGATCTTCTTTCTCTCTGAACCCTGCTCCTAAGAACTGGGTTGCAACATCTGGCAATTTCACCAAGTGTTTATATCCTACATTGACAAATGGTGCAAAATTTAAAAGTCTGTGATGGGAAATGGGATTTAAGTTTTAGACCCTTAACATTGTTCACATGGTTTAATATGGAAGATTTAAATCAGGCCTTATTTTAAAAAAATATTGTCCAAGAAACGCACTTACAAGGAATGGCCAGATTGTGATATCAAGGTCACAGGTAAAATTGGAGATTTTATTGCAAATTAGACAGAATGTTTCTAGGTACCTAAGGTACAACTGTCAACTTGTAATCGTCCAGGAGGAATTCAAAGCTTACTATTCATACATATAGAATTGCCAGTTTTGTGTAACATGGGGATCATATGTGAAATCCAAAACCTTATTTCAAATATAGAATCACACAACACCTTTAATATGAAATCTTCCCAAAGTACACCACTAACTTTGTGTATTGGTAACACTTCACCAACCACAGAAATACAACCATATCTAGGATAGAAAACAACAGCTGTTTAACGGCGTACAGCAGTACTAACAGAAATGATTAGGCCTGGAAGTGAAAAATGCCATTTTGAAGCTGCCTATACATGCAAAAACATTTCCTACATTTCTAAAAAAAGTTACCTATGTGTCATGCTTCAACTCCTAATGGTTTAAGAGTTCACATTCAGAATCTTTGTTTTATTCATGTACGGATAGTTTAGGTTGGACTGAGAAGCTCATAAAATTGCCTTACACCATTTGAAGATGGGTTTAGTCCTCTCAGTGTGATACAGCTGAAATGGAGATCAGGGGGAAGGGATAGTTCAGTGGTTTGAGCATTGGCCTGCTAAACCCAGGGTTGTGAGCTCAATCCTTGAGGGGGCCATTTAGGGATCTGGGGCAAAAATTGGGGATTGGTCCCGCTTTGAGCAGCGGGTTGGACTAGATGACCTCCTGAGGTCCCTTCCAACCCTGATATTCTATGATTAAACACTATCACATGCTAAATTTAATAATTTGTGTAGCTATAAATACTACTATTATATCAATACTTTTGAGACTTTGGGATGAAAAAGAATCAATGAAAGCTGTTTTTACAAACGTTAATAAATTAAGCTTCATCACTGTAAGGTAGGCAAGTATTAGTAGCCCCATTTAAACAAATGGAGAAAACAACATAGAGAATTTAAGTGACTTGTCCAAGGCCACAACAATTTAGCGGTATAGCCTGGAACAGAAAAGACAGCAGTGAAGAGTTCCTATTAAAATTTTACTGGGTGTTCTTCCCTTTGTTACAGTTTGATTTACTAGAAAGTAAATTTAGCAAGCCAATTATACAGAGACTGCTCCCGTTTTCTTTGGATACCACCAGGTTAAAAAAGGAACTGAAACAAAGCTGTCAACAGTAAACAGTAAATTTTATTATAACAGTTTTTGGTCTAGGTAGTAACATCTTTACTTCGTACAAATGCTGAATGGCTGGGACAGGAACTATGCTACAATTTTAATACTGCAAATAACTGAACTAACTTCTAACTTGCTTCTTTGGAGGAGTTCCAGAGAACACAACTTCCCATACAAAGGAGGATTTAAAAATCTAACAGATTTTAAAGCAATTACAGGTTTCAGAGTAACAGCCGTGTTAGTCTGTATTCACAAAAAGGAGTACTTGTGGCACCTCAGAGACTAACCAATTTATTTGAGCATAAGCTTTCGTGAGCTACAGCTCACTTCATCGAGGTGAGCTGTAGCTCACGAAAGCTTATGCTCAAATAAATTGGTTAGTCTCTAAGGTGCCACAAGTACTCCTTTTCTTAAAGCAATTATGTTCATCTGGTCTGACCTCCTGCATAAACACAGGCCATTGGACTTCCCTTTAAAATAACTCCTGCTTCAAGTCCAATAGCTGTGGCTAAACTAGAGCATATCTTTTTATAAAAGATCCAATCTGGATTTAAACAGAGATAGAGAGGGGATGACTTGTCCAAGATCAGCTAATAGAGCTGGGAGTTAAATCTATGCACTATTATAGCCCCACCACTGCTTGTTGTCTAGGCCTGTCAGCAGGGAGTGAGATGAAATTCACCATTTTGGCAGCAAACACTCAAAACACTTTGGTTTAAAGGAGAGTGGTTGGTTTTAGTTTTTGTTTTTTTAAAACTTTTAAAGTTTTGGTTTTCAGAGACTGAAAAGGGATATTTCAATTTTAAAAGTTGGATTTTGGGGGGGGGTAACAGGGGGGAAACAGTTCTTCTGAAACAAACACAGAAGCAGCAACAACCACTTCTCTTCCAAGTATGAACTTCTAAAATAGTTCTGTAAACAAATCCACTAACTGCAAATCCAGCCAAAATGCAAACTGTAGGGCCATAGGTTGTGTTAAATAACTAGGACTTCAATGAAAGTACCATATAACATTTATGTTACCTACTTTAACATAACAGGAAATATTATTGTTGGGCTTTAGCAGCCTGATCGGCATGACAATACTTACAGTAAATGCATCCATAGGCTCCAGGCTCAGCATCTCCTTGATTTCAAAATCATCTTTTAAAAACCATCCAGTCTCTGTTTTATAGGAACGCGAACAACAGGATGATTAAATCAGCAGCAAAGAAGTTATAAAGGCAGTTCAGCTTCTGTAACAAAGATCCAAACTATTCACCATCCTTTCCTCAATCTTTCAAAGAAAAACTCTACTCTCACCAAGTCACCTCTTCGCTTTCCTGGATCCTACCATTAGCTCCCTCTTATTGCACCAAATGAGCTTGCCATCACCTTCAAGCCCAAATATAATCTTGACTCTGCCCACATCTGTGCTCTTCCTTCCTTCCTTCCTACACTCACCTTACTGCTGCCTGTGCATCTTTAGTCCATTCTGCGATTGGTGCCTTCTGTCATGCTACTTCCCACAACTGAACCAGCCTTCCCTTTCCCCCCCTCCACCAAGTACCCTCTTCTGCTTCCTTCAAATTCCTCTTGTAGGAATCCTCCCTCGCACATCTGCCTACTCTAGAATTACCCTTCGCTTCTCCCTGTGCAAGATCCTTTGCAGCCAATTGGAGGAGCCCATGCTTTTCCACATTGTGGGATTGGGCCCATACATTTCCTAGGATTTGAAAGGTACAGAGAAGAGTCTTCTGTGATGGATCATAAGTACTTGAACAACCACTTCCAATTCTGTATTTTCAACATGCTGCAGAGATAGGCATAAGCAAAGCTCTGTTCTTAGCTCATGTAGCTTGTGACATGACACTCTGCTCTAGCTGCTATTACGATTACTGTGGCAATGATGGATTTCCTGATATTTTGAGACATCCTTAAAAATACGCAGAAAATGACACTGGGATTCCAAATGGAAGTTCTATCTACGGAACTTCATTACTGCGCCAGATACAAATAGACAACCAATGAAGTAACCCAGTTATTATTCTACTAAGCCTTGTAATGTATCAATGAGACGAGCTTTTGTGTTTTTAATCACTTGATGCTGATAGAAGTATTGCATTATACTTTTATTAGTCAGAACCATTTTTATAAATTTCCCCATTTCTGGATATTTCTTGTGCTACACCACTGTGTGTAATTATTGAATGCACCTCCTTATTGCTCCAAGATACAAGGCTGGCATATTCAGGAAATCAGAGGAATCAAATTTAATCACTGACAATAGGGTCAAACTAAACAACAGAATCCTTACTAGTGCATGCCTTCCCATAGGAAGAGGCAAGGGCTTTTAAAGGCAGGGTTCCTATGCAGTTCCTGGGACACTGTTCTTGATAAGAAACAGCAATAATGACGAGAATATCAATCTGTCCTCTCCTGCAGTTTTTTTGTGAAAGATGCATTATTTCCAGTAAACCAAAGCTACAAAGGACTTTCCATGTTCTCTATTAGATAGCCCTCTGACTTTGAAACTGAGATTTCATTATGAACTCATTCATTTGGAAAGATGCACTTATAACTAAAGTAAACCACTGCTGAATGACTAGCTTGGGTGAAAGTACACTAAACTTCTGTTACCTACTAACACAAAACACACACAGATAAGATGGGTCACACAGTATTACTTTGGATCAGACACAGTATGCACAGCTAAAAAAGGAATCATCATGGACACTGACAAGCATGTTGTCAATCCTCAACATTAAAGAAAAAATACCATCACAATATCTAATATGTTTACTTATGCACATGAAAGCTTAAGTTACCTGGCAACATCTAAAATCAGAACTTTTTACCAGCTGCTTCTTTAGCTCAGCTGAGGAACATTCATTTGGAACCTAGTATATTATTGTCTCACCTTGACCTCTTCTGTGAAATCCAAGAATTAGTCTGGTTTCAGAGTAACAGCCGTGTTAGTCTGTATTCGCAAAAAGAAAAGGAGTACTTGTGGCACCTTAGAGACTAACCAATTTATTTGAGCATGAGCTTTCGTGAGCTACAGCTCACTTCATCGTATGCTGTAGCTCACGAAAGCTCATGCTCAAATAAATTGGTTAGTCTCTAAAGTGCCACAAGTACTCCTTTTCTTTTTAAGAATTAGTCTGAAGACCTGCTTATTTGCAAATTGTATGCATTGCCCTCTACTGGTATATACAGGTAAATAAAACATGCCTCCACAAGCCTCACAAAGAATCATTAACCCCTTTCTATCACAAAAGAAGACAATAATATCACTTAAAAATACATATATAATTAGGATGCCACTGGTAATAATGCTTCTCCATTGAACAGAGAGTTTTTCAAAACTTATCACCTTACTTTACATTAGGTCTGAACTTTAAGAGTAGAATTCTATAAGAAGATACTGTAGCAAACCAATTAAAATACAGCACTTATTGGTGCACAGCAGGCAAAATAACAAACAAAAGATCCACATTTAACTTAGTCCCCTCATTTATTCAAAGCAGCTTTCTAGACACAGAATAGAGCCATTAATCTTCAATATTGAAGTTTGCCTATATTTTAAAGAGTATGTGTAGGTGTTAGGTTCATTATCTCCTGAAAGGGCCTTTTCTGAAGGGGCTCCTCTGTATGGTTTTCCTGGGTCTTCCTGCATAGCCCTCTTGCTTCATGTATTTAGCTGTATAGAGCACCCATTTCAGGTTGCAGACAGGGCCACTGACCAGGCTTAGGTCCAGGAGATCAAGGACTCTCAGTTTAAAATGAGTAGAGCTGAAAATTCTGCTCTGACCCAGAAAGTTGCATGGGGGCCTCCTTAATCTTTTCTAGAAATCCTGTTTACCAACGTGGAATCTTCTAGAACTATTTTACAAGTCATCCGTTTCCTTTACAAAGATTCCCTACTTTAAGTTAATGTCCACTGGCTTCCTCCAGTTCTTTATAGTGCCAGTTCTAGGTTCAATCTCCAAAGCCTCTATGTGATGGCATACTTGACTAACATCACATCATTCCAATTGTCTCTTTGATTCTGTCCCTTCCCCTCCTTCCACTTTAACTAGGGTATTATTTTAACACCTGTTTCCTAATGAACTGATAGAATTGGTTACCCTGTGCCTATTTGAAAGCAGGGATTACGAAGTTTTTGGATGTCATAAAGCACTGTGGCAGCTGCTAAAATTATTAATTTAGCATCAAGAAAGCTGTTAAAATCAGAAGTAAATGATTTTACAAACTGCCAATTAATAAAAGGAATGCTCTGTTATACAATATGTGTTTCTTGCTCTGGTGGTCTACCATTGCTTTCCTGGCACTAATCTAGCAAGTCCGGATCCTTGGACCAAGGTCATTTTTAATCCCTTTAGGGTATTTCTATACTGCCCACGTTACAGTGCAGCCACGGCAGCGCTGTGACGTGGGCAGTGTAATCATGCTTTATCGCCAGTGGAGAGCTCTCCCGGATAAAAAATAACCGCCCTGAATGAGGGGTGGTAGCTTTATCGCTGGGAGCTGCGTCAAGCGCTGTCTATAGTGGCGCTTTTCAGTGTTAAAACTTTTGTTGCTCGGGGGGGGGGGCTGTTTTTTCACACCCCTGAACGACTAAAGCTTTAGCACCGAAAGTGGCAGTGTAGACACAACCGAAGTTACCCTTGATTGAGGTTTTTTTCCTTCTTCCCCTTATGCCATTGCAAAACAGTCTCATCTCTTTTTCACTTTCTAAGCATATAAGTGAAGATAAAACAACAACATAACTGGGCCAAATTAGTTACTGGTGTAACTTCACTGACCATAATGAAGCAATGAATTTGGCCCCCCAAGTTTTAGATTACCACATTCTGGTGGTGGAAAAAAAACAATAACCAAAAAAAAATAATAAAAAGTTCCCACAAGGATTTATTATTTCATTTGTGAACAAATGGTATCTGTAAAAGTTCATCTGATTAAAGAGATTACCATAACCAGTACAAAGATCATTTTTCTAGAAGTCTTCCACCTTGTTGACAAAGCCTGCAGTATAGTAATTCAGAAGTGGGAGTCAGATCACAGTTTCTAAGCCTTTTATGAGGATGGCTGCATGCCCAGATGGGAGGAGGGTTTGAACCAACGTTCTTGCTGCGGTCACTGCTACAGCACTCACTCTCACTGTGTGACCTATACAGCGGACTACAACTGCCACAGGCAGACACTTGGTTGTATCTTCCTGGCCATTAGATTTGATGCTGACAGGGTCATTACAGAGGAACAAGGAAGTGATTTCATGCTGGAAGTTTGAAGCAAAGGAGCTAGCCAAGCTAGGTCTTTTGTGCTTCTTCTGTCCATGCTGTGGGTTGAAAAGAGGCCCCTTCAAAGGACAAAAACCTCTGCCTTTTTATTGAGAAAAAAAAAAAAGAAAGTTCTTTGGTTGCTTTCACACTGCTGCTTTGTGACAAATAGAGAGAATGCAGAAGACCTTTTGTACAGAACGTTTAAGTTTCCAAATGTTTAAATATTGATTCAACGTATGTTATACCAAAGACATTAAAAAGTTTCTAAATAATTTCCCAAGCCTTAATTTTCTTCCCTCCCTGAAAAAAAAAAAATCCTCGGGTCCTTAATCTTCACTTGAATTGTCAAATTCCTCCCAGTCTGACACACTCATAACCTCAGAGGCAAAGTCTGGGTGATGCTGTAGTCGCTCTGGGTTCCATTCTGGAGTCCACCTCTCTGTGTCCATTAGAATAGCCCTAGGCAGAGTGAGGACACAGGCAGCCAGCCCAGAAATATCATCCTCCAGCTGGGGACCTTCCTCCCAGCAGTCTCTCTCAGCTTCATAAATATGGACATAGTCCATCCGGATCCCTCGATTGTGGGATCTGCCCCCCAAGACATAGATTCTATTGGCTAAGACAGCAATACCTGGCTCTCCATGCCCTGCAGGTAGAGGGCATACATTTGTCCACTGATCAGTACTTGTGCTATAGCAGGCAACCTGAAAGAATATAAAGATGCAAGGTAACTTATTCCTGTAAAAAACATTTAAAATGTCTACATGTAATGGGTGTCTGCCATAGTGTACAATATTCCTATTACATAATGGGTATTATTTGTAAATCTCAAAGATAAATCCCAACATTGCTAACTTTTTCACTGCTGATTCATTTTAGTAGAAATATCTAACAAATGTGTTTCTCACAAATTCTATGCCACTACAAATGCTAAAACTCAATTGCTCCCAATCGAGTGCCAACACCTTCCTCAAGACACTGTCTAGTTATGCATTGCAAATACCAAAGCACTTGACATATCAAAAAAATGAAAGTGTGGGGATAGTGTAAAATAAATTGAATTAAAATCAAAACTATTGGATAATAATTGACTTAATTTCATATTATTCATTTAAAAATACAACAACTTTTTTAGTTTTAATGAAGCTGCTGCAGAGTTTCTAGTCTGCCACACCAGAGTGCTACAGAATTTAGATTTGCCTTGCTGGAAAATACCCAGAGCACTTAGTTGCTATCACCAAGGCACCGCCCAGTTGGATGTTCACCACCCACCACTGATTTTTTCTAAATTACAAGAAGCCAAAAGGATTAAGAGTTTTAATGTTGGTGAAGTCAGAGAGAATGCATGCAGGGGTGGGAGGAGTAAGTAAAGCACTGCAATGTTTGTCAGTTAGATGGAGGAGAGGCAGTCCAATAGTTAGTGTGTGGCTGGTAGTTGTGTTTTTATCTCAGTGGGAGGAAGGTATGACGACACAATGTGAGTGTCATATGTCCGGGCAGGAAAGAAATAGCCATGACATCTTCTCACCTGGTGAACATCTCTCCTATAGCCAGAGTCATTGTTGCTACCTCCCATCACGTACAGCTTTCCCAGAAGTGCAGCCATCCCATGCCAGGCACGTCTGACTGGACCATCAGCTAAGCTGTCCCAGCGGTCAGCCCCTGGATCATAACAGTGTAGTTCCTTCAAATAATCATCTCCTCTCCTCCCACATGAAATATACATCTTTCCATCCAGTGCTGCTCCAGCATGTGCATACACCTACATCATCACAAAAGAAAAGGCACAGAGGGGAATGACAGTTTTCATTTTTTGTGTTTCCTCCAGTATCAAGCACAGTAAGTAAGTATGGAATATATATCTCCTGGCAATACATGACATCAGAGATGGTATCTTCCTCTGATTACTTAGATGGCAACATTTGGAAGAATTCTGTGTATGCTGTTATTCCGTAGGTGTGAGGATCAGTCCTTGAACTGAAATTAAGTAGAATTTCTCTGACTCCTCCACAACTGCAGTGCCTTCATGTTTCTTAGTGCTCCTGAATTAGCACCTCTTCAATACCAGTGCTTTCCTCCCTTGCCTTTTTTGAAGCCCTGTGTAGAAATTAAGTCTTACAGAAGTTTTAGCAAGGTTATCAGAAAGGCAGAATAGCCTAGTGGATAGAACTTGAGCAAGTCGTAAGACCTGGGTTCTATCCCCAGCACTGATTTGTTATTACTGACCTCAGGCAAGTCATTTCACCTGTCCGTGCCTCCATTCCCCACCTGTAAAATGGGAATAATACTTTCGTGTTTGTAAAGCGACTTGAGGTTTTCAGATAAGAAGCATTGTGAAGTGGTTTTATTTTGTATTGTTAACCTGCTACAAAACTTGTTATAGTAGGATTCAGCATACTTTCTTGAAAAGGTGAATTAGAATTTTACTTCTCTTTCCTAGCCAAAATTGTCATCAAGAACTTTTGCATGCAGTTTTTAATTACGTCCTCCTTGTTTTGTGACAGTCTCTTAGAGACCTAAAAACAACACTTCTTGGCTGGTTAAGTAGAAAACTTAGAAGGATAAATACTATGTAAGTGGCTGTTCAGTGACTTATCTCAAAAGAGCGCAGTGCTCTCAATTTAGTTCACCAAGAGCTGATGGTCACATCACATAAACCTCCACCACCAGCACCCTTGTTTGATGTTCATATCACATAAACCTCCACCACTGGCACTTTTGCGTGCAGTCTCACAACAGTGGCCAAGGACTGAATGGGCCATAGAGACTGACTTACCCTATCACCCTAGAGGTGGTCCCTTCAGATCAGGGCTGAGACGGGGGAAGCTTGCACTACTGCTGCCCATGCTGTATCCATTCTGGGAATAAACAGAGGCCTTCATTCTCCAAGGCTATGAAGCAGGCACCTTTCACCAGCATGAAATTAAATTTTAATTTTTTTAAAAAACAATAATAAAGTTAACATTTACGGGGGGAAAACTAGTAAGAAAAGAGGAAGACAAGTATCTAATTTCAATGGGAGGTCATACGAACATTGTCCCTGGTACTCATACACTTAGGGATTTTTTCCCTCTCTGCCCATATCAGTTTTGGGCTTGATCCTGAGACATATTGAGCACCTGCAACTCTGACTAAAACTGATGGGACTTGTAGGTGCTCAGTACCTCTCCGGATCAGACCCTACATTATTTAGGAACTACTTTTCTTTGGAAAGTATAATACAAACTTCCAACTTCTATGGAGCTGCCATTTGAGAACATACCTCTCAACCGTTCTCACAAAGAGGTATACTGGCTTAATATTACATCCAAACTAACCTCTGTCATGCACATAGGATGTTTACCTTGATGGTGTGCAAATGCAAAATTAATTTCTCAATATGACTTAATTTTTAAGGCCTAACATTTTGATTCAGTTAGAGAGAACATACACAAAGAAGCAGATCCAGTGATATTTTAAGCATCCGTCTTACTATATTTTGTCCCATACACAGAGGTCACTGACAGCCACAAGAATTTTTGCAGATTGAGAGGTATGCTTGAGAAAAGTAGCAAAAAAGCATTTAGGAAAGATGACGGCAAATATTAAGGGAGCTTATTAGCGTTTGCTGGCATGTGCATTCCTTACCTCCTTCCTCAGCGGTGCCATGTATTCCCACGTGTTGGTTTTTGGATCATACCTCTCTACTTCCCTTAGGTCTTCATGATAATCTCGCCCTGCGACAGCATATATATATTTGTCCACAACACAGACACAGAGGTCAGCATGCTCTTGCTGCAGGGACTGGATCTGGAACCATTTGTTGTGTCGTGGGTCATACCTTGCAAGGGAATATGATCAAACTGGGTTACCAACACAAATCTACCACAGGGTACTGAGACGTGGACACTATCATTGCTGGAACATGGGTCAGCACCACATACATAGATTGAGACCAATGCATTCTCTTTGGCCCAAATTCAGCTTCGCTGTAAGGAGGTGCAATTCACTAGAGTGAAATTTGGCCATTCATATCAAAATATATTTATCAGCTAAGTTTTTATTGTATTTTGAAGGAGAATGCATAAGCAAATATTATCATGTTGTACACGTCTACTGTTTCCAGTATCCTTTGCACCACTGCCAGTCTACATACCATCAACCTTGTTAGTTTGCAATCATTCCACAATGTAAAAATTGGCTAAAAATAGCACAAAGTTTGTACCTGGGAATTCGAGAGGCCAAGAAGGACATGAAAATTTGGAGCTTCTTTGATTTGTTCAGATATCTGCTGGTAAGAGGGTACTGTGACACTCTGCAACCTATATTCTTCATAGTGGTATGAATATAATGTAATTATGACAACATTATGATGCACTTTGTACAGAATGTGTCATGTGAGGTCTCATTGGAAAAGTTATGATTTGCTGAATAGGATTATCCTATTTGTATGCATGTATCATTTTTGTATCTGGAGTTATGAATATTGACTATGTATCTGTACTTCAAGTGTGGTTACACCTGGTTGACACCCACTAGGCAAGATGCTTCCAGTCTAGACGGTATCAGAGGGGCCGTGTTAATCTGGATCTGTAAAAGCGGCAAAGAGTCCTGTGGCACCTTATAGACTAACAGATGTTTTGGAGCATAAACTTTTGTGGGTGAATATCCATTTCGTCAGAAGAAGAACTGGGTATTCACCCACAAAAGCTTATGCTCCAATATGTCTGTTAGTCTATAAGGTGCCACAGGACTCTTTGGCAGTCTAGACAGCTGATTGTGAAGGGCCTATTCAAGGTAATGGGCCATTAAGGAAAACAATAGGCTTTGGGAGAAGCTTATCCCCCACCTGGTGAGCCTTCCTGAGAATGCTGCAGACAGCCTACAGATAAGGGCTGCTATGACTCAGCAAGGCATGCAAGGGCATATGACCAGACCATGAGATAATGAACTCCGTTTTGGTACCTGTATTTTTCCACAAACTGGGCTGCGAACTTAGCTTGGAACAAAGAATTCCTACCATATGGAAAGGCTATAAAAAGATGGGGAGGGACATCACTTCTGGGCCTCACTCTCCACACAAGAGCACACCTGACGAACAAAGACTGAACTGTGAGAGGTACTGGTCCCAGGTTAAAGGGATTCTAGCCTGTGTTTGGCAACTTGGTGGACTACTTGTATCATCAGTGAGGGTGAGATATTGCTGATTCAAATCCTATCTAGTATATTAGGCTTAGTTTGTGTTTTTGTTTAATTTTCCTAGGTAACCAGCTTTAATCAGTTTGTTATCACTTAAAATCTCTCTTTCTGTAGTTAATAAACGTGTTTTAAGTTTTATCATAACCACTGGGTTTCTGAGTGAAGTGTTTGGGAAAAATCTCAGCTTGGTTATAACACAGGCTTGTTGCATATCTTCCTCACAGCAAGAGTGGAGTGAACGCTATTAATGAGCTTGCACTATACAGATCCCTGTGCAGTGCAAGACAGTATAATTCTGGGTTTATACTCCAGTAGGGGTGCAAGGCTGGGGAGCTGGGAAATTGGCTGGTGCTTATATATATTAAATTCTTGAGTAGCTTAGGTAAAGCACTCAGGTAACTCAGTTGGGTGTGTGGCACCACCTGCTGTTGTGTTGGGTGATAACAGTCCCCGGAGAGGCTGGCTGCGTATCACCAGAGCAATGTGAGAAAGGCCAACCTAGCTGAATTGTTAGGGGGCACAGTGGTTCCAGACTGCACCCCAAAGGGTGACAACCCCTTCACCAAGGGAAGGTCATGCCTGACTAATCTAATCGCCTTCTATGATGAGATTACTGGTTCTGTGGATGAAGGGAAAGCAGTGGATGTATTGTATCTTGACTTTAGCAAAGCTTTTGACACGGTCTCCCACAGTATTCTTGTCAGCAAGTTAAGGAAGTATGGGCTGGATGAATGCACTATAAGGTGGGTAGAAAGTTGGCTAGATTGTCGGGCTCAACGGGTAGTGATCAATGGTTCCATGTCTAGTTGGCAGCCGGTGTCAAGTGGAGTGCCCCAGGGGTCGGTCCTGGGGCCGGTTTTGTTCAATATCTTCATAAATGATCTGGAGGATGGTGTGGATTGCACTCTCAGCAAATTTGTGGATGATACTAAACTGGGAGGAGTGGTAGATACGCTGGAGGGCAGGGATAGGATACAGAGGGACCTAGACAAATTGGAGGATTGGGCCAAAAGAAATCTGATGAGGTTCAATAAGGATAAGTGCAGAGTCCTTCTCTGCACTTAGGACGGAAGAACCCAATGCACAGCTACAGACTAGGGACCGAATGGCTAGGCAGAAGTTCGGCGGAAAAGGACCTAGGGGTGACAGTGGACGAGAAGCTGGATATGAGCCAGCAGTGTGCCCTTGTTGCCAAGAAGGCCAATGGCATTTTGGGATGTATAAGTAGGGGCATAGCGAGCAGATCGAGGGACGTGATCGTCCCCCTCTATTCAACATTGGTGAGGCCTCATCTGGAGTACTGTGTCCAGTTTTGGGCCCCACACTACAAGAAGGATGTGGATAAATTGGAGAGAGTCCAGCGAAGGGCAACAAAAATGATTAGGGGTCTGGAACACATGACTTATGAGGAGAGGCTGAGGGAACTGGGATTGTTTAGTCTGCAGAAGAGAAGAATGAGGGGGGATTTGATAGCTGCTTTCAACTACCTGAGAGGTAGTTCCAGAGAGGATGGTTCTAGACTATTCTCAGTGGTGGAAGAGGACAGGACAAGGAGTAATGGTCTCAAGTTGCAGTGGGGGAGGTTTAGGTTGGATATTAGGAAAAACTTTTTCACTAGGAGGGTGGTGAAACACTGGAATGCGTTGCCTAGGGAGGTGGTGGAATCTCCTTCCTTAGAAGTTTTTAAGGTCAGGCTTGACAAAGCCCTGGCTGGGATGATTTAATTGGGTATGGGTCCTGCTTTTGAGCAGGGGGTTGGACTAGATGACCTCCTGAGGTCCCTTCCAACCCTGATATTCTATGATTCTATGAACCCATCACAGGTACTTCAACCTTTTCAACTTTAGCTTTCACCCCCTAAATATCAATTCCAGATAAAATACTGAAATCTTAATTACAGGAGCAGCCTGCATGCAATGGCAGGAACTTAAATTCATCTTGCACGTGACAAACACAAGAACTGGACTAAAACCTATAAAAATCACTAGTTTGCAGACAAAAGGATGTTGTCAGACACAGGACTTGTAATACACCTGTTTAGCCACATAGTGGGCATTAAAATCTAGAAAGAACGCCTGATCTCAATGGAACTTAAAAAAAAACAACCCAAAACTGTTACCAGGCTCAACTGTGATTTTCTAACTTAAATTTTAAGACTTTTTTTTACGTTATTTAGTTGTGCTTCAATCTTGGGAAGTAGCAGGATGCTCTTTAATGGCATTATACACACCAATTCAAAATAATCAACTGATGTTACAATTGTGTTTAAAGTGTTTCACAGCTGTGCTCCTTAAATCACTTGCCTTTTATATCAGATTCACATATACTACAACTTTGAATTTTTGATCATCCTAATTCATTGCTGCAGACAATCATTCTGACATTTCCCCTCTGTCTAAGAAGGGATGAAGAGTTCTCTCTTCAGAAACAGTTAACAAGCTTCCATTCCTGCCCTATTCAGGCAAACACACAAAACTTCACGCTTACATACAGTAGCACGGCTGACTTTGAAGCACTCTACAAACATTAACCTAATAAAGCCTCACAACAACGCTACAGGGTGGTAAATATTATCCCCATTTTACAGATGAGAGAAATTAAGAAAATCAATCGAGGTAACAGAGGAAGTTTGTGTCAGAGCCAAGATCAGGACACAGGAGTTCCTGGCTCCCAGTCCCATGCTCAGAACTCAAGAATAATTTTACCACAACTCAACAGAGCTGTTGTGTAATGTTGCTACATTTGCTTTCCCCCTTGTGGTTGATTAGCAAATGAAGCATGCACATACAGAAAGCTTCCTCCTTTACAATCAGGTTGGTCTTCCTTAGTCCTTGCAGTTTCTTTCAATGAGATCTCAATACAATTCCCAACTTTTCTGGCCAGCTATCATGTGCACTGTGAAAGTGACTGCCCGACTCAGGGAATGGTAATTGGCTGGTAAAAAATAATGATGGCAGAAGTAGTCTCCTCTTACCTCCAACACCTGGACTCTGCTCGAAAACCTCGTACGTTGTTATCTCCCCCAATCAAGTATACAAAGTTGTTGAAAACAGCAATTCCTTGGTTGGACATTCTGGGGGCTAATGCAGCAGTAAAGTGCCTCCACTCTCCCAATATGGGGTTCAAGAACTTGGCTTGGTCACTGAGGGCTGTGGATGGAGTGGAGTGCATCCCTCCAAAGCCCACTACACAGTGGAACTCTGACCTCACCTGTGTCTGTGAGGTTTGAAGCATGGGCTGAAGACATTCATTCTTGTGGTACATTAGTGCATCGGCTACAGTCTCTCTTAATGGACATGGGCTTAATTTGTCATGGAGCCTTTGCAGGATCTGGAGCTCCATCAGGGGGAAGCGGACTGTTTCCAGTAGCTTAGGAGGCTCCATCAGTGAGACCTGATCTGTCTCTACCTGTTCTAGGGTGTAATGATACAGAAGCACCCCTTCATAAACCTCATTCTCACAGTTGACCTCCAAGAGGTTGCTGCTCAGTAGGGAGTAGACCTTCTCCAGGGGTAGCTGGCGGTATATCTCTGTCTTTGAGAAAGCTACAAAGTTCTTGAGAATGTAGGAGTCCAGCTGCTCGCTCAACTGATTCAAGTCAAAGAGGTCAGCTAATTTGTATACATCCAAGATGTTCTCCTCATCCACCCAGGACATGAGAAAATCACAACAGAACTTAATGACTTCTGGAATCTACAAGAGACAAAGCAGATTGTTTATTTCAGTAAAAAAAATTCTTCTCTTACACTGGAGAGACCAGAGTTATAGGAGTACGGAAGACCCAAGCTGAGGAAGTTGTAATAAATTGCAGGGAACACCTGTCACCAAGAAGGCTGACAGTGGTCTCTGGCTGTTATCAGTACTGCGTGGAAATAAAAACTGATAGATTAATGGAGTACTGTTGACCATAGCTTTCACCAAAGATGACGTGAATATGATCCAATGTGAGTTTGTAGATGAACAGAATATAGTTCTTCTGTTTCCAGACAGATTAACCAGTGTGCGAAAGGCAGACGCACAAAAAGGCACAACAGGATAGTAAATTGGGCTGTATCATTCAAATGTAGAGGAAACCTTTTGCAAGGAAAGCTAATGTATTTTATGTAGTTTACTGAGTACAATATGACATTGCTTCTGGACACCAGGAGATAGCAGGAAAGTTCTTTGCTATACATGACAAACTTCTGTTGACTCCACAAAGGTTAATAGAGTAAATATCTAGTGAGTATGTAATCTAATATCACAGCATGTACAGTGTAGGAAATAAGAGAAGCAAAAACTGTCTTCATGGCAAAACAAGAGCCACTGTAGTTGTATCAACTGGGATCGTAGTTCCACCCATAGTGGGTCTGTGAATCAGCCTTTATACTGTAGATGAGAGCCTGAGAGGCTGCAGCACCAAAACAGTTTCAGAAGAAGGAAGTTAGGTCCTTTAATGTAGATCATAATGTAGGAACTCTTAACAGAATCTCCCCTCAGGAGTCACTAAGCAGGAAAGGGGTTACTGAGCACATTGGGGAAGTCAACCACTATAAAAGAATCACACTCTGGATAAAATGATGAAAAATTATAAATAAAAACATAAAACTACTTATATAAACAACATATCCATCCATCCAAACCCAGTTTATATACATCTCTAGCTACTTACAAAGCCCTGGTCTACACTACAAACTTATGTTGGTATAACTACGTCACTCAGGAGTATGGAAAATCCACATGCCTGAGCAACATGCCTAACCCCCAGTGTAGACGGTGCTATGTCAACAGGAGGGCAGGTGGAGTAGCCCTTTCAGTAAGTGCTGCAGCTGCACCACTGCAAGTGTAGACAAGCCCTTACTCCACAGTTTAGAGCATTCAGAAAAAAGTTCTAGTCAAATCCATATATGTAGACAGAAAAGCCCCTGCCCCTTTACTCCTCCTCTATTGTGTTTGTTCACCTCTTCAACCTCTCCCATTTATTCCCCAGAGTGTCCCCATTCCTTATTTGTCCCATTCCTCCCTGTGTCTTCTTGCTCCATCTCCCAATCCCTCACCTGAAGTTGGCAGGCGGCAGTTAGCGTTTCTTGCACATTGTTCAGGCTGAGTTCCAGTTCAGAGGTGTATATGAAGTTCAGGATTTTACACATAGCATTGTAGGAGACTCCATGAATACGAATCTCTTCCTGTTCCATCTCTCTTAGACCACCAGCAAACATTCCTCTGCAGAAAGAAAAAAGGTACACGCTACACTGGAGACGTACCAAAGCTATGTACAGTTCAACCCAGCTTAGCCATATTGTTCTGGGGACATCCAAAACACTCGGTCAGATGGGTAACTGGACAGATAGCTTTGCAAAGCCTCCATGCCTGTTCCCAAATCCCGTACTCCAGGAAATACGCTGAGGAAGCGTTGCTCTTTCTACAAGCCATTACCCTCTGATCCCACTGAGGGTTACCAAAAGAAACTACACCATTTGCTCAAGAAACTCCCTGAAAAAGCACAAGAACAAATCCGCACAGACACACCCCTGGAACCCCGACCTGGGGTATTCTATCTGCTACCCAAGATCCATAAACCTGGAAATCCTGGATGCCCCATCATCAGGCATTGGCACCCTGACAGCAGGGTCTGGCTATGTAGTGTTAGGATATAGATATTCAGGCCTGTCTGTAAAGGCCTATACTCTAAGAATTTAGGTGTATTCCTATCACTTGGCTAGTTATAGAGGTACAAAAGAAAGAATCAAAATCACTGTCTGCTGGTGTAAGGGCCTTCTCTTACTGTGACAGTCTGAGGCCCTGTTCTTAGGCTAAGGCCTTTGGCTAAGCAGCAGAGGCAGCCATAAGCTAGGAAGCGAACAGTCACATCCTCACATTCCAAACTAGTCACATTGAAATAAGGTCAGGTTTCAGAGGAACAGCCGTGTTAGTCTGTATTTGCAAAAAGAAAAGGAGTACTTGTGGCACCTTAGAGACTAACCAATTTATTTGAGCATGAGCTTTCGTGAGCTACAGCTCACTTCATCAGATGTATGATGTATGAAGTGAGCTGTAGCTCACGAAAGCTCATGCTCAAATAAATTGGTTAGTCTCTAAGGTGCCACAAGTACTCCTTTTCTTTTTATTGAAATAAGGTGCTATTGGGCTGTTAGGCACTATCAGGACAGAATTGTATTCCCATCACCTCCAGAGAAAGGGAAGTGCCTAGAAAATGTAAAAGGAAACTTAGTTTGATAGCATCCTGTCTGGCAAGAACTCACTTATCAATAGCTGGGATGTGAAATCCTCACTTCCGTATTGTTTTGTCATTATAGTTCCCACTTTGCTATTGTTTGTCTGTATAATCTCTGTCTGGTTCTGTGATTGTTCCTGTGTGCTGTATAATTAATTTTGCTGGGTGTAAACTATTAAGGTGGTGGGATATAATTGGTTACATAATCATGTTACAATATGTTTGGATTGGTTAGTTAAATTTCAGGAAAATGATTGGTTAAGATATAGCTAAGCTGAACTCAAGTTTTACTATATAGTCTGCAGTCAATCAGGAAGGGAGGGGATGGGTGTGTGGGTGGAGAGATGGGAACAGGGAATGGGGGTGTGGAAATTGGAATCATTTTTGCTAAAGAGGGGAAATGGGAATGGGGGTAAGGAAATTGGAATAATGTTTTGCTAAGGGCAGGAATGGGAACAGGGACACAGGTGTAAGGCTCTGTGGTGTCAGAGCTCGGAAGGAGGATACTAAGGAAGGAAACTGGAATCATGCTTGCTGGAAGTTCACCCCAATAAACATCGAATTCTTTGCACCTTTGGACTTCGGGTATTGTTGCTCTTTGTTCATGCGAGAAGGACCAGGGAAGGAAGTGGGTGAAGGAATAAGCCCCCCTAACAGATTGACAGAGCCAGAAGAGTACCCAGAAGTCACCTACTACAGGACAGGCCCAACAAAGAAAATAACAGAACGCCACTAGTCATCACCGTCAGCCCCCAACTAAAACCTCTCCAACGCATCATCAAGGATCTACAACCTATCCTAAAGGACGACCCATCACTCTCACAGATCTTGGGAGACAGGCCAGTCCTTGCTTACAGACAGCCCCCCAACCTGAAGCAAATACTCACCAGCAACCACACACCACACAACAAAAACACTAACCCAGGAACCTATCCTTGCAACAAAGCCCATTGCCAACTGTGTCCACATAACTATTCAGGGGACACCATCATAGGGCTTAATCACATCAGCCACACTATCAGAGGCTCGTTCACCTGCACATCTACCAATGTGATATATGCCATCATGTGCCAGCAATGCCCCTCTGCCATGTACATTAGTCAAACTGGACAGTCTCTACGTAAAAGAATAAATGGACACAAATCAGACGTCAAGAATTATAACATTCAAAAACCAGTCGGAGAACACTTCAGTCTCTTTGGTCACTCAATTATAGACCTAAAAGTGGCAATTCTTCAACAAAAAAACTTCAAAAACAGACTCTGACGAGAGACTGCTGAATTGGAATTAATTTGCAAACTGGATACAGTTAACTTAGGCTTGAATAGAGACTGGGAGTGGATGGGTCATTACACAAAGTAAAACTATTTTCCCATGTTTATTCCCTCCCCCACCCCCCACTGTTCCTCAGACATTCTTGTCAACTGCTGGAAATGGCCCACCTTGATTATCGCTACAAAAGGTTTTCCCCCCACCCCACCCTGCTCTCCTGCTGGTAATAGCTCACCTTAAGTGATCACTCTTGTTACAGTGTGTATGGAAACACCCATTGTTTCATGTTCTCCATGTATATAAATCTCCCCACTGTATTTTCCACTGAATGCATCCGAAGAAGTGAGCTGAAGCTCACGAAAGCTTATGCTCAAATAAATTTGTTAGTCTCTAAGGTGCCACAAGTACGACTTTTCTTTTTGTGAATACAGACTAACACTGCTGCTACTCTGAAACCTGTCAAAGGTTTTAGAGTGCATGTTATAAGCCTTTGTTTTTAAAGAAGTTTAAAATAGCCGTTGAAGTGTGCTAGCCTAATAACAGTGCTTTATTGCTACAAAGGACCCATGGATTCAGATGCCATTGTGTTCTCTTCCAAAAAGGGGTGGGGTGATAGAGAAGTGAGTGCACTCAGTTCAAAGGTGAACAAGCCCATTAAATGTCTACATTGCAGGTCTAACAGACTCTGAAACATGTTTAAGCCCAATTCCCCCTACCATCCACACAAAGCCCTCAGTCATGTGCCTATATGTTCTCAGCACATGCGTTTGATGGCTCATCCAGGGATACTGGTATAAGCCCTTGTCTCACTGTACCACACATCTCTGCCCTCCCACTTTGTGGCAAAGACACAGCTAAGGGTTCATGTGGCTAGATTCAGATTGAGACAGTCCATCAATGCTATCCCACAATTCCTGGGGCCTGTGTGTTCTGGCCTTTCTAATTCCCAAGCTCCTACTCACCTCCCATGCACCATAAGCAACCCCAGCTTCCAGAAATCAGAACATCAGAAATTTGTCAATGCAGTGACTGTGTGGACAGGGCATGGGGCATTCATACCACTGCAGTATGCACGCTCATAAGCAAGTTTGACAAGCACAGCTTTGCAGGAATGGATGGCTGGACACAGGTACACTATGCAGTGTAGACATACCCTTAGCTGCTAGGAAGGGAAAGGAGTGCTTCACATCATTCAGCTGCAACCTACCCCAAAGCAGTGTCGATGGGGTCTAAGGAAGTCCCATGCAATCCTTGTCTAGAAAGATGATGGCTGTTACATCAGGATTTGTGGGTTGAAGAAGTAGGAGGTGTTTGAAGGAAACAGAATCTTCAAGTGCACCATCAGGAATGCAAAGAAACCAATTTGCTCTAAATGTGCTCAGAGCTGAAATCTGGGAGTGTGTGTTTTGGATCAGTGTGGTATTACTCCAAATAAGACTGGTTAAAACAAAAAGGCTTGTCCCACTTTTGCGTGCCACTCACTAGAACTAATGTGGTTTTGGAACTGAAAACTTCCGGGACATTAAATCTATGATGCGAAACATGACTTTTCATTATTTTTAATTTTTAGCAACTAAGGGCTGCTGCAACTCCCCTGAAAATCAATAGAAAGACTCCCATTGACTACATCAGGAGTTGGATTGCCCCTCCCAAGTTACATAAACAACAACAGCATGTAGGACCACTACTTCCCACAACATGTTTTATAACTTGCTATGTATTATGAAATTACTGTAACAGGCCAAATCTCGTTGGTGCCAATAGAACTTTAACAGCTCTGTAAAATGACTGTGTCATACTTCTAACAAATGGGGCACTTATAAAACAGGGAACACTATGTTCCTCCAGCTACTATGGGTTCTGAGTGAAATGGAGGCACCTGGAAGCAAAACTCAATGTGGAGTAATGAGAGATTAGCTTTATTTTGAAAGTCATACAAAAGAAAAATAAAAAGAGACAAATTAAATATTTTAAATGCATTCAACGCATCTTAAGGGTCTGATTTTAAATGCACAAGGATAAGGATACTCCAAGATACGGCTCAATTTCTATTTCTTTCATTCCTCTGTGGGTAGGCCTCCAGATTGCAATGGGCAGGCATTAAAGTGTTCTGAATAAAGCATGGTATGCCATATGCAACATAGTACAACTTGGGAAAGGACGAGGAGTCCCAGGGGAAGAAAGATGGAAGTACAGACACAATTTTTTTTTTTTCCTTGTTCGAGTCATATTGAGAAAGATGCTGATTACAGATTCACAGTGACACTGGACTCACCTGAAATAGTCACATGACGCAGCTAGAAGTATCCGATGAGCTTCAATAGGTTTCCCTTCCACTACCAGGACTACATCAAAAAGGATACCACTATCTCGGAGAGCTACCAGGCCGCTGAGTAAGGACTGGGAGTGCTCTACACTGCGGTAAGTGTTGCTGGTGCACTGCTGGAGGGAGGGCTCCAGGGGAGTCTTGCATGGCTGAGTCAGCTCCTGATCCTCTGCCATCACAAGCAGAAATTCTCAGTACCTCACCAGTTATAGCAAGAGGAATTCTGTGAGACAACAAAAATAGCAAATGTTTGTGTTTGCTGATTAACAGCGTTTTATCTGTTATCACAATCAGCAAAACACACAAACCCTTAAGTACAATGGAGAGACCTTAAAACAGGGTTCTACCCCAATGAGATTATTTTGGATTTACACCAAGAGCAGAGTTTGGTGCAAAATGTCACTTTCATTTACCAAATTCCCAGCTGCACAGTGTTCTTAGATACCTTTGCTGTAACAGAAGCTGTAAATTGAGTCTCCATCTTTAGTTTACCAGAGTACATCAAAGGGCTTGTTTTGTTGTATTTTTTCTTGTCTTTGCCTTTTTACATTAGCTAAGCACATTTCCACAAATGCCCCTTCTTGGCCCAGGGCTAGGGTCCCTACACTCACGGCTAATCAAGGAAAGGAAGGCACTAAGGCATTTGGAGACCGTACTGGCCTTTTACAACCTTGGCTATGAATGTTCAGTGCTGTGAGAGCATGCTTTTGCTGTCAAAATTAGTAACCTTCTAGAAAAACAGCACTAAAGTAGGAATATAAAGACAACTTTCAGGAAGAACTGAACTTCTAAACAATTTCCAGTCTCTAGAATCAGTGGAACATTTGAAAGGGAGAAATCTCCATGATACAATATTGTCTAAACTACATTTACGCTCACAGCTCTATATTTTACTATATAGTATTCACTGCAAAGTTATGCTGAGAAAATGTTAAAGTTGCAAATTGCATAGCTAGGCAATCAAGAGTCAGGAAATGCCAAAGTTAAAACTGACCATACAACTTCAACTGTCTTGTGCAATACAACAGACATTAATTATCCAATCACAGACTACTCTCAGATGCAAATACAGGTTCTTCCTACTCATAAACTGCAACACATATGCTCACATACCCACATTATGCTCATCATCATTTGTAGTATGCTGTAGAGATTTTTCTTAGTACAAGTTCTGTTTTCTATATCAGAGGTTCTCAAACTGTGGTCCATGGATAGTGGTTCACCAGTGGTCCACAAGCTCAATTCAGGTGGTCTGCGGATAGTTCCCTCTAAGGTGCGCGCTTGGGCGGCTGCACACGAGAGAATGAAGGGCCACCCACCTAATTAGTGAAGCTGCACAGGCATGGCTCCACTAATTAGGTGTCTGGACCCTGGAGAAGACGCACATATAAAGTGAGGTGGTAGCCTTGGGGGTAATAGGCGGCAGGTGGGAGGGGACAGTGGGGTGAGAAGGAGGGGGGGGGAATTTGGGATACACAGGGCTGCGGCAGCCAGAGAAAGAGATGACTTTCCCTGCTCCAGGGCAGCTGCTGGGGAGAGACAGCCCTCCTTCCCAGCCTCAGCTCTGTGGCGGAGGAGAGAGAGGGCACATCCATCGCATTAGAAAGGTAAGACTACGGATATTAAAATATCAGCTGTGTGCTTTTATTTGTAGAACAAAAAAACGTTAATTATTATGAAGTGTTTTTTTTATATAGCGCTTTTATCCAAAGCGCTTTACAATAGTTAGCTAACGGTACAAACTAAATTTAGAAAGACCATTAAGTGGTCTGCCGAGACCCTCAGCAATTTTCAAGTGGTCCGTGGAAAAAAAAAAAAAGTTAGAGAACCACTGCTAGAGATCATAAGGAAAATCTTGGCTCCAACGAAGTTAATGGCAAAACTTCCACTGAATTTACCAGTGTTTACATTACTATGCGACTTTTCCCTTTTTGTGTGTGTGTGTCTCTCTCTCTCTGAACAGCAATATATTATTGTAATATAGTAGTTCACAAAATGTTTCTCAGAAACACACCATAATGGAGTTACCTTAAAAGTACGAATTTCTTAACAGTGGCTGTTGTACGGAGATGCTTGCCCAATATTTCTCTCTCATGTGACCTTTCCCCAAACTATAAAATTACTATATGATAGTTTGCACTGTGTTCTTGAGCGCTACCTTGTAGGCCACGCACTGGGCATTAATGCATAATAATGGAATTATAAATACAGAAAAAATGCTAAATAAGCAAAAGTCTTTCCAAAGCTTTTTCATAAGGCCTCAATGTATCTTTAAGAGTTCAACTGCTTCTGCTATTTATTCCTCCTTACAGGTCATGCTCGCCTGTTGTTTTTAACATTATAATTGTCACAGCTTCTACTTAGGATGTCACATGGATTCTGACAGACAGCGGCCGCAACTGAACTCTGGTATAAAAACAAGCACTTTTTTTTAACCATCTCTTTCATAAAAAAGATGAAAGAATGACAGAGAAAAGTTGAACTTAAAAAGGACCCTAAAGATTCTGTGAGACTGTGCAGGTTTTTAAGCAGTAGGTAATTTAATGCAATGGCTTTCAAATTCTGGTCCACTGAATGATATTTTGTTGGTGTGCAGGTAGCTATCTGGTCAAACGTTGCTTGCTCTCCCCTGTGTTTCCAACTGTTAAATCAGATTAAGACAGGTAAAATTACATAAATGCTTTCTCAATATTCCTTTTCCATTTAAGTCATTGCCGTATTTGCCACAAAGATATCATATAATTGTGAATGAGAGAAAGGTGTCCAGGAGACATTTAAGTTGTGGTCCACCCTTAAAAAATTTGAGAACCCATGATCTAATGGTTTAACTGCCATATGTGGATTCACTGGCACTACTGATACCAATTGCATCTGTTATAAAACATTACTTTCCTTCCCAAAGTAATTCCAGGCCCCAAAGATCTATTACAGGCTCTGTACTATCTTTTATGGGTTAGAAGAAAGGAGCTTTCTTGCAACAAAGTACCTACTCTTTCCAATAACAGGGCAGTTCCAGTTTCCTAATATCACTCCCAATGTCCAGTTCCTAATGTCAACCCACAGATTCCTAATTATGAAAAGGGTATTCCAGGTTACACAAGACTGAAAGATAGTTTCCCAGAAATCAATTTGGGTTCCAAACTAATCAGTTCATGTCCATTCTCAGGTCAGGCAAGAAAGACAGGTAAAGTCAACTTCCAGTTTTACTCCCAAACTATCCCTTCTAGTTGCTACAATTATTGCTCACGTGGAACTGAAAACACCATCCCAACAGTCATCCCAATCTCAAGATACACGGTCCAAATAAGGCAGGACAGCATAGTTAGCAACCCTATTCCATGACTGCTTTGTCAGGACTCAGTGATGAAACTATAGTGGCCCTTGGGACCACTGGCTAGGTTAGTTTTGGAGCTAGACACTCAAAATAAGAACAGCATGGGGTCAGCAGTCTGACTAAAGAATCTTCTTTCCATTTAGAACAATGGAATCCAGTCTCTGCTCTACCAATGGAGCACTACAGGTGGGACTAAGATTTGACTTTTCAATGAGATTCCCTGCTATATACCCTGGCTTTGCTTTTCATGACACCTGAAGGACAAGGTTGACCGCTCATTCACCTTTAACCTCTATGCCTTGATCCTATTTGTGGTTGTAACCGTACTTCTAAAGCTGTGGGAACAGCCCTGCAGAAGACATGTTAGTTTCCAGCGGTTAATTAAAAGGGATCTCAGAATCACGAATGTAAATAACAGAAATGGCTGTAAGTGATCGTTTATTTGATCCTTGTTCCCACAGGCAAGACTAGACCGAACCAGTCCTGCTACTGGCTCCCACCAACGCTTTTGAGCGCTACTCGTTCCCTAGAGTCCCGGCTCCAGCGAAATACGCCGCTGTGTTACACGCCGGCCGAACGGGGCTGACACGGAAGGATCGCAAGGACAGCTGCACCCCACCTATTCGTGTGTCTCTCCCTCGCCACAAACACACCAAGATGGCTCTCCGACCGCGGCAGCCCCTTATCCAGCAAAGGATGAGGAGGACAGCGAGGGACGGGACGCGCCAGAAGAAGCGGGCCTAAAATATCCGGGGTGGGGGGATTCCTTGCGCCCTGGGCAGCGCCTCCGTGTAGCCACCGGCACGGGCCAGCTGGCTGGTCAGTCGGTGACTCCGTTGCTGGACAGCGCCGCGGGCCGCACACGGGCACCAAGCCTTACTCGGCGCCGGGGGGCAGCACCCCGTGGCGGGGGCCAGGAGCGCGGGCGCCCGCCCCCGGGGAGGGGTGTCTCCCTATCGGTGGGGGCAGGGCGGCAGCTCAGTGGGGGGGGAGCTAGTTGTCACTGGTTCTCCCCCCCCCACCCCCGGCGGGGGCCTTGGAGCCAGCCCCCCCCGCACCCCGCCTGGAAAATCCGGGGAGGGCAGAGGGCGCCCCACTTGGACACAGCCCTGCAGTAACCTACCGGCAGCGGCGACCCCAGCCTCACGCCTGCACCCCCCGCCCGCCTGCCTGCCTGCCTTCTTCCGGGTTCATCGTCGCACAACCATAGAGTCTGGCCAGAGCGCCCTTCCCACGTGATTGAACAGAGGGCTACGCCCACAAGCCCCCCTTAAAGGGGCCTTCACCAATTTCCTCTCTCAGGCTGGCTGCGCATAGATCTGCCTGCTTGTAGCGCTATCGGGACATCTCTCATGTCTTTCGGATTGGCGTCTGGCACATTTGCCCTGCTTAATGCAGTGACCCGGTTCCATCCAAACATACACTTCATCCTAAGAGTGCTGCCAATGCTAATAGGTCAATGGCCAGCAAGAGAGAGAAATTTGGATGATATCTCCGAAATGAAGCATGATGCAGTGTTAAGTGCACCCACATGCACCATAACCCACTTCTTCCCCCCCCCCCCAAGAGCTTTTATTACCGGTAACTTATTTGTAAACGGAGGCAAAGGGTGCAGTGAGTCACAGAAATCTTTCTACTACAAAACTATCAGTCCCTTGGCTCTGACAAACAATAACTTGCCAGCTGTGTAATGTATTTTATCTTCCTGCTCTATATTTTTCAGTGTATTTCCATTGTAAACATATTAGCATGCTGTTGTCCTCCATCCACAGTTTTCATAGCTTCTCCCTGTGTCCTACAGGTGACCAGGTCCACCACATTTTCACAGATGAACGATATGCGTGGCTGCTTATTTCAGAAAATCCACCACTGTGCACTGATGTGCAATTATTAGAGTGGATTTATTGAGACTGAGGTGATCTACATCTCGAAGGGCTTCTCCATATGGGAGGTTTACTATACACTAATTTTAGTTTGTGCACATTGATTAAAATGACCTTGGTACACACAATGCAATTCTTAAAGCATACTAACATGTCAGTTAATATATATCATATAATTTACTTTGAAAGTTAATTAATTGCATGTTGATTTAGTGTGCACTGTTTGTGTGAACACATTGCTTCATCATGCTAGCTTGGCACAGTACTCAACCTTTCCAGACTACTGTAACCCTTTCAGGAGTCTGATCTGTCTTGTGTACCCCCACGTTTCACCTCACTTAAAAACTACTTGCTTACAAAATCAGACATAAATATACAAAAGTGTCACAGCACACGAGTACTGAAAAATCACTTACTTTCTCATTTTGTCTGTATGAAATTTTAGTTTGTACTGACTTTGCTAGTGCTTTTTATGTAGGCTGTTGTAAAACTTGGCAAATATCTAGATGAGTTGATGTACCCCCTGGAAGAATTCTGTGTATCCTCAAGGATACACATACCCCTGGTTGAGGACCATTGGCTTGGCAGTCATCCAACTTGTATCCCACTGCCAATATTCCCTCTAATTTTTGACAGGCTGTGTGAGCAAAAAATTTCTTCTGTGCAAATTTTTGAAGCAGAGTTCAAATTTGTGCACCATGAGGCAAATGTGCCCAAGCGACTAAAATGTGTATATATTTAAAAAGTTTTAATTTGCAATTTGTGTCGACTTATATGGGTTTTCAGATAGAGACATCATAAGTAAAAAAAGAAAAACAACAGTTTGTGTTTTAAATTTAAAATTTTCCTAAAAAAATATCAATAAATGATTATCAGCCAAGAATAAGATATGTAATTACAAATGCATTTTAATTTCCTTATTGGTCGAAATGTCAAAGACTGCTAAACTAACCTGACTGTTTTTCCCTGCAATCTTTTTCTTTTGCCCGTTCAATATAAACTCTGTCCAGATCTATCAATCCTTCATCCAGATGGTAACTCTTAGTACACATCAGCATGTCCAAATGATCTACTTGTAAATGATTCTGTAGTTTGTTTTTTAGAGTGTTCATTAAGCTAAAGCCACGCTCACACTCTGCACTTGATGCTAGGAATGTTCCTCCTATATCCGTCAACTTTGCAAGATCCTGAAACTGTTCGTTCTGGTAAGCAAATGTCACCATATCTGGGAAACTTAAAACCAATTGGCTTTTGATTCTTTCAGCTACTGCAAACTTGAAGTCATTGTACTGACTGACTATAACAATCTCTTCAGCAAGGAAGTCTTTGTATTTTGAACATAGGGATTTGACAGATGACGCTTTAAGAAATCCAACTTCCAAACATTGTTCCACATTCTTCCTGTTGAAAATTCTCCTGAAGCTCTAGAATCTCGACAATATACACAAACCACTCAGTTGTCCTCATGATATATAAATATTTCACAAAGTTTAACAAGCATTACACTATGTGACTTCGGTGTAACCGTCTCTATAGTCTCATCCAGCCATCCAGATTTAAATGAAGTCGCTGTTCTTTTACGCTTTAGACCTCTAGACAGTGACATTTTAGAATTGATTTTTTAGCAGATTGGTTTATTTAAAATTAACACTTTTATTATATGGCTACTATTTCAATGCGCTTAACAGCATGACTCGACAAAAGGGCAAATGGGAGATCATTCCGATCAGGATACCAGAAGTTTGTGCATAGCTCCAATCACGTCCATGCATCTGTGGCAAAAAAAACGTGGGAAAATGGTAAAACATCACAAATAAATGTATGAAGTCCAATGCCTTTGAAAGATTTCAATCACAAAAACAACACTTACCTTTGTTCATTTCTGGGAAATCTTTGCAGTTCCTTAGCAACTACAGCCAGGCATTTTGACTTATTTGCACGTACTTGAGTTTGTACACAGCCAAATGAATAGACTACAAGGAGATGTGTGGGTCCCGACCGTCCCGACGTGATCAACGTTCCACATTCAAAATGCTGGCAGGGAGGGGTATGATTCATTGCCCTCCTTTCCCTTTCCCCCCCTTGCCAGCTAGTAGAATCTTGCTGTGTTGATAGATGGCAGATGAACAATGTCAAAAGTGGCCTGTAAATAGGCTGACCAGATCGCAAGAGTGAAATATCAGGACAAACCTGGCGAGTGGGGGGATGAGGGGGTAGCAAGAGAGCCACACAGCTCCCCTGCCCTGCACCCCCTGAACCCACTATGCCCAGAGCCTCCCCACAACCCTCCCCCCACATTTCCACCACAAATGCACAGTGCTGTGCACACCACCACCCCTGGCCAGCGACCCCCCGCCCACAGCCCGCCTACAGCTGCCCAGCACCCCACGCAGAACCCCCCACTCGCTAGTTTCCCAATACACACAGATTTCTCCTCCCTCCTTCCCTCCCAGTGCCCTTCCCCACAGTCCCCCCACCACAACTAAACAATGCCCCACGCAGACCTCCACTGCCCAATGCTCTGACACACACAGATCTCCCCCACTGCCCAGCACCCCCCAACAGGCCCCTACTGCCTAGCATCCCAAAACACAGAAACCTCCCACACTGCCCAGCGCCCTCCACATCCTCACAGCCCAGCACTCCAACCCAGACACTCACTCCATCACGCTCTGCCCCCTTCCTTGGCCGCACTCACCAGCCCTGCTGGGAGGTCTCTGGCTCCTAGGGTCAGAGTGGAGAGGTGGGGTGGGTGGTCTCCAGACTCTCCACGAGCTGTGCCTGCCATAAGCGTGAGCTCTGTGGCTCCCATTGGCCGGGAAAAGCGCCAATGGGAGCTGCCGGAGCCGCGGAGCAGGGCTTGCAGGCATCGGCAGCGCGCAGAGACCCTAAGAGCCAGCAGGTCCCTCTGACTCGTAGGGTCGGGTGTGGGGGGGGAGGGGCGGAGGGCTCTCCGCCCACTGTCAGCACCTGCAAGCCTTGCCCCCGCAGCTTTGATTGGGCAGGAGGGAGCCAATGCAGCACACTGAGACCCCCTCCATCTCTGTGCCTAGCCACCGCCCGCACTGCAGGCTCCTGCCAGCGGGCAGGCGCACAGCCAGGAGCTGCCCCAGGAAGCGCCGCCATGTCAGCCCCAGGACTGTAGCAGTGATGGTGACTGGTCCCCGATATCGGGACAAAGGGCGTCCCAACCAATGTGCGGTCGGGACGCGGGATAAATGTGTGCGTGGTGTTTCACCGTGTGCTTGGGGTTTAGGATCTGTGTGAGAGCGCGCACACACGCAGAGCTTAGAGGGAACAGTGCCCACTGCCCACACTGCTTTCCATGACACCAGGATCTATCGACTCTGTCTAGTCTTAATTATTGTAACAATCTCCTGTTTGGCCTCCCATTTCTAGTCTGATCAAAATGCTGCTACTTATGCCTTTTGAACATCTTCATTATCTTCCTTCCTTTTACAGCATCATATCAAGTTAGGCACAACTCCCTTAGTCTCCCGTGAAAACCTCACCCCTTACCTATAATTCTATGGTTCTAAGTTCCTCATAAAAAATCTATACTCATCACACTTTTCAGGATCAGTCCCTTAGTGTGAATGTAAGTAATTGCCACATAATTGAGAGATAAGATAGCTTATTAAGAAAGTAACATCAGTACAATATGAGAGAAACCCCTTACCAAATGAGGGAAATGGCAACTTGTGTATAGGGGTTTATAGTGCTAAGAAACTGGCACTTGGGAACATATAAGCACACAGCCTTGCTCTGCCTGTTCTCTCCCCTTGAGAAACCACAGCTGCTGCTGGACTAGAGCATCCCACCTACATGCCTGAATTGGGCCATTCCAGTGCTGCACTCAGCAGAGAGCGAAGTAATACTCACAGTCTCACAAAGGTGTGCTATCCAGTTTCACCTGTGTGGTTTTTTTGACTGCCTCATCACTTGTATTAATGTTTGTCTCACTGTCTGAAATTTCTGAAGCCCTAGACACTACAGTGACTGGTCCTATCCACAGGTTTCAGAGGAACAGCCGTGTTAGTCTGTATTCGCAAAAAGAAAAGGAGTACTTGTGGCACCTTAGAGACTAACCAATTTATTTGAGCATGAGCTTTCGTGAGCTACAGCTCACTTCATCAAGTGATAAATTGGTTGGTCCTATCCACGTGTCTTACTCCAAAATGTGCTGCTGTTGCTAAGTGAACGACCAGCAAAGTGAGTACAATTTGGTTGACATTTCCCTTACCAAATATGCTCCTAGGTGTGCCATGTCCCACTCTACTGCCTCAGAGATTAATAATACAGTGTCTTATTTGAGTCAGAGAAATCCCACTACCGCTGTACCTCTAACTTGCCTGCCAGGGAATGTATTTTCATTTCCTTTTCCACATCTTTCTGTGTATTATAATTACAAACCTATTAACGAGCTTCTTCCTGCAGCTATAGCTCTGAAAGCTTTGTGTGGCTTCCTTTGTAATATGCAGGTGCCCATACTTGCCACATTATCACAAGTGCAACATGCATGGCTGCTTGTCTCAGAACATTTGTCATTGTAACTTGGTGTCAGTACAGTGAGTCTACTGACACTGTGATGATTACTCCCCACACTTTAAATTGGCTGTAAATGTCATCCTGATTCTGTTTGAGTCAACTGGAACTTGCATAACTAGATTTTTACTATGAAAAGTATGTGGAACTTGAACTATAGAAATACCACTGATTGCTGCTCCATAGGAATGTTTCTTAATTATTAGGTCATCCTTTGGTTCTTTCCTTATACTTTCATTTTCAGTTTTCAATTTAAATGAATTATAGATGTAAAAGTCATATGAAGAAAATAATTTCAATTAACCTGAAGAATTTCCTTCTTTTTAAATCTTTCTGAGGGGCACCTGGTCTGTCTCCATCTAGCCTTAATTTCTGTAACTAGCCTGTCTGGCTTCCATGTCTTTCACCTCTTCCTCCTGTAGTCTGTTAAAAAATGAGGCTGCCCAAAGTAAACTTCCTATCCCATCACTCCATCCGTGTTTCTTGAATCTTTTCATTAGCTACCTGTCTCTTACAGCACCCTATTAATTTTTTTTCCTCATCTACATAAAGTCCTCCATAATCTTGCCCCATGTAGTAGACCTCTGCTCCATTTTGCCTGCTTCTGATGCCTTTACTAGATTTATTACTTTAGTCCTCTGTCTCTTCCCATTCTTAATGATGTGCCTCTTCAGGGTGGCCCCACTGATCTATTTAGCAAGGGGGCAAATATGTAGTGCTGTCTAATGCACAAAGTAAACAAACAAAAAAAGAAGTATGTTCCCCTCAAATCTAGCAGTTATAAGAATCATAAACTCTGGTTCTGCAAGCACTTATACAAATGCTAAATGCATGGAGATGAGTAAGAGGTGATGTTATTTGGAACTAAAGACCTGATCCTGTGCTTAACTTTAAGCACGTGTGTAGTTCTCGTGAATTTGGTGATACTACTCGTGCTTAAGCACAGGGGCCTACAGTAGGTACAAAATTGTCAAACAGAATAGTCTCCCATTGTTATTTTTGTAAATTAAAGCATTAAATTCTGAAGCCATTTAGGAGGGCAGCAGCGAAGGGGCAGGGCATGATAATGCCCTGCGGGGCTTCACTCTGGCTTTTGGGAGAGAAAGCATTTAATAGACGGACTGGAGGCAATGCTGGCTGTAACCAAGGCCTCATCCGTGCAGGCTGCTCTGCCTGGGCAAACCCTTACACCACCTGTGTGACGCCCCGCTGAAGTCAATGGAGCTCTGCATACCTGCAGGACGTGAGCTTCGTGGAGCCGCTTGTAGGGCTAAGGCCCAAGCCTCTCGTTCGCCCTTGAGGGACTGAAGACAAAATAAAATTCTCCTAGGAAACTGAATGCATCCGATGAAGTGAGCTGTAGCTCACGAAAGCTGATGCTCAAATAAATTGGTTAGTCTCTCAGGTGCCGCAAGTCCTCCTGTTCTTTTTTCCTAGGAAACTGTGCGCACCCCTCAGCTGCCCAGGGCCTCGGGTGGGGCTGCAAGCCCCCCGGGGGCTGCCTCACTGCGGGACCAAGGCCGGCCTGGGGCCACGGGCTCTAAGCAGCGTCCCTTCCGGCGGAGTGCTGCTGAGCAGCCGGGACCGTCCTGCCCGGTGCGCGGTTACCTCTGAGCCGGCTCCACACACAGAACTACATCTCCCACCACGCATCGGGGGGCCGCATGTGAATGTGGAAGCAGCGGGACTACGTTTCCCAACATGCATCGGGGGAAGAACTGCTGGCGAGACCGAGGCCAAAGGAGACTTCATTTTCCAGCGCAGTCGCGCGCGCCCCCTGCGCCGGAAGTTGATGTCACTTCCGGGTTAGCCTGTGGCGGATCGTCGTCAGCGGCGGAGGGAACCGCGGCGGCTGGGGTTGGCGGCGGCGGCGGCAGCGGCAGCAAGGGCGGGGATGGACGTGTCTGGGCAGGAGACCGATTGGCGCAGCACGAACTTCCGGCAGAAGCTGGTCAGCCAGATGTGAGTACGGGGCCCCGTGGGGACGCGGGGGCGGAGCAGCCTAGGCCGCAAACGCGCCCTGCTTCGGCTGCCCGCTGCCCGGGCAGGGAGACTGGCTGGCCGGCCACCCGTGACACTCCCCGCCCTGCAGCCGGAGCGTGCGGGGCCCGCTCCCCGTAGTCGCCTGTCTCTGGCGCTGGCAGGCCGCCGCGATGTGTCTCTCTCTCTCTCTCTCTCTCTCTCTCTCCTGCCGTGTTGCACCGCCCCCGTCCTGGTCGGCAGCCGCTTCCTGTGGGGGTGGCCGCAGGGGCGGCCTGCCTCCTTGCCGCCCGCTGGCAGCCTCTAGGGGTGGCGCGCCCCCGCTACCCCACCACTCTCTCTCCCCGCCAGCCCGGTGTGTCTCTGGAGCTGGCTTCCCTGCCCCCGCCTCAGTTATCCGGAGCCAGCCGACCACGCCGCTGCTCTTCTCCCCTGCCAGCGGTCTGTCCGGGGAGGGCGTAGTTCCCCCCCCTTCCTTTCCCCACATCGGAGGAGGCTGGTCACGCTGCTTTTTCCCCTGAGCTCCTTTCCAGCCTCTTCTGTGGGCTCTGCTGATCATCCCGTGCGGCTTCTGACCAACTGGGTAGCCTCTGGGGTTTCAGAACAATGTTAAATAAACCGCAGGCTGTGTGGGCCCTACGCTCTGCTCTGCTGTTTATGGGATGCAAATAATGCCAAACAGGCTTAACGTTTCTTTCAAGATGGTTAGATGTTTCACAGTTTAACCACCTGGCCTCATTCCTATAACCCTTGTTCCCGATCCTATTTTATTTGTTTTGGTCTTCATGGAGGTTCATGTCTGAATTTAGGTTATAAACTATTCAGGGCACGGAGTGGCTTTCTTTGTGCCTGTGAAGTGCCTCGCATGCTTTTTGGGTGCTCAGAGCTAATGTGTTACACTTTTAGTTTGTTCTGTGAAGTCACCTGTCTTACACAAAGACAATCCGCAGGGGCAAGGAAACTTGGAGCTAATGCTCAAACTCTTTTTTTCGGTCCGTGCATGTCAATCTATAGCAGTCTTCTCTCAGTGGTATTTAAAAAATGGATGCTGATGAATACGTTCAAGAGAAACTTAAAATAACAGATTAAGTAAATGTATTAGTCTTGGCAAACAAAATCTTAATTAAAAATAAAATAGTTGTATAACAAGGAATGCCACTTAACTTAAACATTTAAAATTCTGGAAATTGGAAAGTGGATAGTAATAAAAATACCCTCTAAGTTCATAGGCTAGTTTTGTGTTATCATTCTAAGCACTGACAGTTTTCCTCAGGTCCAAAACCTTTTGTGTTCTGCAAGTGATAGTGTTTCCCCTGAACTACATAACACATCTCAGACATAAAAGTAGCCATATATATTATTTTAATTAAAAAAAAATGCTTTTGCTGCTATTGGTAAATCATTATTATAGTGCTTTTATTGAGATTGGGTTCATGTGTCACATCTGAAATTACAGTTTGGTAGTTTGATCTTGTTGCAGTTAGAATAAAATAAGACTTGCCACAACCAGGGGTTATAATAGCCAGAGGTATGCTCGGTGTAATATATAGCAGCAGGGTTGGGAGTTGTTGCCTAGGAATGTTTTGAGGTCTGATCACGCATTGGTTCCTCTTCCTGTGCTTCCGTTTTCACCTTCAGTGACTCATAAGTAACTGAAATGTAAAGGAAATAATTAAAATAATTACTATGTAGATTTCCTTTGGAAAATGTTCTGTAACCATAGAAAGTGTTTAACAAGATCTTGCAAAATAGTCCTGAAAACTCACTAGTCCATGCACAAATCTTCTCGTTCACCTTTACAAGATGATGAAAATTAATGTTACTTGCCATTAACAAATATTCACACTATTAAGAATCATTTAAAATAAATTAAACTTGTATGAAAATATTCAAGTGACCCATCTTTAGACAGAGTCTCTAACCTAACTCTTGGATATGGTATAGCTGCGTAGGTGGTAAATGAGGCAGCTTCTGTTACTGCGACTCAAACATGGATTCACTCTATCAGTCTGAGATAGCCATGAAATGGTGGTATGGGCACAAGCAAAGCATCCATGCTAGTCTTGTTTCAATTATAAATAGCCTTGGATACTAGTGGCCACTAGGCTTTGCTGACTTTTCTGCAAAGCTTTCGGGAATGGATGTGAAGATGTTTCAGTATGTTTGTTCTTTGGAGAGCTCCAAAGGGTAGTAAGAGATGCTTATTCTTCCCTGCAGGGGGTTGTCTTGTGCAGGGTTCCATCTTATTTATGTGCATGTTTCAACTGGTAGGGACAGTAGGGTTGTCAATGATGGATGACGCTTAGACCTTATGATTCTTTTTTATTAAACCTGGATTCTAGGTTCTTGTGATCTCCAACTGTTTGAGACAACTGGGGAAGTATATGGTAGAGAATGGCTTAGGCTCATCCTGGATATGATGGAAGCTGTGCTCTTAGGTACATGAAAATGTTAGAGGAGTGAGTGGGGGCTGAGAATGTCTTCTGTTTGAGGTGTGTATCCCACACTTGTCAGTGTGATTCAGTCTTTAGATTACTGTTGATCCATTGCTGTTCCTGGTCATCAGCCGAGAATACCATGATGTGTCATTTTCCATCTATGGCTGCTCAGGAGGCTGAGACAGTTTCTCTGGTGTGTTTCTTGGTACTTGGATCCATGCCCTTGTAACAAGATTATTGCAGTGTGCTCAATTTGGGACAACCCTTGAAACCTTCAAAGCTTCACATAGAGCAGAATTGAATGGGATGAATGTGAACAGAATAGATAAGGGCTCTGCACAGGTGCCCTGTTTGGTTTAATTATATTCACTATTTCTACACTGTAAATACCTAGTTAGAAAGATGCCTGGTACTCATGGATTGCCTCTTGCTCTGTGTCTTCTCATAGGAGTTCTAATTCGTGGGATCCATTCTCACTGTAGATTCCTATCAGACTTCTATGGCCAGCGACAGGGTGTTCCCAGTAGAGAACTCACATCACTAGGCCCTTTACCCTTCAACAGTTTGCTCCAGTCTCGGGGTACTTAACAAAACTTATTTGCTTGCACTTTGTATTGGTCATTATTAATAATAGCAGCAGGTGATGCTATGGTGGTTGCTAGTAAAGAGTTGTTGAAAGTATATGTTTTATTGATTTAAGGTGCTTATTTTAGTATTATCACATAATATTTTTAAAAGTGCAGATACACAAAAATAATCTTAAATTGTGTACAGAGGGAAGGAAAAGTACTGATCCTTAAACTGTCAGCTGCAAAAACAAACTTATCAATGGGAGCCAGGTAATTGAAAAAGGTAAAATTGTCAGTAGGGAACAAAAAGCAGTAATATTTGCCTGTTAATTCACTAGGGCTTTACCAGTTACACTTACAGGGTGCTCATACCGAAAAGTATCTTTGGGTATATTATATGTTATAGTACATCTAAAATATCTGTTAAGAAAACATTAAGGTTGCAAAATCAAACACTCCAAAGTTAAGAAATGCCAGAATTAAGGGTGACTGTACAACTGGCAGCTAGATTCCACTCTCAGCACATTAAGTGCACCATAGTCCAGGCATATGCTCCAACAAATGATGTAGATGAAGAGGACAAAGAGAGAGTCTATGCAGAATTGAACAACATAATGAAAGAAATACCAAACCACAATCTTGTCTTGGTTATGGGAGATTTTAATGCCCAGATCAGAAATGACTGTTTCCTAACCTCTTCTTTCATCGGCCCACATACAGCTGGAACAGTGACAGACAATGGCACAAGACTTCTTGTTTTTGGCACAAAATTCAATCTTAGCATCTGCAATTCTTTCTTCCAACATAAAAATGTACACAAAAAGACATGGATTTCACTAGATGACCTTACATAAAATGAGATCGACTATATCTGTGTTAGTCAGAGGTGGAAAACATCTGTGTCAGACACGAGTATTCAGAGGAGCCCATATAGGGATCGATCACTACTTGCTGAAAGCAAACATCAAATTGAAGTTTAAAGTGCTCAAAAAGAAAGAAGACTCTGATTATTCAATACACAGAATTGTGTATTGAATACACAATACAAGATTGCAGGATACGAAAAGAGTACCAGATAGAGGTCAAGTACTGGTTTGAGGCCCTTAAAGATCTTGAAGAAAACGAAGTGGAAAAATACTGGAATCTTTCCAAAACTGCTATGCTAGAAGCAGCTGAAAAGATAATTGGTAGAAAGAGAGGAAGCAATAAAGATCAGTGGAAGAAGAAACATGGAAAATTATAGACAAAAGAAAAAAACAAAAGGTTCTAGTACTACAACATGCGACTGAAGAAACAAAACAAATCTACAGAACCTTGACAAAGCAGTAAAGAAACAATGCAAAAAAGATAAGCGGAATTGGATAGAAAATAAGGCTCGTGAAGCTGAAGAAGCAGGGGAAAGAAACGATACAAGAACAGTCTACACGATCCTGAAACAGTTAACAGGATATGGATCAAAATTCACAAGTGTCCCAATGAAAGGGAAATCAGGAGAAATTTTGAAAAAACAGGAGGAACAAGAAAATAAATGGGTGAAACACTTCAAAGAAGTGCTAAACCAACCAGAACCAATTGCAAGAATTTAACAATGATAAATAAACCATTAGACCTAGATATAGACGTATCTGACGTAAAAATCGAAGAAGTAAAAAGAAGCTGAAAAACAACAAGGCACCTGGATTGCACGACATTCATCCTGAGATGCTTAAATATGGAGGCAAAGATGTGGAATCAGTCATCTGTTCTCTGTGCAACAAAATATGGATGCAGGAGAATGTGCCGGAAGAATGGACCCTTGGTATCATCATCAAGTTACCAAAGAAAGGTGATCTAAACAATTGTTCAAATTGGAGGGGAGTATCTGTCACAGGAAAAGTATTAGCAGCAGTCCTCCTGAACAGAATGAAAGGAAAGATGAATACCATCCGACGTGAGCAACAATTTGGATTTAGACAAGGGAGATTGTGTACAGATGCTATTTTCACCCTGAAATGGATTATTGAGAACACAATTGAATTTCAAGGCAGTCTTACCGTCACTTTTGTGGATTTTCAAAAGGCATTTGATAGTGTAAACAGAGAAACAATGTGGAAAATTGTGGAACAATATGGAATTCCAATAAAATTAATCAATATTATGAAGGCATTCTGTGCCAACTCAAAATGCTGCATTAAAATGGAAAAGGGGTTGAGTAAGCCATTCAGCATCAAGACAAGTGTAAGGCAGGGGTGCGTTCTGTCTCCTTTTTTTGTTTATGCCAGTCATCAACTATGGATTAAAACAATGCGACAGTGATACATATGGCCAAAAATGGAACAATTCAAGGCTATTTGGTCTAGACTTTGCAGATGACATAGCTCTTATTAATGAAGATGTCAACAGACTACAAAAATACAAAAACCAAGTGAAAAATAATGGAAAAGAAAGATTTAAGATACAATGCAAAGAAATGTAGAGTCATGTTAATGGGGACTACAGAGGCAGAAATCAAAACTGAAGAAGAGAAACTGGAGAAGGTGGACAATTTTATGTATCTTGGAAGTGCCATCAGCCAAGATGGTGCTTGTTCCGAGACAATAACAATTGGGAAGGCAAACATCTGGCAACTCAAACATCTCCCTCAAGACAAAACTGAATGTGTACAAAGCAATTGTTGTTGCCATCACAACGTATAGTGGTGAGACATGGCAACTTACCAAGATAGATAAGCAAAAGCTGGATGCATTTCATCACAGATGTTTGAGAAGAATATTGGGAATAACGTATAGAGATAGGAAGACGAATGAAGAAGTCAGAAAAATTACTAGACGAGGCACCCTCTCCCAAATCTATAAAAGAAGACATCAGTGGCTGGGACATGTGCTGAGAATGGAAAAAGAACGCTTACCAAATGCTGCCCTTGAATGAAAGCCAGAAAATGCAAGAAGAAAGACAGTGAATAACATGGAAACGACCAGTTCTGAAGGACATCAAGCACCTCAACATGAAATGGGAAGATTTGGAGAGAAGGGCCGTTGACAGGCAAGGATGGCAGTTGTGGGTAGCCCAATGTGCAGCAAAGTATGGGATGGACTCAGGTCTAAGTAAGGTACAGCCTTAATCTGGCCCCTTTGTGCATTATGATACAGACTTTATCCTCTGTCATTCAGCGAACTGGTTAGATGGTGGTCATTGAACAGGTAGGCTATTCAATATTTCTTTTTATCCTCATCATTCATCCCGTGCATGATTTTCACACACTATCCAAACCCAGCTCTGAATACAGAATTAGTGCTGTCATTGTAGTATCTTAAATTCATTAGAATTATCTTTACAACATCTATGTGAGGTGACTTCATCTTATCTCCATTTTAAAGTGTCAGCTAATTTTTGGTGTCAACTTTGAGAGCCAAGAGTCTGATTTTTCAAAGTAGTACTTTATATATTCAGAGCGGAGCTCTCATTGACCTCAGTTGCAGTTGTGAGTCCTCCGTACTTCTGCAAATCAGATCCCTGGTGTCTCAAGATGACTACCTAAAAAACGAACAGACTGTGGCCACCTGTGAACACCTTGGTTTGTGACTTGCAGAGTATCATGTATGAACTCTCTGGCAGAGGCAGGGATAGAATCTAATTCTTCGGGGTAGTATTCAGCTGCCTGACCCATGAGATCATCTTTTCTCTAATGCAGTGTCTCATTCACTACATATCTTCCACTTTCTCAGCAAATGAGTCAAGGGTCCTACAAACAAACAACTCATTTTCTACACAACCTTGATTTAATCCCTGAGTACTGTCCCACCTGTGCACTGAATGAAGCAGGGGTCCTATGGAAAAAATAGTGATTGTGAGAGATGGCAATTTCCCTGACAAATAGTATTAAATTAAGCTAAATCTTACTGAATCAAGTTTAAGTATCTTAGGAGTTCCTTGTATTAAAAATGCAAATATTAATGTATTAGTGTGGGCTTGTATGAAATGTCTCTGGAGGAAGACGTGAGTAAGGTAAACCAGGGAAAGTATTAGCAGCTTCACAGGACTATTTAACACAATGTGCCAGACAAGACTGAACTTTTAAAGTTAAGTGGGTTTTCCACTAAATCTCTAGGGAGAGGATATGCAAATGTACCCCATCCAGTTATGTAAGAATGTAGCCATTAGAAGCTTTGCCCTGAGGAGGAGACTTTTGTCTGCTGATCATCTGATATGTGAGGACAAGATCAGAGGCCCAAACTATATAAAGGAGTGACTCACAGATTCATGGGGGTATTTGTTCTGAGCTAACAGCTGTTGTGAACTTGTAACCACAGGAAAACACACTTGGTGGGGTTTTACTCCTGCCAGAGCCCTTGCTGGAGTTGGGGTAATCTACGATAAGCTTATTAGTGTACATGTAGGCTCTTTTATTGTTTTAATATTTTCTCTGTAATGCTTTCACCTTAAGAATAAATGTGCTTGCTTTGGAAAACCTGTGTTGGACCTTAAATTGTGAGCAGTTACACAATTATGCCTCTGAGGAAAAAAACAAAGCAGGCCTGCTTGGGCAGTCTGACTTACTGGGGAACTGTGTAGCTTGGAAATATCTGGATCAGAAGGGAATGAGGCACAGGTGATGGCTGGGGAGCCAGAAGCCAGTGGGTGCCATTGGTGGATTACAGAAGGAACACAGGTGCAGATGCCCTGAACTGTGGCAGTGATTATGTAATTAGACTGTGTCATAATGTATACACACGAGGGTTGAATTACAGTTACATGCATGTGAGAATCAAAGACTAATTAGAGGGAGCTGGTCAAGCTTTTAGGTGTGTTGTGTTTAAATTATTTCAATATAGTGTAGTAAATTTAAGCCTCAATATAGGTTGTCGTCATTTCAAATTTAATTTTAAAATGAAATTTAAAAATCTATTAACAAAAAAACAAAACAGGTTTATCCACCTTGATCACAGCATGGTTCTCCCTTCCCACAGAGAGGAAAGTACCAGCTTTGGGGACACAGGTTAAGCAGCTGAGTGAGAGGATGCAGGAACAGTGCAGTGATCATAATAGTGACGATGTTTTTGAAAGGGAGGGATAGAGTTGAGGCAGTGCAAAAGAGGAAGGATTGTTCACTAGCTAGCATTTGGATCCTGGGAGACCTGGGTTCACTTCCCTGCTCCATGACAGACTTCCTGTGTGACCTAGGGCAAGTTACTTTGTAGTTCTGTCTTAATTCCCCATCTGCAAAAATGGGGCTAATATAGCATACCCTATCTCACAGGGGTGTTATGAGGATAAATACATTAAATATCATGAGGTGCACTGATACTAGAGTGGTAGGGGCTATAGATGTATCATTGATGGATGTGGAAGTTTTGGGGGGAGAGACTGAAGTTCCCCAACAGCACCCACTGAATACCTCCACTCTTCCCTGCGCAATCCCAACACCTGTCACTGCTGCAACCTGCATATTTTCCCTTCCACTGTTCAGACATCTGTATCATTGCTCCAATGCCACCAACATGTTCTCTGTCATGCCATTGCATCAATGCTGCATGCTTTCCTTTGAGTTCTCCCACGCCAGCTCCATTCTCCTCTTAGTGATTCCATGCCCCTGGTAAGCTTGGAAGGACCATGGGGAGGTGCAAATGTGGTGGGGCTGTGAGCAGTGTCCTGTACCAGGGAAGAAGGGACAGGAGAGTGGAGATGCTGGGCGTGGTCTACACTTAAAATATATGTCAACAGCTACAGAGCTCAGGGGTGTGAAAAATCTACACTGAGTGCTGTATTTAGCTGTGCGTAACTAACTCCCAGTGTAGATGTAGTTAGGTCGACAAAAGAATGCTTCCATCAACCTAGCTACTGTCCCTTGGGGACATGCAGTTCTTATAGCAGTGGTTCTCAAACTCTGGGTCAAGACCCCAAAGTGAGTCGCTGGGGTCTGGAGCTGAAGATGTAGCCTGAGCTCTGCTGCTTGGGCTCTGGCCACCCCCACCCAGGGTCATGTAGTAATTTTAGATGGCCGAAGGAGGTTGTAGTGCAATGAAGTTCGACGTCTGCTGTCATACGGCAATAGAAAAACCTCTTTGGTCACTATAGGCTGTATCTATCCTACAGGGCCATCTTTGCATAGCTACAGTCTCCGGAGTGTAGAAAAGGCCAAGATCTAGGCTTAGATTATGGGGAAGGGGCTCTGTGTGCAAGTAGGAGGTTCAAAATGGTGTAAACTAGCTCATTCATCTCAATGCTATGTTCTTGTTCAGCTGAGAACACCCCAAGGAGATGAATACAATATGAAAAAATGGCTCTGAGATGTGTGGACTTCTCCATTCTTGTCAGTGTGTGTTTTCCTCCTTCTCCTCAGTGCCAGTGCTTGTGAACCTATGATATGCAGGTGGCATGCCTGTTCTGAGCTCCCAACCCAAAGGGCCCTCAGATACTGGCTCACAAAGGAGTGGGATAAGGGGAAGGGGCGTGGCCCCCATATCCTGCTCATGGGAGACAGGGGCTCAGGCCTCCCAGAGGAGCAGCCCCCCCAACCCAGCTCACATGGGGAATAAGGAGAGGGGCTCAGACACTCCCCTACATCAGATCCTGTTTCACATGATAGTGGGGGGCAGGGACAGTGGTGTGGGACTCCCCAGATTCCAGCACGCACAAAGGAGAGGAGAATGCAGGGTTGATGGGGGAGCCCCCACTCCCTCTACCACTCATCCCCAGGTCCTCCCTCCCAGAGTCCAACCCTTCTCACCCCCCCATCCTCTCCTGCCCTTGAACTCCCTTCCCTTTCTAAAGCCCCCAATCCCTCCCTCCACACCTTCCTTACTCCCACACATTCACATTTCCCCTCACTGCTTCAACCATCCATATTCCTCATAAGTGTATGAAAAAAAATTAGAATCTAAAAATGTTATCAGGAGCTCATGTTAGGGTGTTGTGTATGTTAGGGTGTTGTGTACCCTGACTTTAAACAAACTGAGGTCCATTGTTCAGGAAACATGACTGCATTATCCTAACTCTTTGATCTTCCTTAGAGTGAATCAAAGCTAATAGATTAATCATTGCTGGTGCTGTGCTATAATAAATTGGGGCCTTATCTTACTGAAGAGGCATGGAGAGGTTGTGGAGAGATTCAGGCCTTAGCATGTTTGGTATTGTGCTCAGGTCTAGCCGCTTTCACTTGCTGAAAAGACCCCATCCTAAACAACCCTTACATTTAGTAATGGAATAAATGAGAATTCCATACCAATCTATGGATAGGATGCTCTGAGAAATTGGAGCTGTTTAAAATATAGAGGAACCTGGCAAGAAACAGATGCTGGCCAGCCTGAGAGAAGTTGGAGAGGAACAAAGTCAGGCCTGGTCTACATTACAGAGTTAAGTTGACATAAGGCAGCTTACCTTGACCTAACTCTGTAAGCGTCTACATTAAAATGTTGCCCACTATCTAAGTCTGTTGCCCACTACATTGACTTAATAACTCCACCTCCATGAGAGGCGTAGCGCTTAAGACGCAGTGTTCGTGTAGACATTGTATTACTCACATCGCCTGTTGGCTATCAGCCCCCCTCCCCCCATGGGGCTTACAGTCAGAGGAGGGTTGCCCCTGCCGCTCGGGGGCTCACTGCCAGAGCATGCTACCCCTATTTCTGTGGTTAGAATCCAGAGCAGGTGAGGCTTGCACCACTTCTGTTTTTTACAAAAAAGCTTAACCACCCAGCCCATCAATAATGTACTGAATTTATAAAGCGTCAAGTATATACAATATTTATATTCCAGTAACGTTCAAAGTGCGTGCTCAGGATTGGCTGCTATTGACTGGGTGTTGTATAAACCTCATGTGAATACATGGGCCCTGCTTCAAAGGGTTAGTAATCAAAGGAGGCAGGTGATGTCGGAAAGGTGGAGAGAGGGGAACAATCAATGTCCCAAGTTAGTGTCTTTAAATGGCACTGGGCTAAAAGTAGCATGGAAGCCTCATGGCAACCCCCATAGCACGGAAGATGTTTATTTTGGGCCTCTGACAGGAGAAGATGGTCTCCTATGCACCTTGAAATGGAATCAGTTGCTGAATCTCATACCATCTCTGCCTGATGGGAGGTATTTCCTAGTTTCTTCCTTTCTAGCAAGGAGGTAAATGTCTAATTAGAGGAGGAGACTCCTATTGATGTGCTGGCTACCTGGCTATCTGCTATTGACGTTAATCAGATTGTGCATGTAAATCAGTGGAATTGGTTTCCTTTATGTTTTATGTATGTATGTATTTGTCAGTTATTCATTGGTGAAAAGTTGCCATCCATCTGTTCCCTAGGTAGGGAACGGGGTTTCAGCTGCCCTCTGTTAATGTCCTTCGTGAGTTCTGTGTCTTGTTTTGCAGTGATGAGGCCATGAGGAAGGCCGGTGTAGCCCACAATAAATCCAGCAAAGATATGGAGAATCATGTTTTTATGAAGGCCAAAACTCGGGTAAGGCACTTCCATGTATTTCCAATTGTGTGTGTCTTGGTCTGTTGTGAGTAGATGCATTTGGGAACCTGGTGTATCTAGTTGTCTAGCAACATCTGGCCAGGACACCTGCATAAACTATGTTAAATTTATACAGGAGCATTTAATGATGAGGGGGGAGCCAAAGTGCTTTGCACACTCCACAAAAAACAATGTGAAGTGAAATGTTTGGCAAAGACAATATGGTAAATTCCTATTATCACAAAAGATACAACAGGCCCTCCAATGACCGTGAAGAACACAGGAGTGAGGTTTATAAGGTCTCATTGACCCACATGCAATTAACTGCATGGAACTCACTTTATCTACAGCTTAGCTTGACTTGTGCTTAATTACATAGAATCATAGAATATCAGGGTTGGAAGGGACCTCAGGAGGTCATCTAGTCCAACCCCCTGCTCAAAGCAGGACCAATCCCCAATTTTTGCCCCAGATCCCTAAATGGCCCCCTCAAGGATTGAACTCACAACCCTGGATTTAGCAGGCCAATGGTCAAACCACTGAGCTATCCCTCCCCCCAGGTTCAGGAGTGTGGATTTTTCACACCCCAAGCAATGTAGCTGGATTGACTTCACTTTTGAGTGTAGATCTGACTTAAGTAAAGGCGCTAGGTTGATCTATGCTGAAAACTTTTATTTGCATAGCTACAGCTTTCGAATGTGAAAAATTCATCCCACTGAGAGACATAGCTATGCCAACCTAACCCCTGGTGTAGACAGCACTACCGCTTCTCGAGGAGGTAAATTAATTACAGCAATGGGCATGGGCAGTGCGTCTAATAGGCAGGGGAAGGCTGTGCCTACCCAAACAGCCCCACATGGCCCTGCCCACACTCTGTACAGAGGCCCCCTCCTGCTGCTGGTTGGCCCCAGCCCAGGCAGGCTGCTCCTTTCCCGGGAAGGGAAGCCTGCTGGGACTATGGTGGCTGGAATTTGAGGTAGCTGTGGTTACCCGCTGCTGGGGGGGCCCCAGCACTGGGGCCATGCCATCCAGCACTCCAGGGCTGGAGGGGACAGGGGTCCACGCGCTGCCTACCAATCTGGGGGGGGCTGCTTTCTGCCCACCCACCCAATGCTCTGGGGGGGCTGGGAGGGGCTGTGTGCCGCCTGCCTGGTGCTCTGGGGGGCCACCCGCCCGGTGCTCAGTTGGCTGGGGGAAAGGGGTCGTGCGCAGCTCACCCGCCTGGTGCTCTGGGGTTGGGGGGCATAGGGGGGTTGGTAGCTGCAGGAGAGGGGGGATCTGGGTTGGGGAGAGGGGCCTCAGCTGGAAGGGGTGAGCCAGGCCAGGGGCTGGCCTCCCTGAGCCGGTGGTTCACCCACCACCCATGGCAATGGGAGAACCCCTCCTGTTGCTGTAGTCAGTGTCTACACTTAAAATGCCACAGTGGCACAGCTGCAGTTGTGCAACTATAGCACTTCAGGTGCAGACATAGCCTTTCTTGGTCTATAAACACATATAGGGTACTACTAGTATGTAGCTGTACTGGCAGTTGTCTACCTCTTCTACCCAGCATTTGCTGTTTCTGCTTCTGTCCTGCACAGTTAAGCATAATGACCTTTTCTTTAGAAACATACCCCGCCCATTTCAGTTCCTGAGCACATCATGAACTGTTATGAAAAGCGTACCGGTCCTGAAGGAGGAGGGACCCTTCTGTTACACGGTGGGAGTGGCAGTGTGAGGAACGGAAACAGTGAGTCATGGAGTGTGTTGCTTCCCCATTCTGTGCTAAGCTGTTTCTTGTTTTCAACTTTAGGAGGAATATCTTTCTCTTGTGGCCAGACTTATTATCCATTTTCGAGACATTCGTAAGTAACCCTGGTATTTATTTGTTATAGAAGTTATGGAAGTGCTAGCTAGCTTTCTGGGTGGCTTGAGCCTGCTAGTTCTGACTGGCATTCTCCAAGAGCCGCTTCAGTAGTTTCTGCTGCTGGATATGTGCCCAGCTCTTGAATGTGTAATATTCTTTACAATATCCGTCTAGAACTGAAGAACCCACTAGAAAGTTCTTGATATCTCCACTTTTCATTGCACCAAATGTTTTCTCTGAGGTCATCCTCCCTCTCCATTTCCATCACAACCAGAAATGCTGTGAAGACGAAATGGCTGAGCTTATTTTCTTTGTTCTGCTTTGATTTGCAAATGAATTAAAAAGCATTCAGTTATGCAATGTTAAAGTAAATTTTATCCTCAGCATGGAATCCTGAATTAGGGTATCTGCCCTTCTGTTTAATTTTATTCCTCCAGAAATAAGTCTCTGGAATGGAACAAACAGTCTCAAAGTGCTTAATGAGTCTTCCTAGGTGTGGAAATACTGGAGGAAGCCACCTGTCATACACTGCACCAGGAAGTGTATAGAGGAGCTGCCTCAGATGCTTGTCCCATTCTGTAGAAAATTTCACAAAGCAAGCATTAATCTTGACGCCTGGGAGTGAAATCTGACTTGCAGAGCTCTTACACTGGCAGAACCGTGTGGGATGTTGCTGGCAATGATTGACATTACAGAGCATGTCTGCAGCAGCATTCCATGGCCAGCTGGGATGCTAAGTTCCTGATCAGGAAGTAACTTAGGAGCTCTCTAGCTTGCTGCCTAGGGTAGGGAATGTGGGTAAAATGTTTGGAGGCACTTTGGCATGGGGCTAACTAATGGGAAGCAATTCTTTGTGCTATTAATGCATTGGTTGTTGGGAATAACAGTTTAAATTGCTGTTCAACAAAATGCAGCAAAATTTATAACTTGTGTATGTATTCACTCTTATTTTCTAGACAATAAGAAATCTCAGGCTTCGGTCAGTGGTAAGAACATTTTTTCAGACTAAATAAAAAATTGTCAGTATTTTTGGTGGCATATGAAGTGGGGAGGGAGGGCTTACTGCCGACTTGCAGCAAAGGAGGGCAACTTAAATTCTTAATAAATCATACTGTGGTGAGGAGGAAAGTTCTAGTGAGCCTTCTAGACTCTTCACATATGGATGTTGTGTGGAACACTCATTTGATTCCACCTCTGTACCGTGTGTTGGTGCTAAATATTATTAAACCTATTCAACAAATGCCAGTGTTGTGAATTGGACTGTCCAGCAGGAAGTAGCTGAGTTCCTCCTTGCTTACCTTCTTGCAGTTCTCATTGGTGTATGAGCTTGATACCTGTTCTGCATTACAGGACTATGGAGTAGTCCTGTCAGCAGAAACTATGTCCTGGTGGACTCTGCATGTGACTGAAGGAATCTCCTCTATAACTGTGTTAATCCCTCTGTAGGAGAGTATAAGGTGAGGCAGCAATTATCTGTTGCCACCTCGTCCCAGCACGGATTAAAGATGTGCTGCACAATATATGTTAATGCCAGTACTCTGGAGTGCTCTAAAGTTATGTCCTCTTTGATCTTTACACTTAAGGAGGAAGGCACATATTACATACTTGATGAACACCCGTATAATAATGTTCCTGAAATGCTTGTAATTCTCTCTCCTTCAGAAGTCTGTTTGCAGTTCCTTTCCCCTTGCCCCAGACCCCAGATTATCAGCCTCTTTCTGACTGAGGAGTGCTGATCATGGGTATTTGAGAAGTGTGTGGTGAAGCTTCAGTGTGCAGTCTAGAGGAAGTATATTGCAAGGTACTTCGTCAGGCTGAACACCTGGTCTCCTGAGCACTCCCACTCCTTAACCTGGGACGGAAGGGGCCTAACTTGGATCCATCACATCAGTGTGCTCTTATTTCCTGGATTCCCACGCAGTAGCACAAAGCTCTGCTGATAGCATGCTGAGCCTGCCAAGTCTTGCCTTTGTACCTGGATATCTGTTTAGAGTAGAGGTGACCGATGATTTCCCTTTTGCTAATATATATTTAGTGTTTTGCATATTTAAAGTAGCGTGACCAGATGTCTCGATTTTATAGGGACAGTCCCAATTTTTGGGTCTTTTTCTTATATAGGCTCCTATTACCCCCCACTCCCTGTCCCGATTTTTCACACTTGCTGTCTGGTCACCCTAATTTAAAGCATTTCACAAACCTCTAACTAATCCTCAAACGCTGCTGTCCCCAGTTTACGGGTGGAAAAATGGAGACAGACTTATGTAAAGCCGCTGAGTCAGTGGCAGAATTGTGATTGTAGAACTCAGGGTGGACTCTTAATCCCATGCTGAGTCCACTAGGCCAAAACTTTCTTGTGGCTCCACAGCACAGAGAACAATTTCAGTGGACAGATCTTCATCTTGTTCTCTTAGTAATGATGTTGTATTCACAGATCCTATGAATGCACTGCAGAATCTAACAGGCGGCCCCCCAGCAGGAGCAGCTGGAATGGGCATGGCTTCACGAGCTCAAGGAGCACCAATGGGTGGGATAAGTGGACTTGGGCCAATGGGCCAGCAGATGAGCCTTCCAGGGCAGCAGCCTCCTGGAACCTCTGGGATGGCCCCCCATGGTATGTCTGGCGTCTCTGCAGCTACTCAACAGAGTAAGTATTCACTATGCTCTCGTCCACTGAAATTAAGTCAGTTTAGGGTTCCAGTGCAGAGCCATTTTCTAGGCTGAAAGGAAGAGAAAGTTACAGAATATTCCCTAGGTCTGTTTTTATTTCTCCTGCCAGGAGGATTGGGGATTATGGTGCATCTCACCCTTTGTCATTGATATGGGAAACACAGATTTGAATCGGGGAGCAAAGGGAGGGTTTGCCTTCAAATACCTCTATCCCCACCATAAATGTCCTCGCTGTACTTGTATGCAGTGTTATAGCTGTGTTGGTTGCAGAATATTAGAGACAAGGTGGGTGAGGTGATACCTTTTATTGGACCGACTCTTCTTCAGCTATTTGAAAGCTTGTCTCTCACCAACAGAAGTTGGTCCAATAAAAGTTATTACCTCGCCCACCTCGTCTCTCATGTCTGTACTTAAAATTTGTGGCTTTCCACTTGCTACTTGGTTTTGGACTCATTTGCAACTGCGTTTGAGACTGAGGTGGCGTATTCTGAGCAAGAATCTGGCTCTGACTAGTAGACTCCTTCCTCTCAAAATATTTTAGTTCTTGAACATCCTTCGTGTTTTGGTTCTACCTGCCTTGCATTTTATATCACCTCATATTGTGGCCTTGTTCTGACAGATAGCTGCTGGATGAGGCTCCTTTCAGAGCCCATTCGAACAGCTCCTCCTTTGACCGAAGAGTTCTTTGTGGAACAATGTGTGAGCAGTGAGACCTTTCCTTTCTGTTCCCCTCAGGGCATGAATGAGCCCACCCTCCTCCTCCTCCTCCTCCCTGCGGTTCTTAAGCTGTTCAGTTAGATTGCAGAGTCGGCCAAAGAGCTGAGGCTTAGACGTAAGAGTGATGAGAAATGCCAGGATGATACGAATAACGAGCGTTGTTTAAATGTATATAATGTATACCTGGAAATGGGAGGTTATAATGGCTTTTATGCAATTGCTCCTAGCACAAATGTGGGCTATAAGGTGAGACCCCGGGGTATCTTACGTTTCTGGTCAGTAGAGTTGGTTTGAGCTCCCCAGTCTTGCCTGTCGGATGGCTGGCTAGAGGCCGGTCACGCTGTACAAACACGTTCTGACTTTCAGCCCAGCTCCAGCTGCAACAGATGGCGGCGCAGCAGCAGCAGCAGCAATTTCAGCAGCAGCAGGCTGCTTTGCAGCAGCAGCAGCAGCAGCAGTTCCAGGCACAGCAGTCAGCCATGCAGCAGCAGTTCCAGGTCCAGCAGCAGCAGGCGGCGGCGGCGGCAGCAGCTGCGCAGCAGCAGCAGCAGCAGCAGCAGCTGCAGGCAGCCCAGCAGCAGCAGCAGCAGCACATGCTCAAACTGCAGATGCAGCAGCAAAATCAGCAACAGGTAACGAACAGCGAAGCGGTCGCAGGGTGGGCAGCCTGCTCTCAGCCGCTTGTCAAGTGGAGCCATTCCAGAGCTCCGGCTTACCGAGCACTATTGCGTGTCGGCCCTCCGCACTAAGGGATTAACATGCTTCTGCTTGTGGGTAAGGCATCATCTTGGGCTGGTCGAGTTCGTTGGCAGCAATGTGCTCTATCCGAGAGAAGACTGATCTTTCCTAGCAAGAAAGAAGCTACGAATTTTGTGCCCTTCTTGTTTGAGTCTAAGAGTCAGGGTGATGTTTGTCTGCTTCGGAGAAGGTCAGGGATGCAGGAGGGGATGGGAGTGGACACCCGACTCTCCTCCCTCCCCCGAGTTTCCTCTAGAAATAGTAACTGTTTTGTCTCAGTTGTGTGAATTACCCATTTGTCACTTAAAAAAATATTGCGGTACAGAAATATGAGGCATGCCTAAAGATGATGTATGCAAGTAGAAGAGGTTGATGCTGTCCTGTTCTTGTGTAGGTAAATGGTGATGCTGACATTAGCTTGATGACAGTTTGGAGAAGTGTGTTGTGATCTTTTATGCCAGAGAAGCTAGAGGGCTGGGTACCTTCACCTTGAAACTCTCTGTTAGTGGTAGCAGATGACTTTGTGCCCGTCTGGAGAGGGAAATTAGAATATAAACTGCATGCAGGTGAGTTGTTTGAAGCCTGAGGCTGGCTTGACGGGTAGGCCTTTTCATTTGGACTAAATGCTTTAACTCAGTATGATGAGCCGGTGTGCTGCCTGCAGGCCATTGGCTTTCTTTCTAATACTAAAGACACTGTTGCATTGCTGGAAACTTGAGCATCCCGGCTTTTCCTGTTTTAGATGCAGCAGCAGCAGCAGCAACTACAGCGAATTGCTCAAATGCAGTTACAGCAGCAGGCAGCTCAGGCTATGCAGGTGCAGCAGCAGCAGCAGCAAATACCACAGCAACAGATACAGCAGCCGCCGTCTCAGCAAGTCATGCAACAGCAGATGCAACAGATGCAGCAGCAGCAGCAGCAGCAGCAGGTTGCTCAGGCCCAACAGTCTCAGCTTCCACCACAGTCACAGCCCCAGCCCATGGTCTCTCAGGGACAGGCAATCTCAGGACAGATCCCTAGTCAGGTCATGTCTGTACCTTTTACCCAGCAGCAGTTAAAAGCCATGCAGGTAAGTGTGTTAAAGACCCAAAACAAATGGTTGTGTATTCCATGAGCCTCTAGGGAAATAGAAAGTCCTCATTGATAAATAAGCCTTGTTAGTGCTAATAGCAGAGATGTGAAATATTGTAACCTGTTAAGAGGTTAGCTGTTAACCTAGTGCTTGCATAACAATGCTAACCACTAACTTGTGTTGCTTTATTGCTTGCCAGCACAGCATAGTGCTTTGCTAAAATCCCAAGGTTTTGTAGCTAGTCTATGAAATCTTTTGGTATGCTGGATAGAGAAGCTAGTGTTTGAGATTCAGTTCCTTTGTTGCTATTGGTGGGACAAGGAGATGAGTGAGATCTTGTTTTATATAGGTATAACATTACATTCTGGTGAATGCTGATTTTGCTAGAACATGAGCAAACTTAATTAAATGCCCTAATACATGTGTGTACACGTCAGCCCTCTCACGCTACTGCAGCATGAGACCCCTTTGGCATTGCTTCTGCTACTACACTGAAAGGGGTTGGAACCTCAGTGGGTTGGGGAAGGTGCAACAATGACCACCAAATCTGCCCCTGCTGACTGTATTGTTAGGGTTGAACTAGTCGGGGATGATTGTCACTTGATGCAACTTCTCTTAAAATAGCAGTTCATAGGTTGAGGACAGGGTAATTTTGATTTTTGTGATTTTCATGGTGGATCTCCTAGTATCGCTTCAGTCTGAGTCAGCTAATGCTGTTAATGGTGCAGATTTTCTTACTGTTGGCTTACTGTTCAGTGCTATGGAAACTGACCTAGTGAGGGCTTAGTGAGAGTGCTGTGCATTACTAAGCAGGAGATCTAAGTTTTAATTGTGAGCTCTACTCTACTTCACCCTTGGCCTTATTGAAGGTTGGGACTTGGTAGCTAATCTAGGAGTAGCTTACATGTGTCGCACTTCTGCAACAGTTACAGAGTGATGCACAATTCTAACCAGCTGTCGCATGCAGGCATCTAATATTGTGTACTTGAGTGAAATTAACAAAGCTAATGGTTTGTCATGGCACAGTCCAAGTGGCCGTTGAGTCTGCCTGTAGGAATGCCAGTGCAGAGAAGATGCCGCAAGGAAAAGTCAGTGTTAGAGGTGTAGCATTGGGGAGGCTGATTCGAAGCCAGCTGCTCGTGTTCATGAAGTGAGTCATACACTAGTCCAGTGTAAATGCATAGCCGACAGTCTTGTTTGCTCATAACTGAAGGAATTAGTAAGATGGTTGAGCTAAATGCTGTGGAAAGGTGACATCCACCCTAACCAGTTACTCCTGCTTACCCCCTTCTTTCTTCAAATATTCAAGGTAAGAGCTCAACTGGTGCAGCAGCAGCAGGCAGCGGCAGCAGTCCAAGCAGCTCAGGCCCAGGCTGCTCAGATGGGAGCTTCAGGGCAGGTAAGGGCCCATGGAGCCAGTGTCACTAGGGCAGGCCTGTAGCAAGTGCATGCTAAAACTGAGCATGGAGATGGATTTTTGGTAGCTTTCTGAGGAGGGATTTGACATCAGTTGTCCTTACGAAGGTGGTATGGGTGATTATGCACTGTTTCCCTTTTGCTGTGAGTCAGAGGCAGGATTTCATTGACACCTTCTTTGTGCATGCTTGTCCCTAGTAGGTCAGATACTGCTGCCTGGAGTGACCTAGCAGTGCACGTTAAGACTGTCTACTGTAGTCATGCGATAGGTCTAGCTGTTCCTGGAGTGTTTCACTTCTATTTCCATAACACTTTCTTAGGAGACTGCCTTGTCATATGAACTTCTCTCTGCTATGAACTGGTGACTGCTGGTCTATACTCAGATGCGATCTCCCTTCCAACTCCCAAACACAAAAGTATTAGTGGAGGTATTGACGTTCTCCCTCCCCCCCCCACTTTTCTCTGTTCCATCATTTCCTCTCCCCTCTCATTGAGTAAAATGGACAGTAGATATAAATAGCTCTCGTTTTGAATGTTAACTCTCAAGATAAATGGCACATGTAAATGAGTCACATATGAAGTGCTGGATGAAGGCTTGTTGTCCGGTGCACAATTCAATTTTTTTTAACTAGCAGTACGCTCTAGCGTCAGACTATGCTCCCGTATGTGCCCAGCACCAAGGCTAGATGGGGAAGACTTGGGCTTGAGTTGAACCATACTTCCCATCCTCCCTAAGGGTCTCATATAATGCTTAGTGCCTTTCATTCGTAGTCTTTCACTAACAGGGGTAAGTATAATTATGGACGTTTTTCAGGTGGGGAAACTGAGGTACATAGGTGAAGTGACTTGTCCAGGATCAATCAGTGGCACATTTGGGAATAGAATCCAGTTCTCCTGACTCCCTGTGCACTATGTCATGCTGCGTCCAGTGAAAAAGTAATGGCCTAGACATCCTGCACCCCTTCAGTGTTTAAAGTTTGTGTGCAATGTGAATTGTAACAATTGGTGGTTCTTCTCACCTGTATCCCTGAGGATCTGTACTAGGAATAGTGGCCTAAGATCACCCAAAGCTACTTCTCTTATTGATGCTGAAGTTCTGCAAGGCCATTACATTCTGTTTCTATACTGGGCCTTTTATATTTCTTACATTATGTTCACACCAGATGAAAGATGAGCAATGGTAAGTACAGTGGCAGTGACAAGAACCCATTCATTACAGTTTAAACATGTGCTTTTAAAACTATTCTTTTTGTTTTGTTTTGTGAATAATCTCCAGGTGGGAGCTACAGGGAGTTAGGGTGGCTAGCAGGACAGCTGTCATGTCATTAATTTAGTGTTGCTGTCCAGCAAGTGGGTTGTGTTTATATGGGGGCATTCTACTTCTTGCCCTGTTAAGTGAATTTCCCCATACAGGTTGCTTAATACCACAGTGCATCTGGAAAGCTTCTGGTGATGGTGGTTGACAGCTGGTTTTGCATCACAGCTACATTACCATATGGGATATAAACTAAGGTATAACTCAGTGTCTGTCACAAATTAGGGCTGCTGAAAGCTTTCTAAACTCCACTGGCAGGTTTATTCACTAAACTCCATGTAGGTCCATACTGATACAAGGTAAATCAATTAAAATTCAATTAATTCTCTTCTGTCCAATAACTAAACATGTTTCTTGTACTTTGTGTAATAGTGTTTTATATAGTAAAATGTTTAGTTTTGAGAATATGGAAGTGTACAATGTCAATACAGTTCTGGACATCAGAGCATTGATTGGATTTTCTTGGGTTTATAAAGAACAGCTTCTTTTGGAGAGTAAATGTTACCTCCTATTACTTTTATTCCATTAACACCACTTCCTTAAAATTTTCTGTAAAGCTTCCTTGAATTCTAGATTCTATTCTGAGGAAGTTTTATTATAAGCCTACCCTATCATAACACTTGCCTCATTATATATGAGTTTTATGTCCTGTGGTTGTCAAATGGTCTGGGAGTCTGGATCAATGCTGCTATTATTATTATTTGTATTATCATAGCACCTAGGAGCACCAGTATGTTTGTGTCCTTTTCATTTAAGTCTCTGTTCAGCGTCTTTGGGTACAACTAAAATCATTCCTAAATCCTAACGTGGATGAAGTGTGGAAGCAAGAATTTGACTTTTCTCTGAAGTTGTCATAGTGATTTTGTTCACACACGAGCATTCTGCTGCTTATGTACCAACCTTTTATGAGACTGTAACTGTGCTCAGATTGAGCAGATGAATGAAGTAAGCAGTGTCCTAATGACCAGAGGCTACATAAGATCACTCTGGAAACCACACAAAGATGAATGATGACCTGAACTTAAGTTTAAAGTTTAAGCCATTCTGTTCTGCTTTGACTTATTCCAGATGCTCAGAATGCAGATTTGCTTGTTGCTCTTTGAAAGCCAAGGAGCTAGCCTGGTAATCCCAATGTGATGCTAACTTGGGTATTTGGGAATTCTGAATCCTCAGACGAAGGAATCAGACTTCATCTGGAGCAAATCTGGGGTTTTTTTTAAGACTCAAGTTCTTATGTCCTGACTGATACTATCAAATCATGGGATTTATATCTTAGGGGAAGAATCCTTTCTTTATTCCCCTCTTCTTTTAGGATGGATTCTCTCCCTTCTCCCAAACTAATTTGTCCTGATTTTCACAGTGAGGGTATTTCAAACATAGTTTGTTTTGCCTCCAGTATCAGTTTTTCTCCAGAAGCCCCAGAGCAGGGTCACTGGAGCAGCAATGTCTTCCCATTTTTATACAATAAGTCTTGTAAATGTGGTGCTGATGTCCTGTAATTGCTTGCACAAAGCAACAGTAGTCTCTTGAACTCCTTCCCCTCCCTCACATACCAAAGGGGCAGGGGACCCTACTCGCTGCAAATATTGTAATGAACTTTTTGAACACCTGGAAGGGTAGCAAAGGGCAAATTCCTTATTCGAAGGTCATAGAATTGGTATAATTCTAACAGCATATTTCCTTCCTCTCCAGCAGCACATGCTTAAAAAAACAAACTAAACCAAAACAAACCGCCCAACAGCCGTAAGCCTTTGAATCAGAGTTTGTTCTGTTGCTTCATGGTTAGCCAGACTCCTTAACAGTGAATCTGCATCTAATTCCATTGACTCTGGAAGAGATATCTAATACACTCACTTTGGTGGTATGGCATGAGAAACAGGACCAAGATGGTACATGCGGTTCAGCATGGCATCCATGGGTTTTCCCATACGTTACTGGGCCCTCGTGTGTGCCCCTGTGGGTTCGTGGGATGGGTGGGCAAGGCTTTGAGGGACTTGTGTGCTGCCAGCACTTTCCTTTCTGTTAGGGTTGTGTTGCTCTGCCAGCTCTTCGGTTGACCCTGTAGCTATTCACTGCACTCTGTAGCATCCACCTGTGCTTTGTGCCAGCGCTCGGTTGTGTGCTTGTGATGGCTGTCGCACGCTGTATTTGTGCCTGTGCCTGTGCCTGTGGTGCCTGAAGTTCCCTCATTTGTTTACCTCCTGAAATCCTGTCTCTGACATCCCTCACTTCCTGGATGGAAAGAGACCTCATTGCTCTGATGTTGTGAACTAACAGCCGTGCTGAATTTGATGCTGGTTTTTTTATCAGTTATTGCTTTCCTTTCTCAGTCTTGCTGTGTTGTAATTTAATTTTATTTATTTTAACAATTGTAAGCACATGCATTCTCTGACTCTCTAGAGACATGTTGCTGGCTGCTTCAACCCATTGACACAGAACACTAAGCAAGAATGCCCACAGTCATTCAAATAAAAGGAGACTTCTTTCACACCTGGATTAGTTAGGTCCTTCTAGCAACAATTAGTAGTGTGCAGATTAGAGAAAGGGGACTTGGAGCTCTCTATCTGTCATAGAAGTGAAAAGCAATGAAAAGGAGCTCTTCCTAATTGATATGCACAGATGTGCCAAATTCCCTGAATCCCAGTAGCAGAATGTGCCACAATATGCTAATTTTTCACTTGTTGTATCAGACTTCTGATTGATAGCACATTCTGTGTAATTACAGCATTTAAAGCAATTAAAAAAAAAAAACTATAAAAAAAACTATGGTTTCTAGACCCAACAGCCTGCAAGGAGATTTGAATGTTCTGGGACCAGGAGTAGCTCACCCCTAGGACTACTTCTAAAAATAAATCCATTCTACCACTGACCCCTGAAATCTGTCCTAAGCAGTGTTTATATTCCAGCTGATTCTTCCGAGTCCTTATAACTGAAACCAAGTAAAGAGATGAACATTCCTGAGGGAAGGCTACTTTATTGAAGTTAGTACTTTAGTACTTAATTGAAGTTAGTGGCCCTGAGGGCTATTTATTTAGCAGAAGGGATGGGTGTTCACCGAAAGGGAACTCAAACTTTAGTTTTGACTGTACGTTTCACCTATTCTGGGGATTGCAGGAGGAAGGACAGAGTATTTTATCTAAACCATAGAAGTCCTTTCTGTTGGAAGTCTCTTTTTTGGAGTCATACTGCCATAGGTTGGTTGGTTCTGAAGTCTTGTTCACTAAATCACAGGCTTCGTTGGAGGATTCTTATCAGCAGTTACTGTTGAAATGTCCGTCAATTCCATTAATGTGGAAAGATACAATGGTACAAATATTGCTGTGGGTTTCAAATCCTCAGATGAATCCATAGCATGGTAGAGGACATCAGAAACCAAAACTTGTGACAATATATGATTGAAGAAGCTTGTATAAAGCATTCTTGATAAGTCTTAGAGCCGTTAATTCCAATATTAAATTAGAAATTCAAGATGTCAGGCAAAATTTGGGAAACCCTTTCAACCAAATTATACTTCTGTATAATTGGCCTTTTCCATATACTTGAATCTACATATCACCCCACACAATATTTAGAGTTCACTAGATGCCCTCTACAAATGGAGATATAGGGTATATGAAGCAGGGGGTTGGATCCATAAACTAGCTTATTAGGCTTATCTGGAGAAAAGTTCACTTGAGTCTCATACCGGAGGTTGCATGTGCTTCTCATCCTGCCAGTGCACTGCATTTCTTGTTTTGCGATTACTTTTGTCTGTTGTCCCTCTGTCCTCAAAGATGATCACCGCAACTATGGCCAGAGGTGGGATGCAAATAAGACCACGGTTCCCGCCTACCACCGCTGTATCTGCCACGCCTCCAAGCTCCATTCCTTTGGGCGGACAGCAAATGCCACAGGTATTTACTGAGTCAAAGTGCATTGTGTCAGGAATTGTACAAGGCATTCAGTACTTGGGTTATATTTAGTGCTCATCAAATTAAAAGAAGTTCACTTTTATCTTCATCAAAATACTACGTTCAGATAATTGCTCTTAGCCACTCGTAGTGTTGGGCTGTATTTTTTTAGCAGGACTGTCCAAAGTGTACCCTTCTCCCTTAAATGGAAGCTTTTTGAAAGCTTGAGGTATTGAATAAAGCTTTGAAAAAGTAACACAGTTCACATTATTTGAATGTTTAAAAATTCCATGTTCATATCTGGTTCAGGTCTCAAATGAATCAAATTTTCTGGTCTCTGCTTAATCTTTGCACATATCACAAAACCACTGCATGGCTAGTCTTTGCTCAGGAGAGGCCCCAGGACTCATATATGAAGTGTCATGGGCCAGGAGTGCAGGGCATTGGCTGAGTTGTGTTGGGAATCTTGCCTGACACCTCCCCATGCTATGCATTGCTCTAGCTAGTGTTAGTCCCTCTTTCATGAACAATAAACTTGGCCAATTTCAGTTTCAGTTGATGATTAGGACATGGTGCAGGAGATATGGAGCTAAATGAAATGTCCCTGAACTGAAGAAAAAAATGTTACTACTTTAAGCTCCTAGTAAAGCTGCAAATTATGAACAATCTTTGAATAAAATAAAACACATGATTATGCACCCAAATTACAGTTCTGGATTTCTGCTGCATTTCCTACCCCTCTTTCACACAGGAAATTGTCCATGTTCTGCCAGTCCTTTCAAAAATATGAAGCAGGAGTCAGCATAGCTGCACTTTGTCTGTGGACCTACCTCAGTGAAAAGGCTGACAGGGCCCTATTCCACATTTGGAAATGTGTTGGATCAGAATATGCCACAGGTTCTGGGTCTATTACAGGAGTGGGTGGGTGAGGTTCTGTGGTCCCTTCTGATCTCTAAGTGTGAGTCTATTATACCTGCCATAACAGAACAGGCCCAGCACTAGCTTTTCTCGCATTTGTATTTCACTTGCGCGGTATGTGCCATCTCAGGAATGAACAGGGAAAACTAGAAGGAAGCAGAAAAGGAGTTTAGTGCCCCTCTACTTATTAGCATTGCCACAATAACAAAGTCCCTCCTCAGCTCTATGAATTGGTTATGAAATCCTCATGCACTACTGTTCTGTAGTGCTCAGCCCTGGGTGAATCTTTTGATTTAAAGCTCTCTCATGCAGTGACAGTGACGTGGAGATCAACTCTTCCTGCTGCTCATCCCAGTGCTTGATTGGCTTTGCATGTATAATGAGGGACTCCCTGGGCCTCATGAGCTGCATGTCTTATATGTTCACACTGTCACCTTCACAGCTCATACCTGCCCAGCAGCTCCAGTTTCCATATTGCTTTCTCCTGTTAATGGATGACAAAAGACTTCTGCCATCCTCCCAGTATTGTGTTTTGAGTTTCTTTTGCTAGCAGGCCTTGGAGCTCTGGGAGTATCTGAGATCATAAATCCTGAGTCCTTTGCACGGTGTATTTATTGCTGCTGAAGTGTCGCACTTAGTAGCTACACTTCGTGTTAAAGGAAGGTGTTGGCCAGAGTGGCCTGTGCGGCAGAAAGAGGCAGTGGCCAGAAATACACCACAGGCTCTGGCATATTTATTCAATGCCATTTTTTTCTGGTTGGAACTGGAAAATTCTTTTAATCCTGCTAATTATTCTGTAGTTGGAATTACTTGAGTCAAAGAAGAATTTCCGTAGGCGATGCTACACTGCTAGCCCTGAGTCTCTCATCCATCCAGTCTGTCAGTCCAGCTGCCTGTTCTGTATATTGACCTCTTAGTGCTGTTGTACCAGTGGTTGTTGGGAAGCCTTAACTCTTGACATCAAATGAATTAAGTGCAGATTGTAAGAGTCAATTTCATGAAAATTATGTCCTGTAATATTGGAAAACTGGGGAATCGTAGGCCAGTGAAAGAGGGAAATGTGCACATGTGGCACCAGTTGGAATGAAAATAGCTCCTGGAAAATGTAGTGGGATGAATGGACCATCAGTTAGCAGGGGATGGGAAGAATGTTTTAAAAACTAAATTGACTTGGGTAGGTGTTTGAGTAGCTCAAGACCCACAGTGTGAGTTTTTAAGTAAAACCAGTCCCCCAAAATTCAATTCAGATTGCAGAGAAATATATAGTTCTGCTTGTCCCGTGGATGCTGTGGTTTTGGTCTGTACCCTAGAAAAATGCTTGAATAATGTTGTTTGTTGGATGTGTCGCCATTATCTTGTCTTCAGACATGTTTCTGCTGGGTAGAGCAGCAGTAGAAAATAGCTTATGGCTAGGGCTGTTGATTCATCACAGTTAACTCATGCGATTAACTCAAAAAAATTAATCACGATTTAAAAAATTAATTGCAATTAATCACACTGTTAAACAATAGAATACCAATTGAAATGTATTAAATATTTTTGGATTTTTTCTACATTTTCAAATATATTGATTTCAATTACAACACAGAATACAAAGTGTACACTGCTTACTTTATATAATTTTGATTACAAATATTTGCACTGTGATAAATGATAAACAAAAAATAGTATTTTTTCAATTCACCTCATACAAGTACTGTAGTACAATCTCTTTACTGTGAAAGTGTAACTCACAAATGTAGATTTTTTTTGTTACATAACTTCACTCAAAAACAAAACAATCTAAAACTTCAGAGCCTACAAGTCCACTAATGCTGATGCTTGTTTAAAATTTAAAAAAAAGTATTAATTAAATTTGTGACTGAACTCCTTGGGGGAGAATTGTATGTCTCCTGTTCTGTTTTACCCGCATTCTGCCATATAGTTCATGTTATAGCAGTCTTGGATGATGACCCAGCACTTGTTTGTTTTAAGAACATTCTCACAGCAGATTTGACAAAATGCAAAGAAGGTACCAGTGTGAGATTTCTAAAGATAGCTACAGCACTCGACCCAAGGTTTAAGAATCTGAAGTGCCGTCCAAAATCTGAGAGGGACAAGGTATGGCACATGCTTTCAGAAGTCTTAAAAGAGCAACACTCAGATGCAGAAACTACAGAACCTGAACCACAAAAAAAGAAAATCAACCTTCTGCTGGTGGCATCTGACTCAAAAGATGAAAATGAACGTGCGTCAGTCCATTCTGCTTTGGATCGTTACCGAGCAGAAACCATCATCGATGCATGTCCTCTGGAATGGTGGTTGAAGCATTAAGGGACATACAAATCTTTAGCGCATCTAGCACGTAAATATCTTGCGACGTCAGCTACAGTAGTGCCATGAGAATGCCTGTTCTCACTTTCAGGTGATATCGTAAACAAGAAGCGGGCAGCATTATCTCCTGCAAATTGTAACCAAACTTGTTTGTCTGAGCAATTGGCTGAAATAAGACTGAGTGGACTTGTAGGCGCTAAAGTTTTACATTGTTTTATTTTTGAATGCAGTTAGTTGTTTGTACATAGTTCTACATATGTAAGTTGAACTTTCATGACAGAGAGATTGCACTAAGTACTTGTATTAGGTGAATTTAAAAATGCTATTTTTGTTTTTTATAGTGCAAATATTTGTAATAAAAAATATAAAGTGAGCATTGTACACTTTGTATTCTGTGTTGTAATTGAAATCAATATATTTGAAAATGTAGAAAACATCCCAAAATATTTAAATATGGTATTCTGTTATTGTTTAATAGCACGATTAATCATGATTAAGTTTTTTAATCGCTTGACAGCCCTACTTATGGCTGTAGCTGGTTATTGGTAGTCTGCATAAGTCTATCTACTTGATCTCAATAATTGAAAGATCAATTTGGTGATGGTGCTAAATTTAAGAAACTTGGTGTCATATTTGATAACACCTTTTCCAAGAAAGGACCAAATATGGACTTGGTATAAAAATATTGGGTGTCCAGGCTGTGCTTTCGATTTATCTTACATGACAGAAGAGCAGCATGTGCCCCTGTCACCACAAGACTTGATTGTCTCTTTGCAGAGTAGCTTCTGGATCTTGCTAAGAATGCAGCTGCACTGTTAATTGCTGGTAGGGCTTAGGACTCAACAATTTCATGGCTATTGAACTTGCCACCAAATTCAGAACTGAGCTCCATTTTTTTTAAACTTTAATCTAAAAAAAGTTGGTCTTCTAGCCCTTGTGACTGAAGTGCTATGAAGCATGAACTGAATGTCAGTGGGGTCTCGCTAAGTCTAAAACAATAACCAAGAGGAGTGAGCTTCCCTATTTACCTCATTTGGGTTGACTCTGAAGCCTACTGATGGTAATTTAAATGTCAGATTAAATAGTTCTTTTCTATTTTAATAATGTTTAGCCGAGTGTTTCTGCTAAAATAAGAGCCAGTGTACTAATCCCAAATTGTCTGCTACATATTCTTTGGTGTCAAAATCTCCAGCTTCCCCTTCTGATCTGCTACAATCTCCAGTAGCCTTGACTGCTACAATGCCCTTATGAAATGTTGGTACAAAAATTTTGAGCACACTGGAAATATAGGAATAAAGTAAAACTGAATGTAATATCAAATTAATAGACTGGATACAGATCCAACTGCAAATATGAAAACCTGTTTGTTAAGCTTATTGTTTCTGCAGAATTTTCAGTCTTGCCACCAAAGCAGGGGCCCTTGGTGACAAACTTAAATCCAGCTTGCTACAGGGTACACAGGGTTTTGTTCACTGGCTTAAGCATTAAAAAAATATAAGTATTGTTAGGTAACTGATTGCTAGAGTTTTCCTTTAGGTCAAAAGTATTTTTACTACTTCGTGAGATTCCCTTAAAGAACATGGCAGGATTATGTGCAACAGCGGGTAGCTTGGATTTGCTGGAGTCTTGCTGGGTGCAAACTGTCAAAACCTAAAGTCCAATTGAGCTGGACTTCACAGAGCTAGTCTGAGCCAGTTGTAAAGATCATATCCTGGAAACTGAGGTTTTGTTTATTGTGTAATCTAATCCTACTCCCTGGGAATAGTGCAGTGTAGGAGTCAGAAGAGTACAAATGTATAAGATGGCCTCTGGTAGGGGAAGATTCGTGAAGCACCAAAGCAGCCTTGGGAAAGGAAGTAGTGAGAACTAAAACTTTGGTGGGGATGGACTGAAGAGGTCGGTGCTCAGCACAAGCCTGACCTGCATCTCCTAGTACTCTACTCTCAGCAGAGGGATTGCTGCCAAAAAGGAGGCAGGAGCTTGTTATACAGGAGGTCAGACTAGAAGACGGCCTTGGAATATATGAAACTGTCATAACCACACTGAGTGTCAAGCACCTGACTGCAGCCTCCCCACTTGACTCCTGCAGGGGGTGCAGGCTGGTTTTAAAAGAGGGAACGTGCTGTGTGGATGCTCATACCCAGTGGTGAGCTGGAGCCGGTTTGCACCGGTTCACGCGAACCGGTTGTTAAATTTTGAAGCCGGTTTAGAAGCGGTTGTTAAAGGGGTGGGCAAACTGCGGCTCGCATCCTGCCTGAGCTCTCGGCTGCGGAGGCTCCTCTGTGAATTTTTACTCACCCGGTGGCACTCTGAGCCTTCGGCGGCGGGTCCTTCACTCGCTTTGGGCCTTCGGCGGCACTTCGGTGGCAGGTCCTTCAGTGCCGCCGAAGACCCGGAGCGACTGAAGGACGTGCCACTGAAGTGCCGCCGAAGACTCGTAGCGACTGAAGGAACCGGTTCTTCAGCTTCTGGCAACTCATCACTGCTCATACCTTGTGGGAATGGGTAGTGCTATGAAAGGAAACAGGATATAAGCATTAATTTAGTTTGCCATTGTGTAGTAGGGGCACTGTACAGTGTGTATTCAATCTTTTAAAGAGAAGGATCCCATACATTGGAGATGAGGGTCTGGTCCTGAGCTAGGAGCACTGCAGATGCAGTCCCTTTGCTCTTCAACAGCTCACGCTATTTGATGTGCTCTGAAGGGATACATGCCAAGAAGAGAGGACCTGTGCACTGGGGCAGACTAGGAGTTAAAGCAGGGGGAACTCTCTGAAACGTTTTTCTTCTTCCTCCACTTGAGCTCTTGGGGCACAAAAGTTCCATGGGAGGCAGAATTACGCCATTTAATTCCAAGCATCGTTCTTCAGCTGCTGGGAAGAGAGCGACTGGCAAATATTCCCCTCCCATGAAAACCAGTGAGCACAGCTTATTATGGAGAAAAGCATCTGGAAAGAGAAGTCTTGAAACCATGTATTAAAGTCATGGGGGAGTGGGTGGGAAAGGAATGGTGTTACTGAAAGTAGAAATGAGACCATAACATGTTACATTGCCATGAACCTTAAGCTATACCTTAGTGGATGATCAACTAGAGCAGGGATTCTCAAACTTTTGTACTGGTGACCCCTTTCACATAGCAAGCCTCTGAGTATTCTCCCCCTCCATCAATTGAAAAAACTTTTTAATATATTGAACACCATTATAAATTCTGGAAGCAAAGTGGGGTTTGGGGTGGAGGCTGACAGCTTGCGACCCCCTGGGGGGTCCTGATCCCATTTGAGAACCCCTGAACTAGAGTGTCTGTTGGTTCAGAGAGGCCCTGGATTTCAATCTAGCTAGATCATTTGGGTTCATTTCTTTTTCTTGCCTAGAATCTCAGTCCCTTCAGTTTTGCTCTTGTCTTTTCTCTGCTATTTTGCTGTGCCCTGTCTGCTGGCTGAGGGGGGCACTCTACTAAAATCTGACTCACTGGAACACCACATGTAGGATTATAGTAACCTGCACGTTATGGCTCATTGTAAGCAGCATAAGAGGTAGAAGAGAATGTAGAGGACAGCCAGTTAGTAAAAGTTTAACTCTTCCTGTACCCTTAAGATGTGTTGTTCCAGGCCAAGGATACCTTGTGATTCTCTGGGTGCATAGGGTAGATCATGCCATGCTTCCTATGTTTGCTGCGTTCATTATGGCCTGTGACAGTAGTGGGCTGGCTCTGAATTAGTGAGGGAAAGGAGCAAATCTACAGAGCACCTGAAGTGTTTGGAAAGTAGAATGATCTGGAGGATGGTGTGGATTGCACCCTCAGCAAGTTTGCAGATGACACTAAACTGGGAGGAGAGGTAGATACACTGGAGGGTAGGGATAGGTTACAGAGGGACCTAGACAAATTAGAGGATTGGGCCAAAAGAAATCTGATGAGGTTCAACAAGGACAAGTGCAGAGTCCTGCCCTTAGGACGGAAGATCCCATGTACCGCGACAGACTAGGGACCGAATGGCTCGGCAGCAGTTCTGCAAAAAAGGACCTAGGGGTTACAGTGGACGAGAAGCTGGATATGAGTCAACAGTGTGCCCTTGTTGCCAAGAAGGCCAATGGCATTTTGGGATGTATAAGTAGGGGCATTGCCAGCAGCCCCACATTACAAGAAGGATGTGGAAAAATTAGAAAACGTCCAGCGGAGGGCAACAAAAATGATTAGGGGACTGGATCACATGACTTATGAGGAGAGGCTGAGGGAACTGGGATTGTTTAGTCTGCAGAAGAGAAGAATGAGGGGGGATTTGATAGCTGCTTTCAACTACCTGAAAGGGGGTTCCAAAGAGGATGGACCTAGACTGTTCTCAGTGGTAGCTGTTGACAGAACAAGGAGTAATGGTCTCAAGTTGCAGTGGGGGAGGTTTAGGTTGGATATTAGGAAAAACTTTTTCACTAGGAGGGTGGTGAAACATTGGAATGCGTGACCTAGGGAGGTGGTGGAATCTCCTTCCTTTGAGGTTTTTAAGGTCAGGCTTGACAAAGCCCTGGCTGGGATGATTTAGTTGGGGATTGGTCCTGCTTTGAGCAGGGGGTTGGACTAGATGACCTCCTGAGGTCCCTTCCAACCCTGATATTCTATGATTCTGTTAAAGGAATTTTTGTGCTCTTTGCTTTCCACATGGTAGAAATTAAGTTGGCTGATTATCAAGATCCCATTAGAAGACTCATGGTAAATTCATGGGATACTGTGATGTCATGAGGTGCTGTCTTGTAGACTAGCTCAAATCACCTTTGTTTATCTGAGTTAACACCACAAAATTATAGGAATAAGTTGTTTTATTTCAATCCGCGTCCCTTAATTTTATCTCTTTGATCGCAAGTTGAAGAATAAACTTTATTGTACACAGAATTTCTCCTCTGAAGGGTTGTAGATTTGAAGTCATTGTGGCTTCTTAGAAGACTCTCCCCAGCTTGAGCTTTCTGTCCTTTGGGTTTATGCAACCCCATCCAATCTCTAAAACCAAAATAACTTCCCCTTTCCTCACCCCATCCCAATCACTTGAAAACTTTTCTGGCTCCTCCAGGCTTTCCAATTTGAATATCAAGAGTCTTATATTTCACTCTCCATACATTGTCCTTTCCTTCCCCCTCCTCCTAAAGAAAAGTGATTTGGATGCAGTAGCCAAAAAATAAGAAAAGGGTTTGAAGAATATAAATTGAAAGCAAAAATAAGGAAGGGTTCTTTCACCGTGGTCATAAATTCTCAAGCCAGTCCTCCATGACCTTGTTTACTGTAGTTATAATAAAGGAAATGATAGTTCAGATGAAACACTTGCTATTGTAATCTAAGAAGGAGGAACTCAATAACTGACTCCAAAATAATGCTCATTTTTTGGAGTTTTACCTGTTAGTTAAATCTTGGTGTGAAACATTTCCCCTGAGTACCTCAAGAAAGAAATGCGAGGTACTGGCAGTGATCTCTTTATGGAGGAGTTTAGGAAACTAACACTTTCTGTTTCTTATAGAGTCCAGAGGCTGCTCTTCTCCATAGCCAAAGCCTTTTTAGATTGGTTCCCATTATCAGCTCTCTTCTTTGTTGAATGTATTCTTTCCCGTTTCAGGTCAGCCAGAGCAGCATTACCATGATGTCATCTCCCTCACCTGTCCAGCAAGCGCAGACACCCCAGTCAATGCCACCACCTCCTCAGCCACAGCCATCACCTCAACCAGGGCAGCCAACTTCTCAGCCAAACTCGAATGTCAGGTGAGCCAGAATGTGACCACCTGAGGTGAGTGGCAGCCGCAGATGCTCTCACCAGATGGTGATGAACATGAATGGAGGTTAAACCAAAGTTGTCACAGGTGCCTATCCTGGTGCACTTTCTAGTGGGGAGTCCAACCCTCGTGATGCCGTGAGGTTGACATTGCATGGATTGGGACCTTCAGTAGCACAGCTTTGGGCTGTCATGTCATAGGAACCTGGAGGAGTCATGCTCATGTTGCTATCCCCTCCCCATTCACCTTCTCTGAGGCTACTCTGTGTTTAGCCACATACAGATACTCCCCTAACTATTGTGGCTTAATGGAAGGTGAGTTAAAGGATTGAATGGGATGTCAGAAGCAGAAGGCCATGGTCCCTAAATCCAAGGCTTCTGCTTGGTTTCCAGAGAGAGGCCCCATCATGCTCCTGGGTTGATGGAGGAGTTATTCAGAGACCCCTGGAGTTAAAGACCTACTAACAAAATTCCGTCTTGCTAGAGTGAGTCTCCCACTAAGTCAAAATTCAGTGGTGTTAGCTTTGGAATCTTTACTGAATGCTGTAATCAGACCTTTCTGGCAGGGATTCTGAATCTTTACCTTGCATGAGTGTTGTTGAAACTGACAAAAAGCTGGGTCAGGCTTAGATTGTAAGCTGTCTGGGGGAGAGACCTGTTCGTGCTGCAGCTAGCGGCACAATGGGCCTGAGCAGTACAGTGACATAAGGGTGGGATTTTCCAAACCATTCAGCATTGGCCTAACCTTGCTTCCGTCAAAATCCATGAGATTTTTACCAGGAACTTCCCTGGGAGCAGAGCTAGGTCAATGCCGAGCACTTTTGTAAATCCCACTCCCGTGCAGCTGGGTGGAATACACGCTCAAAGACAGTAGCCATCAGTGGGGTTTGCAGAATGCTGCAGCAGCACTCAGTAAAACATACCTGCTCAGACTAACCATTTCTTCTGCTAGCTTCTTACAGGCCACTTTGTCTTCATATTAAGTGTTGAGTTGACTTTCATTTCCATTCTTCAGCTCCGGCCCAGCCCCATCTCCCAGCAGCTTCCTCCCCAGTCCATCTCCTCAACCATCCCAGAGCCCAGCAGCTGCACGAACACCACAGAACTTTAGTGTCCCATCTCCAGGTCCTTTAAACACTCCAGGTAACTCCTATGGTCATCAGTAAGAACTGTACTGCGGAGCATGATCCAGTGATGCATCTTAGTAACTAAAACATACAGAGAGAAATCTGAGGCTGCATAGTTATGCCGTTGGCTCTTCGGTGCTCTACCAGTGAGTAGTATTTCAGTGGTGGACTTGCCATCTGCGCTACATGTGCAGCAAGGAGAATATTCGAGTTTTGGAATTGTCTGATCTCATCTTTTTTTGTCATTGAATTACATGAGGGTTTTCATAATTTTCTGACAAAACCAAAATGGTAACCAGAAGGGGATGTAAAGGTCTGTTGACTCTGGGGTTTCATGCAGCTGGAAATCGCTAGCAACAGTTCATAAGCCAATGTCCTGCTTTGCCTGACCCCTCCTGACATGTGGTATATAATCTTCACCTTTTTGCCTGGTGCAGGAAATCCAAACTCTGTCATGAGTCCAGCGAGCTCCAGCCAGTCTGAAGAGCAGCAGTACCTGGAGAAACTCAAACAGCTGTCAAAGTACATCGAGCCACTTCGGAGGATGATCAATAAGATTGATAAAAATGAAGGTGTGGCCCCTCGTATTTTACTGTACGGTTCTCCCTGTCTGCCTGTGTACTGCTCTTTTAGGGGTTCTGGCAGACTAAGCCTGTCTATTGTTTTCCTTGCTCATGGTTGCAAAGACTTAACTCTGAAGCATGACAACATTTTCATCTCCAAATCCCTTTCTTTCAGGACCTCTCTTTTTCTTTACTATATCTAAACTTTTTTGGATACAGACTCTTCCTCATGAAAAGATGGAGAATCACAGGTCTTTGCTACTTTCTCCTTAGATGGGTCATGTTTTCAGTTTTCCCAGCCTCCAGTTTTTGTGTTAATGACTGCAGAGCTGGAAGCTCTGCCTGCAATGAGTGCATTTCTCACTAGTCCTTTTTATTTTATTTCAGATAGGAAGAAGGACCTGAGTAAGATGAAGAGCCTCTTGGATATCCTGACTGATCCTTCAAAACGGTAACGTCCTTTTCTGTTTAGCTTGTGCGAGCACCTCCCCAGTGAACTCTCTTCCTCCCAAACCCACTGTCAGGAATATGAGAGAATACATAGGCTACCATGGAGTCCCAGATGAGGAGTGGTGTCCCAGACATTAGTCTTTCATCTTGCGGCAACATGTAGTATCTAGACAGTTCTTAACTCTAATCTGAATTTCCTTGTTTTTGAAGACCCTCAATGTTGTTGTATCACTAACTTTCTTTTATGTTGAGAAATCATGGTGGGCAAGAGGTTTAAATTTCAGAACCCTTTTTTTGCTGATTCATTCTGTGTTGCAACTTCTTTCTAAGAAGTTGTGCAAAATCCTGCCAAAAGATTTTACAATGTGGTGTCCCCTAAGACGCAGTATGGGATCTTTTGTGCACACAGTTTCATAGAAAGCTATTCAGTAAACTGATAAGTCAGGTGTGTTTTCTTTGCTGTAATACAGTCTATTTGAGCTAGTTGTAATGATTGGAGAAATCCACCTGGGTTAACTTCATTTTGCTGAAAACAGTCAGCTCTGTTTCACTTAGACATTGTGGTATTCATTCTTTCTTTCTCTATTAAAGTCCCTCCTTAATGTGCCCTTCAGCAAAGCCATTCAAGGATCCACGTAAGTTATTTAAAAATCTAAGCATTGGACCTTTATTTGCCAGAATGTTAGGTTTGAACCATGTGATCTAACTTAGAATTTAAGTTCCCTGAGGCAGAGCTACAGTTCCTGTTTTGAACAGCATCCAAGCATATCAGCACTGAAATAATGTGGATGGGAGGCTCAGATATCACAAAGTTCTCATCTTGGACAGCAGAGCAAATTGGGCTAATTCTTTCCTCTTCCTTTTCAGATGCCCTCTGAAGACTCTACAGAAATGTGAAATTGCTCTGGAGAAGCTCAAGAATGACATGGCTGTGGTAAGCAATGGGGTTTACTTTTCATCTTACTGGAGAGTAAGGCTGGCAGTGAATTCCACAGAGGGCACCAGTTTGGCAGAATTTTCCCATCTCTGTGTGTTCACAGTGCTGGACTGAGCAAGTAAACAGAAAACTGGTTAAACACTGGGCCATTCAGCAGGAATGTCCTCGTGTATACCTCTTAAAAATTATTCTGCTTACTGAACTTTCAAGTATTCATGCTTTGTACAAGCACCTAGGAATGGATCCTTGTTCTTGTCTTTAGCAGATGTCACCAAGACAGGATTTCTACATGAAAGATACTGACAGTGTCAGTTTTGTTTACTATGGGCTTGTCTACATGGGGACAGTCAGGAAAATTAATCCCAATTATTTAAAGGTGTGAATGCAAAATAGATTAGTTAAACTGCATTAAACCCCTGTATGGACCTTCTCATTCAGAATTAAAGTGCTCTTAATTTCATTTAGCGTAATTCACTTTCAAAGTTTAATTATGAATGAGTATATCCATATATAGCTGTTTGATACAATTTAACCAATCCATTTCAAATTCACAGTTAGTTAATTTGAATTTACTTTACTGCGGGTATACGCGGGGATACTGAGGAAGTGTTTCTAGAATAACACAAAACAGAGGTTAGAGGGATTCTTAAATGTATTGGAAATACTGTAGTGCAAGTTTGCATAATGAATCAAGGTGTCTCGTACGGACTATTTGTGACTGACAGCACATAAAATAAGATGTGCTTCTTTGTGCTTTAGCCCACGCCACCACCTCCACCAGTGCCCCCTACCAAACAGCAGTACTTGTGCCAGCCACTTTTGGATGCTGTCTTGGCAAACATTCGTTCACCAGTCTTCAACCATTCCCTCTACCGTACCTTTGTGCCAGCTATGACTGCGATACATGGCCCTCCAATCACGTATGTATCATTGGCCTTCTATCTGTTGTCTTAAGAAAAATTAATTGTTTGGTTGAAACGGAAGGATGGGCTGGCGTGATGGATATGTGCGTGTTTCCTTGTCATCTGTAAAGTACTTGAGAAATCAATTTTGTTTGAAAAACATGGACTTGGCATAACATGGTGCCCACTCTGAGTCCCTTTGTGGGTGTATTTTACGCAGGGCCCAGATGGCTTCTCCTCGAAAGCGTAAATATGAAGAGGATGAAAGGCAGACCATACCAAATGTATTACAAGGGGAAGTCGCAAGATTAAATCCTAAATTCCTGGTGAATCTGGATCCCTCCCATTGCAGTAATAATGGCACAGTCCACCTCATATGCAAGCTAGGTAAGCTAAGAAGAAATTAAGACTGTTTTCAAGAGGTGTTGATTTATTTTCTTGTGAATATGTACAGCTGTAAATCTTGCCAGCCTATAATTTCATCATGGTTTTTCTTTAGCTCGCCACAGTTGTGGCAATGCATAATGTACCCCAGATCAAGTAGCTAGATATTTAAACCTCTTACAGCTTTTTTTAGAAAGTGGGGAAATTATCTTAAAGCTAAATTATTCTCCACACCCCACCCCACCCCCCCAATCCCCAGTATCATGGTGTTGCTACTAAAAGAAGGCAGTATTATAGGCTGGTCTCTGAGTAAAATGCTGCTTTTTTAAGCTGAAATATGAGCGGTTTTTGTTGCTCCATGTGTGCATTTAATTGGTTCCCTACATTGGGATCCAAGCAAACTCTCCAGGTAATCTGAATTCCTGATAGTATGAAGTGGCCTATTTATAAACATAACTACATTTCTCTCTCCTTGTATTTCAAGAAACTTGCTGTCTGGGATGTGAGAAATAAATTGGACTTGTCGGTAATTGTTGCCACTGTGGAAGAATCCCAAGAGTGAAACAGTACAGTATTTAATTGTACAACTGGATCTTGTTAGATTTCCGCTCCGCAGATGAAAAATTCTGCCTCTTGCACTGATGGGTGCAGCTTGCTGATGATAATTCTTCACCCTTAGCTCAAGCTCTGCTGGTGTTAGAAAATGGTTTAATGCCTAGTGTAGTCAGGACAAAAGTTTTCAGCACCCTAAAACATGATATTGGGACATTGAGGAATGGGACCTGTCTAATTGTATTGAAAATGTTTTCCCAGCTGCACCAGCAGTTGTCACAGCTGGTGGTGTGAATGGGGAAGTGTGTGTAAGTCTTTGCCCTTCTCTCTCAACCAAGCAAGAATGGAGTATACCTTCATAGGAACTTGTTTTGCCCTTGGACAGAAAAAGGTAAAGTGGGTTCATTTTAGTGTGTACCAGACAAAACATGGGAAAGCTCTGGTCCTGGCTTACATGTGTAGTATGAACAGTACCTAGACATTTCATATTTAGGAAACCAAACTCAAATGAAGTACACCTCATGAAAGACGGAGACTGGTGAGATGCGTGGGGTGTGTTGTGGAGCTGGGAGTTCCAGATTGAGCTTCCAGCAAGCAGAGGCCATTTTTAAAGTGAGCTTTTCAGAAATGAAGACTCATAGCCATGGTTCCTCTTAAAGATTAGATCTGGTCCCTCCCTGTCCATTTCAGTATGTAATGTACAGAGGTAGGGAAAACACCACACACAACTTACTTTGATGTCCTGATGGAAAATATCTTTTGTTAAAGTAAATGTGTTTGAATTCTAGATGACAAGAACCTTCCAAATGTCCCGCCATTACAGCTCAGTGTTCCAGCTGACTATCCAGATCAGAGCCCTCTGTGGATAGACAACTCTCGACAATATGGTATGGGGACAATAGGATAGCATCACTTTAAAAAGTGAGGGATCAACTTGTGATATTCAGTTGTGCAACTGTGTTTATCTGGGCTGTCTCCTTTTTCTTTTCCAGCAGCCAATCCCTTCTTGCAGTCAGTGTATCAGTACATGACATCAAAATTGCTGCAGCTTCCAGACAAGCATTCAGTCACAGCACTCTTAAACACCTGGGCACAAAGTATCCGTCAAGCCTGCCTCTCTGCTGCATAACTTCCTCCCCTTGTGAAATCATGAAGCAAAGAAGTTGGGTCTCGGCAGCTGGCCTCTCCCACGGCCACTGGAAGAATCACAGGCATTTTGGGAGGGAACTTCAGAAGAAAAAGCCTTATACTGTTTTGTTTCTAGGTGCCAGGTTCAATAGGGAACCTGGTGTTAGATTTAGATTTCATGCTTTTATCTTCTGCCTTTGTGGACTTTGCCAGCATTTTCACATATACAGAACATGTATATATGGTTCTTGAGACTGATGTATTAGGAGGGGCTTTTATTGTCTTCTTAGAGAAGAAATTATTTGTAGACTTCCATCAGGGAGTCTGAATGGTATAGAAGGGAGAGGGGAGAATGTCCTAATTTGCTTCAGACTTTGCCTGATGCCAGTATTCCTCACACTCTGTATGTTGTGTGACTTGATATTGCCCCAAGAATAAATTAGCTGCAGCTAGAATGTGCTCACAAACTTCCCTATGGTTGCAGGAGTCTGGTAATTTAATTTGGAGAAAGGGGAGAAATCGGGGCCTTTTTAGGGCATCCCTAATGCGTCAGATTAATCTGAATAATTATGTTTAGGAGGAAAACCAACCATAGGAAAATTTTTATAGCTTATTTTAAACACTACTTTGTATAAACGGTTTTTGGTTAGCACGGACCATGCATTTCTCACTCTTAGAAAGTCGGATGATCTGAAGGCGGGGTATTCAGTGTGCATGCTAACTGATTTCCCTGTGAGCTCCAAGTGTGTGTGCAGGGAAAATCAATTGATTGAATCATAGCAGCACTGTAAATGAATCCAGCAGGCTGCAGCTACTTATCTGCATTTATATTTACCAGGGGAATTGTATCTTACCTGGCATTTCTCTTGGGTGCTGGCTTCTTTGGGGAGTGATGCAACTCATGGGAAGTGTTTGCATATCCCACTCGCATCTATTTGTTTAAGAAAACTGAACACAGCTCAGGTCTAAGACTGACAATTGACCTTGCGTGCCTCGGGCACCGAGGGACACCCACCTGTAAAAGTATTACTGGTCATCTAATTAGGATCAGAAGACTGATATCAGCTGCTGTGTTGTGAGGCAATGCAAATGAAGCCACTTGCCATAAGTAACTGGTTCCATACACAATGTGATTACATTTCAATCTGCCCTATCTTTGTAGTTCATTCACTCTTAATTCCTGGGTGTAAGGGAATTTCAGTGTCTCAAGTATTTCCATCACACCCTGCTCCATCCCCCAGTATTGTGCAACAGTCCCTGACAAGTAGCTGGACTCTTACAGTGGTGTCAAGAAATTGCTGTGACCTCTGTAAATCTGTGTGGTGTCATCGGTTTTAGGATGTTTTAAAATGTGGGTACTTAGTAAGCACTGATTGAGGCAGCCGAGTGGTATCAATATTTTGTACATGAACTAATGCATTATCTGTTTGTTTTATCGTAATAAATTTATTATTATTCCTGTGTTTGAAACTAACCTACTATCATTCCAATGTTAGTCCTTGGGCAACGGCTCTGCAGTGACCAAAGGCGGGTGCTTACTTCATATATCCTATCAGGAGCCGAAATCTCTGCACCCAGAAGTGAGGGAGGAAAAAAATCACATATGGCACTACATTAGTTATCCTATGCTGCAGAATAGCAGCCAAGTTCATCATCAGCTGGAGGAGAGGTTCAAAAGATTGCTAAGGGAAATGTTATATAGAGGTGAAAGTTTTTTAATTTAGATCTAGCCCAGATCATTACTAACTTAATACCATTAGATGGGTGTCCAGGTGCTTTTGTAAAATGAGCTAGTGGACAGATGTTCATATCATAAAAGCTAACATCTCAGTTTGTTTCCCTGTTGTGCAGTCAGGTGAGAAGACAAGAATTGAACACACACACACCCCACCACCCCTTTTTAGATATTTTTAAGGAGCCTATCACTGTGGTGTTGACAATTGTAGGTCTGCTCCCTTGGGGATAAGGTTGTGATGCAGATCAGGAGCCTGGTATAGGGAATCTTGCATACTTGCTGCACATACAACATTCGTTTTCAGAGCAGTCAACCCACTATGTTGTTGTGAGTTGAATGGAAACTAGCCCATAGCAAAGATGAAACAATGGAATGTTACAGATTCTGAGTAAAGAGTGTGCAGCCTAGAACAGAGTAATATCTGAGCCCCCCATAGTTTCAACTGCCCTTCTGCTGCTGATCAGTGGGTCCTATACCTGCATCCAAAAAAAAATTCTGATACGACTACTGTAAATTCAGCTCCGTTCCCATCTAGCAGCTGTGCAGAGCTGTGAAATCTTGTCCTGCCAGGTAACATGACGTAGTATGTGGCTTCCAGCCTTTCCACTGATGGATTAGCAGTGATCTAGTGTTATCTGTAAAACTGTGCAGCCCATACCTGCATAAAAATAAATGTATGCTGCTTTTAAATAATCTCTGCCGGACTAGAGAAGTTTGTGGGACACTGCATTGACCTGCTTAAAAGTGATAAGCATCCAATTTCCTAAACAGTAATCTCTTACAGGCTTTCATCATTAAGTTAACTCATCAAATATACATCCTGAAGAAATAAGGGAAACCACAGAAGGAATGAGGCAAAGCTGCAACAATAGATGCATAAGCTCTTTGTTCCTGAATAGAAGACACGGTGATTTCGTAATTAGTTTTTACTTGAAGTGGGGAGATAATAGCAGCAAACCAATCTAAGCTGAACCTACAATGTAAACTCAAACATATACTGGGAGTGCTGTAGCTACTGGAACGCTTTTAAGGAGAAGAGATCTGGAATGCAGTTGCTGAACAACCAGACTAAAGCACAGTCCGACGAAGACGGCTTCTTTGAATAGCTTGAGTTCTCTTCTGTCTCTCGGCAAAACTGTTTCCCAGTGTTTGCTTCAGTGCTGGCAGAACTGCCCTTTCAGCAGCTGGCAGTGGAGTTATAATCAAACTGGAGATAAGAGTTGGAGACAGAGGAATGATTGGCAATGTGATGATTTTAAATCACTTTCTCTTTACCAAGGTCTACCGGATTAGGGTCGCCTTCCACATTAGTCACCCCAGTGATTCTACATGATGGATGGACTAACCTCTGCAGTGCTCTGTCCCACTGATTTAAATTTCTGTAGTAAGAACTCTCCCTAGCCTTCAGAGTGCTTAACAAATTATTTTTCTAGTAAAGTGAGGAAAAGAGATGACTTTCAGTGCAGTTTCATGGGATGGAAGTGTGTGTGGAGCCCTTCTGGTAGTGAGTACCCTGTCACCATTAGGAGGCATAGCAGCTTTTTTGATAAGTCCCTCAGATAGATATTTCCCCATCTGTAAAATGAAGGTATTGATACTGACCTTTGTAAAATGCTTTGAGATCAACAGATGAAAAGCGCTATTATTTTAAGTGTGAATGGCTCGTTATCTGCCAAGTCCAAGTCCATGATTCTGTTTTCCTGTTACACTGAGTGCATGAAGCTGGGTTTCTTGCTTTGCTTTTACTAGCTGACATCACATGTTATAGGAGAGACTAGTCCTGTTTTCGGGGGCTAATAAGCAGCTAAAGGAGGGACCTGATTTTTTTTCAGTACAAAAAACTAAACTTCCCTGTTTCATGAAAGAAGTGAGATCCTACAGTTTAACTTGCAGAAAAACCTTAATAAACACTTCACTTCAACTTTTAAAGAAACATAGCTGTATCTGTCACCTGTGTTTTGTAAATAGTGTTTGTGTTGTGTTTGCAGCATCTGCATGAAAAGATGTATTAAGGGGGAGAGTTTAGAATCTTTATTCCTCCTATTAGCTCACAGGTGGGGAACTTTGTTAATTGGCTCTGTTATCTTGACAGCATTTTGGCATGGAGGAATGGAGAAAGCCCATCCACAGGATGAGTCCTGGGCTGAGCTTTTGCCTTCTTAAAATGGCTTGTATGACTTATTGTATACTTGTTTGTGTACTTTGAAGATGGCAATAATCATAGTCTAACCCAATGATTTGTCTTTTCTTGTTCAAATGACTGGGTAAGATCAGAGTATTGCTTTCCTATTTCCCTTTTATGCAGTCCTCACAAAATAGAGTACTGCTTTTAAATCCTATTGCAATCTAAAATTCAAATTGCTGTGTGACTGATTCCTCTGTGGCAATGGAAGTGTTACATGTGTGTAATCTCATTATGGATAGAACTTGGCCTTGCATTCAGATCTTAACAAATAATTCTGAGGTGGATGCCAGAAAATCTTAATCCATTCTTCCTTCAGCACTGCAGAGCCACCCTAGCTAATGGCACTAAAATGTTATTAGCAGACTTGACTCTGAAAATATAAAAGGAAGGTCTGAGTAAAGATGATGACTGGCTATTTTTCACAGTGGAACCACACTTTAATGTCCTGCCTCCTTGAGAGAGGTTTTTGTTGCCTCTGACTTAGCATACATATAGGATGTTGCTGAGCTCTGTGATCCTTGGAGAAAAGTGAGTGTCCCAAGGGACTACATCAGCATCAGATGTTTGACAGAGAAGCCACAGGAGGCAATACAGTCCCTATTACCTGAGTCCTGTGTGTAGAACTCTGTGAAAAAGAGGCTGGTAGTGTGAACATGCAAAAGCAACCCTCAAAGAATTAGTGATTAAAACACTTTGTGCAGCTTCCTCTGTGGCTATAGTAAGGCACTGAAAATAAGCTAGATAGCTGCAGTGATCTCATCTGAAATCTGACTATCTCCTGAGCAGGGCATATGGATTGATCTTTAGGCAATCATGACCTTAAGTGGGGAGAGGCTTGTGGCTGATGATAAAGTTGAAGGTGAGATGGGGAGAGGGGGGAAACCAGTAATAGGCTTGTTTTTAACTTCATGATTAATACTTAATTGCTAAAGGTATCACATGCTTGACTCAACAGCTGATTACATTACAGATGTAACTAGCATGGGCTTTTTCATGAAGTGTCTTAATCTCTAAAGAAAGTAGAAGTACTTACCATTTCTTAGATGTATCTTTTAGCATTTTGGGTAATCGTGAAACTTCTTGATTCCTAAATCAAAGAAATATTTGCAGATATGATACCTTGGCTACTTCACTCTGTAGCATAGTAGCAGAGCATTGATTGATTGTGCTGGCCCTGTGTAACCTGGATTTGAAAACAACATAATAAATCTTGCGGCATATGAATGTTGAACCTAGAGAACAGGAGAAGCTGCACCACCACAGAATCTGGACAGGGCAGTCGTACAGAATGATCTAGCTTATGTGATAAGCTGGGCCCATTCAATCAAAATGCATCTTAACACAGCCAAGTGCATAGTTATACATCTAGGAACAAAGAATGTAAGCCATACCTATGGGGATTGTATCCTAGAAAGCAATTACTCTGAAAAGGAGTTAGAGGTCATACAATTCAACATGGGGTCCCAGTGCAATGCTGTGGAAGATGGCTACAGTGCAATCTTTGGATGTATAAATGGGATTAGAGGGCATTGATGAGATACTGGCATAGTATGTATAGTTCTGGTGTCTGTGAAATAAGTGGGAGTGCAGGAAGGAGCCAGTGTATAAATACCTTCACACAGAAAAAATACCAGATACTAAAGGGCTCTTTAATTTAGCAGAGAAAGGCATAACAAGAACCAAAGGCTGGAATCTGAAGTCAGACAAATTTTGTTACAGTGAGGATGATTAACCATTGGAACCAACTACCCAGGGAAGTGGTAGATTCTCCATATGTTGATGCCTTTCTGGAAGACATGTTTTAGTCAAACAAGTTACTGGATTCAATATAGGGGTAATATGGTGAAGTTTAATCGCTTCTGGTATTCAGGCTAGATGATCTTTTGGTACCTTCTGCACCCCTTGTTAGTTGGCTGCTCCAAATGCTACTCCTACAGACCTACTACCCTTCTAGAGTTTTAACTGGAGAACTGTTGTGGCAATAGTACGGGGGATGGGTAAAAGGTAAGGGAAATCTGTGTAACCCATGATTTTTTTTTTGTTGCCCTTGTAATCTCTTGTCTAGACAGCAACAGTTCTTGCCCTGAAGAGCTTACAATATATTTATATACCACCTACTACAATACAGCCCTAAACCCAAAGGGGGTCTGTAAACAGTACCACAATATAAATAAAATCATATTACTTAAAATAAACATAAGCCTTCAAACCATGAATCCCTCTGAATCTTTCAGAAATGCCCATATGTCTGACTTTCAGTTGGATTGAGTAGAGTCTGTTAACCAGGTGTCTCAACTCCTCGTAGGATGATATCTTAAATGATTGTAAGTGCTCTGAAAGAACAAACTGACAACCTTGTCTACCTGCACCCTAAGTTTATGGACACTTATCTCCTGTTAGGTTAGTGCTGTTAACAACTGTGTGCAGTAGTCTTGTTATAATACAGGATTTTGCTGCTTGTGTGTAGAGGTATATTAAGGCAGATATCATTTAAATCCTCTCAATTCACATTAACAGATTGCATTCTGGAAAGTTTGAGAGGGGTAGAGGTGGCTCAAAGATAAATCACAAGGGAAAGTTAAGGAAGGAAGCCCTACAAAGTCAAAGCTCGCTAATGACCTCTATATAGGCACCTTGCATATGGCCTCTATTCTGCAAATTCACTCCAATAGAAAGTAGAAAGGGAACTAGCGAACTCAGCTACAATCTGACTAATACCCGAGCCTTGAACCATAACTCAGAACAGCTTAGCTTACCCAATCTGGCTGGCTAGCAGATAGTCTTCAGGAATCCTTTTGTTCTTGTGGATGTCCTCCAGATACGATTTCAAATACATCAGCTGAAGGACAGAGAGGAGAAAATAACCTTTCTGCTTGCCTCTGAAAATCTATTTCCTATTTCGTCACCACAAACTTACTGTATCTTAAAAGCTGCGAATAAAGTAGACTGAGCTGGGGTCAACAGCCTCACCTCTTGTGCCTGAATGTGGTTGATGTTCCATAGCTGGTGAATGACAATCTCACACTCTTCCAGTGTAGGTGGTTTTCGGATGTGGGAGGGGAGAACATTTACCAGGAAAGGGTTGGAGGAGGCTGGTGGTACCTGAGCGTGCCCAGATCTAATCTGGCTTGGCAGTGAAAGTACTGGAGATGTAATTCTATCAGAGACTTCTCTGTCCTCTCTAGATCACAATTAAGGAATAAAAGAATCACAAGGGAAATGGATTAAATGTCTAAATATTTATTGCATTTACCTTGCCAAAACATTTGTCAAACATTGATTAAGACTCTCAAGAGCGTGGTGGTACAGGTAGGTATTCTACTTATTTCACAAGTGGGAAATGAAGGAAACATGGCAGGTCCAGGAATCTTAACTCTACAAGATCACATCCTTCTCTGTAGCTAAACTACTTTCTGTGTCCTCTGTCTAGAATGGTGCATGGCAGTACACTTTATGCCTGAGTTTTTCCTTTGAATTAATTAGCACTTCTATGCCCACTACAATCACAGAATCATAGAATATCAGGGTTGGAAGGGACCTCAGGAGGTCATCTAGTCCAACCCCCTGCTCAAAGCAGGACCAATCCCCAATTAAATACATAATGACAACTCAATTGAAAACTTTACCCCCAAAGAGCTTCTTAAGTACCCCTGCTAGAATCAGTTGCTCACTGTAATTTATTCTTAACCCTCATAAATTTGTATTTTACATTACTTATATTTCTAAGATATGCAAGGTGCATGTGCACCATCAGTGGGATCCACATGGTCAAAGATTCAAAAAAGAACACACAAAACCCAGAAACCTCAAATGAGCTGCCTACAATTGCTGTATTCGGATAGCTTGCTCATACCTAGAAAAAACCTCCTCTTGTGGCTTCTCCACCTTTGGACAGGGAGGCTCTGGTTCCCCTTGTACCACGTTGATCACCTGTTCTTCTGTATTCAGTTTTTGCTTTTTGGGCTGGTCCATCAGCTGCCTGTTTGTCAGTGAATACCTAGAAACTGCAACAGCAGCAGCTGTTAGACAAAATATGAAGGGGAGAGGGAAGGGGGATGGGTGTGCACGCATTACAGGCCAGGCCAGAGACCTAACAGCTTGCAGATACAAGTTTTAAGTACCCTTATCTCCACAGTAGTTCAAGGTATTCCATGCTCTTAGGCTTTATTTTGTGAGCTATTGAACAGCTTCATTGTAGTTTAGCTTATTTTAATCCTTTAACACAGTGTCAAGAAATCCTACTTTACTATGTTAGCACTAACAACCATAAATTAGAAGCAGCCCAAACGTAGGCTTTGCTCTCCCAATTTCTTAGCAACTCAGTCATAATGTAAAAGGGATTATAAATGTGTGTGCAAGCACACATGATCCAAATAAGTGGAAAACAGTTATACTAGGACTCCTGATCATCATCAAGAGCCGTAAGAAGAGAGATTTGAAACAAATCTGATAGGTATTCAGACTTTTACATGGTTGCCTGTTTCTATATCTAGGCCTAGATATTTTCATTTAATAATAATTTATCTTCCCCTCCTCTAATATATGCAGTTACTAGTCCTGCTACCCCGAAAGTTAAATCTTGCAGTTTTAAGCTATCTTACCTGCTGAACCTTGCCTTGAAAGCAACTTGTCAAACAAGGTGGGAGTTAAATTATCACCTGCAAAGAAGAATAAGTGATGAATTGGGCATTATGATCATAGAACTGACCAGCAAAGAGGTTATATTATCCTCAGTTTAGAATAGGAAACACAGGTAAACTATTTATTTAAAGTCTGCAGAGCCAAGGCTCTCTACATGCAGGATTGCTGAGAGCAACTTGCAATGTAACTGTTTCCCATAGCACCAGAACAGCTCCTTGGTTTAACCAAGTGGGAGTGTTTTCTGCACTCAACATGGAACACAATGTGATCACAAAGACCTGGATAAAATCACTGAAGGTTGATCTATAAAAGGGAGGGATGCTCAGGGGCAAGGTTAAGCAACTAGGAACACTGAAGACTGACTGCTGCTTATTGGTGGAGTTTGTCCACCCGTGGTCACAGTAGTTGACTATTGCAAGGTACGCCTGGAATCCTGACTGCACTTGTATACTCAGGTAGTAGTGGTGGCTCATTCAGTTCTCTGCAGTTAACATAGAGGCTGCAGCCTTTCTTTACTAAAACTGATCTCACTATGATCAGCCATGTTTTTTGTCCCCTCTCATCTGGACAACTTCCATCTACTACTTTGGCATACCTTGGAAGCTTCGGCTAAGGCAGAATGTGAGATATCCTATTTGCTTACGTATGAATCAGCAGAAGCATATTAACATGCAGTGAAATACACCAGTCCCCATCTGCTTCTGAATGAAGTTCAACATGCTTTTTAATCTAGAGGTTCCGGACAATGATTTTCTAGTCATAGGTCCAGCATTTAAAGTCCTCCAGATGAATGTTGAAGGGTTGTCTTCTGCCAAGCAGGAACTTATTGATGTTCTGGCAAAGGAAGTTCTAGCTGACATTATTTGTTTACAAGAAAATCTCATCATGCTGAATGAAGCACATTGGTTTAAGATAATTGGTTTCAATGTTGTCACCATCTTCATGCAAAACATGGTTGAGCCACGTACACCCACAGTGATATATCAGATGTTGTCCATGTTGAATATTCACCTTTTGTGACACAATTAAAGTTGGTGGGTTTCAAATCACGAATGTATAAGCCACTGGGTGAAACATGGACTCCACATGTTCTCCCAAGGCTTAAGCATGCAGCCGCGTATGTTGGCGACTTTACTAATCATCACAGCAAGTGGGGTTATGCGACTGCAGACCCAAATGGTGAACAACTGTTGGAGTGGGCAACAAATAATGATCTTGCATTGGTCCATGACCCTAAGCAGTATGGTACCTTCCATTCCACATGCTGGAATAGGAACTACTGCCCAGATCTGTGCTGGGTCATATCGTTTGCCAATCACGCATTAGCCAGCGGCGTGTACTGTACTTAATGATTTTCCACATAGCCAACGCTGTCCTCCTTTGATTCAGATGGGAATGCATCCTCCATCTGCCAACTATAAGGAGTGTACCAAAGCCTAGATGGAACTTCTGGAAGGCACATTGGGGCTCCTTTACAGAGTATTTAGAATGGATCGTCGTAACCATCCCATTAACCATCTCCAAGGAAGATGCAAACCGTTGTTTCTGTTGTCCTTTTTTAAAGCTGCAAGTGCAACAATTCCACGTGGCTTCCAACCAGTGTACATTCCATGTTTGAATGAGGGTGTGCAGACTTGCTGATGCAGTTTGAGCAGTCAGGTGATCCGGAGATTGCAGACCATCTTACAGAATCATTGGATGCCGCTTACTGGACTCAAAGAGAGGAAGCGACAGTGGTGCTTGACTTTACGTGGTCAAGCCGGAAGAGCTGGAGTTTAATTCGTTAACTAGGTGCGGCTCAAATGCCCATGTACACAAAGCAGGTCAGCAGTTACTCCAAATCAGAGTGCCAGTCATCTGTTGAGGTTGCCAAAGCTCCTGGTGACAGAGTTGTCAAATGCCAAGTACGTGACAAATGGCAACATTTCCTAAGAAGTAATCCTGCCGATAGTAGGATGGAGCCATTCACTAGTCTGGAATTGGATAAAATGCTGAACGATTTAAAAACCGGTTCATCTTCTGCATATGATAGATTGCACCTGAATTCATGAAAATATCTGGGTCCTCACGCTCAGGAATGGCTTGTTCAGTTTTTCAACAGACTTCTGCAGGAATCCAGACTGCCTAGAATCTGGTGCCAAGTGAAGGTCATTGTCTTGCTGAAACCTGGGAAAGATCCACATTTGCCTTCAAGCCACAGACCAATTTCACTTCTGAGCATCTGTTTTAAGGTGCTTGAGTATCTGATTTCACAAAGAAGGCATAAGTGGAAGGCATGCTGGGACCAGAGCAGGCTGTTTTTTGCTGTGGTACTAGTACATGTGATCAAGTAATCGAAAATGGCTTCCAACATCAGCTGAAGACTGTTCAGTTTTTCTTGAACTGACCACGGCATACGATACGGTTTGCACATTGGCCTTTTGGTGAAATTGTCCAGAACTATGCCAAGTTGGTTTGTATGTGCAATGGCTCTGTTTTTGAGAAATCACCATTTCCATGTGCATACTGGTGATAGAACAAGTACTTGGATGCACCAGAAGAATTGGCTCCCGCAAGGATCAGTATTATCTCCTACATTATTCAACTTATATTCGAATGACCTACCATATACCGGCTCTTGTAAGTTTGTTTATGCAGACAATATATGTCTCGGCACTCAGTCACACTCCTTTGACATACTTGAAAGTGTTTTGAATGAAAATATGTACACAGTCTTCAGTCGCCAGAGAGCTAGAACATTTCCGCATTACAGAGGGGAGGCGACACTTCCAAGATTCTCTCTCAGGACTGGGAAATGGACAAAGCACCAAGGCAAAATGTTTATTAATAATAAAATTAATAAGGGGAGACAAAGGGACTTCCAGGGGATAAGACACTTACTAGATCATCCTACTTCTAGAACAGTAAAAGCATAGCCTACCTTTTAGCTGCAGCGACTGATTCATTATGAGTTTATAATGAAGCTCTGTAATCAAATGAGAACACAATTTTTAGTTTGAGCTCTCTCCATACCCCCTTAACTTCCCTTTTCCCATTGTAGAATAAAGCTAGGCTTGCTCCTAGAGAATGTCACTCACATCAGCTTTCAATATTTCTGATAGACTGAAATTTTTTTCATTAAAAATGTACAATAAACATATGGGCTCAAAGGGTGAGGGAGTAACCGTAATGTGAAACCTAAGAGTGGATATTATTTAAATAATATTGGGAAGGAGGTAGAGAGTGGAAGTAGAGTTACAGAAGACAAATTTTTTCAGTAGTTTTAAGACAAGTATGCACATAGAAGTATAGCATAACTCAGGTCACACTGAATGAAACCAGTTTGTGTATTCTGCACTATGAACAAGGGTTTATAACTAGCCCAAACATCTAGCTCAGGAGTGGGGCAAACTTTTTGGCCTGAGGGCCACATCTGAGTATAGAAATTGTACGGAAGGCCATGAATGCTCATGAAATTGGGGTTGGGGTATGGGCTCTGGGGTGGGGCCAGAAATGATTTCAGGAGGGGGCTCCTTGCTGGGGGGGATGCGGGCTCTGGCTGGGGATGAAGGGCTTGGGGTGTAGGAGGGTGCTCCGGGCTGGGGGGAACGTGGGCTCTGGCTGGGGATGCCGGGCAGGTGGTTGGGTTGCAGGGGAGGGGGATGGCACAGGGGTGCAGGCTCTGGGTGGCACTTACCTCAAGCAGCTCCCAAAGCAGCAGCATGTCCTCCTCCTGCTCCTACGCGGAGGTGCAGCCAGACAGCTCTGCAGCACACTGTCACAGCCGTACACACCGCCCCCACAGCTCCCATTGGCTGGGAACCACAGCCAATGGGAGCTGCATGGGTGGCACATGGGGCAGTGTGCAAAGTGGAGCCCCCTGGCTGGCCCTATGCGTAGGAGCCAAAGGGGGCACATGCTGCTGCCTCCAGGAGCCACCAGAGCAGGGCAAACCCCAGATGCCACTCCCCAGCGGGAGCTCGAGGGCCAGATTAAAACAGCTGGTGGGCTGGATGTGGCCTGTGGGCCGTAGTTTGCCTACCCCTGATCTAGCTACTTTAAGCTCTAAAGAATGTACTGATGTTACCATGAATGTAAAGTATTTTTTTGTTGTCCAGGTACAAGCTTTGAACTGTTTTGTCAATTTTCTCATGGTTGGATTTCTTGTAAACCAGCTGTGCTCAAAATTAACCAGTCTGTCATACTGACACTTTTTGCCTACATCTCTTATTGACAAAATACCCCAACCCTGATCTGGAGAAACAATCAACAAGACAGGGGCCACATTCTCTCTACAAAGATTCAGTCAATAGCTTCTCTCAAGGATGACAAGAATGCTAATTTAAATGGTATTTTTGTAATGTGAACACTTGTCTAGCAGAAACTAAACTTGAGATCACACCAGCTGATTTCAGATGTACTACTATATATCTATCCCCCGGTAAACTGAAATGGTGGCCTACTAGGTGTGAAAGACTAATTTCATTACCTTTCCCCAAGTTATCCAGTCCCCTATGCCTTTTCAGGCTTTGGAGTCCGTAACTGACCAGATTTGTCTTTGAGCTTTTGTTAGCCTCACAGTCAAAATCATTAGAATTCCCTTCTTATATCCCCTGTTATAGTCTAAGTGTTGGGAAATATTTTCTAACAGTTTCAAAACAAAACTCTTGTGAAAAGGACAAGGAATGGTAGGCCTAAGCAAGTGGCATCAGGGATCTCTTTAAAGAGATGACACGGAAGAAGAAATGTGGGGATGCAAAAGCAAAACCTACATTCATTGTAATTAATTCATAACTTAGCATGTTGAGGAAAAAGATATCAAAGATTTCTCGACTTGCAGTGACAACTCTCCAATCTCTCATCTAGTGCCTCTAGAATCTACACAAAGTTGTATATGGAAAGTCACCTCACCTTTGTTTTCCCTTTTGAGATATTCAATTTCCTCATGAAGCTTCCTTAGGGTCTCAGCATGCTGCTGTTGTAGGAACTTGAGGCTTCTCTCCAAGTCCATGACTAGTTTATGTGAGTCTTCCAGACTTCAACAGACTGGGACTGAGAGAGAGGCTGAGGCCCCTCGTTATTCTGGATGCCAAGTTGAAGATGGCTTGATTTATCCAGTCCTACTCTTGACCACTGTGGTAGGTTCCCCAGCGGAGGCAAACTGGTATTGTACATCCCCAAAGGTCCTGATACAAAAGTTGTTTTCAGACTAGGGTTATGTGGGCAGCCTACAGCTTCTCAGTAAAGTAGCTGAGGAAATGCCACTGAAGTTGAACAAGGGTCAGTGACCACGTTTAATGTGCTTCAGTCTCTATGAGGTCAGGCCCTGTATGTACCTTGTGCCCCTGGCATGCAAATGCGCCTTTACTATGACCCTGGCATCATGGGTTTGGAGGGTGTCTCCTCAGGACTTGGCTCTGACACTGGGCTTGTGTTCACTGTCTCAGATGGAGGGAGTGGACTATGGCTCTGTGTGCCTCTGCTCTACGTAACTTGCCCTCACAGGGGAATGGGGATGGGGCAGGTATCACTACCCAAAGCCTCCCCACGGTCACCAGCCATTTCTGCACATGACCCTCAAATTTACAGCTGCCAACCTAGAATGTGGGGGTGGGGGGAAGAGAACAAGAATGTGAGCTTAGTAAGCACGGAGCCAGCAGGCTGGAACTTGCCCCCCCCTTCACACCCCACACACCCAGCTCAGCTCCCCCTCCTTCCCCCTCCCCTCTCAGCCCACCACATACACATCCTGGGCTCAGCCACCCCCACACATATACACCCTTGGGCCCAGCCAACCCCCGACCTCTCCCCCCACGCTAAGGCTCAGACACCCCCCGACCTCAGCCAGCCTCGCACCCGTAGCCCCAGTTTCGAACCCACCAGCTCCTCCCCCCAAAAGCCCGCGGGTAGACGTAGCCTTGCCCCCCCACACACACCCTCTCCACGCGGCCTGGGCTCCTCTTTCCGCCCCGCTCTCCTCAGGCCCGGCGCCTGCTGTCAACGTTCCCATGGAGACAGGAGCACACCACAACGCCGGAGCGGGCGCCGCCCCTCTCAGAATGGTCTCGTCCGAGGGGTGCGGGTGGAGGGGCTCTCCCCCTGCCCCCGCGGCAGGGTGGTATCACCCACCTGGGACAAGGCCGGCGCTGGGCTCCTGCTGCCTAGCCCAGGCGCGGCCCGTTGGGGGAGGGGATGCGCAGGGAAGTCAGCGGGTTCGGGTCCCGTTCCGAGACGCTTAGACAGACAGAGCCTCTTACCTGACAATCGGGGCCTGGGGCTTGCAGAGAAGGGAGGCCAGGGGCTGCTAGCAGGAGCCCTGCGTTAGCAGAGGAAGGGAGACCCATCCTCAGCCCCTGGCACTGCCAACCGCCCCCCCCCCCCCCGCAGCAGTGGCAGGGGAAGGTCCTAGCCGCACTTGGGAACTGATGCTGCATAACACATATAACATCCTGTAGGCAGACTCCAGGGCCTCAGGGGACCAGCAAGAACATCTCCTCTGACCTCCTGCAGGCTGCAAGCCACAGAACCTCACCCATCATCCATTCCTGTAGCAGTCCCATAACCTCTGGCTGAGTTACTGAAGTCCTCAAATCTTGATTTAATGACTTCAAGTTACAGAGACTCTCATTCAAACCAGCATGTGACCCACGCTCCACCCTGCAAAGGAAGGTAAAAAAAAAAAAAAAGCCCAGGCTCTCTGCCAATCTGACTTGGGGGGAAATTCCTTCCGAACCTCAGGCATGATGATCAGTTAGAATCTGATGATATGGGCGAGAGCCACCAGCCAGACACCTGGGAAATAATTCTCTGTAGTAACTCAGAGTCCTCCCCCATCTATGGCCATAGGAGATATCTGCTAATAGCAGTTGCAGATGGCCTTATGCCATTAGAGGCAATCTCCTTTATAAATTTATCAAGCTCAGTCTTAAAACAAGTTAGTTCTAGGACTGCCTTCCAACTGTGGGGGTGGGAGGGGAGGGAGAGGATGGACTGACTGGGACTTCACTCCTCTGATGGTTAGAAACCAATCTTCACTATTGTCTGCCCATTGCATCACTGGTAGCTGCCCTGCCCTCCCTGGCTAAGAATGGCAGTATTTGAGAGCATAGGGATCAATGCTGCCTTGACAGGGAAAAGGACCAGACCTCCCAAAGGCTTTTCTGCATTAGCTTATGGTGCAAGAAAGTTTACATTTCTTATTCTGCTTTTGCCCTAAAGCTTCTCCTCTTCCGTACCACTTTTAAAGATGTGTTGGTGAATTTCATGCTCAGCAGTAAAAGCGCAGTGCTTGCTACACAAAGCTATCTGCACCAGTACTGTGTTAGTCCAAGTCACCTGGTGCAGAAGCCAGCAATCATGTGACAATATGATTTGAATGTGACAATGGACAAGTGTTATTTATACAGGCTCGTAGGTGGGCAAAATCCTTTACAGATAAAATGAGAAGTGACAAATCTCTGCCCAGAGGATATTATGTGGTACCTTAAATACACCTTGCAGTAGTGAGATGTAATCCTTTATCCCACAAGTGCCACAACGGCACCTGACAGCAGTGTATTTCAGGGGAGAGCGGGTTAAACTAACTGATTCCTTAAACATATTTTCTGTTTAAACAAAGAAGCTCAGTTTACTTTGGTTTAGTTGGTGACTCTTTTCTAAAGTAGTTTGTTGCTAGGAAGGTAGCACATTTGTTAAAAAATGAAATGTGAGCGATTTTGAACCCAGGGCTACAGATCAGAGGCCTGAACATACTTCCTTTATGCCATCTACCAGAACAAATTGCAGTACTAGAAAGAAACTGACAAAATCTTACTAAAAATAAATGCATAATACAGTACTCACTATTTCACTTACACACACTGCAACACAGTCCTGCTCAAAAAGAAGGTTTAACACAAAACACACTAGGAGACTTTGCTTTAAAAATAAATCAAGCGAGCACTTTAATTTACATACACGGTTTCAAAAGAAGAAACTTGTACCACAAAGAGAAATTTGATTGAACAAGATGAGTGAAAGGTTCACTGGATTTGGTAAACATAAGTTGGAAATGCAGTTATCAGGAAACATGGAAAGTTCCTCATTTTGAAAAGACAGGGACCAGTGAAGACAACAAGTATGTATTGGTTCAGAAAAGGGAATGCAGAGTTAGTCCCTGTGCTAGGCTATGGGATTTCAGCTGCCAGCTCCTCTACCTTTCCTGGTACTTTGAAATATTTATAATGCAATTTTTTTGCAAATCAAAGCAATCATATGTATCTGGCAACAAGATGCAACTCCCCTCTCCTGTTTCTGAGCCAAACCATTATTACCAATTTCCCCCAGTTTTCTGGTAATTTAAGCCAAAAACTTGTTTATGCTAATCATGTCATTTTTGTCCTACTGATTTTTTGGGATTCAGCTTTGTGGCCAGAACTCATGATTTGTGGCTACTATTGCCTTTGTGACCCTGAAACCCCCCTCCCCAGCAACATGATATAAAACCTGCAGAAAGCAGCTCAAAATGGCCAATTCCCAAATTAAGTGGAAAAAGTAAAAAGCTGCAATATGGATAGATTGCCAAATCTAGAGCTGTTTTTATGTGTAGTTTCCCATAGCTACTTTGGGCTGTTCATTTCAGCTCCACAACTATTGGAGGTTGTTCCCCAAACCACAAGCAGTGTCTCTCATTCCGCACATTCAGTAAACTGTATAGAAAAGACAGTTTATCAAAAGAGAATTTACACAGATTACAGCGGTTTCTCCAACCACAAACCCATCCCTCTGGCTCAACTTTAATACAAAAAACACACTTAAAAGTTTTGAAGTGATCCTTTGCCGAAGCCTTTTAATCACGAAGCACTGTACTTTTATCCTTAAAAAGTTTGTTTTACAATGTACACTGAAGGGAAAAATTAGTGTTGATGAGGTTTCCACCTTTCAGTGAAGAAAGTCATTACTACTGCATAAAGAAGATACCCAAGGAGAATAATGAATGTGCAGGCCAGTGGTCCAATGCAGAACCAAGATGCAATGAAGTACATCATGAACAAAGAAAGAAGAGTCCTGTAGCTAGCCAGAAATCTCAGACTGATCCTTGGTCGCCGAGAACGTCCTGATCTTTGTTTCAGTGCTGGGCTGTGCCTGCCCTTCTCTGCAAGGAATGGGTTGGTAAGATGATAGCGACACAAGCTGCCAATAAAGTCTTCCCTGGAGCAGAGAATCTCCATTTGATCAGCAAACTAAGGTATGAAAAACAAAGTCAGTAACAGAACAAGAAAAATGTAAACAAAAATTAAAATGTGGATTTTAAGTTCACACTGAAAAATTGTTGCTTTTATGTTTTGGTTTGTATTAAGGGGACCAGAAAGGATATAGCAATTATAACTCAAAACTCATATGTCTTTCAAAAGTTAGAATTGTTCCAACACAAATTTACATCTGTACTGTAGTAATTCTGCTCATTTACTATTAGTGGTACAAAGCGCTAAACCAACAGAAGGAAATCTGGAACAACAGTGGTCATGCCATTCATATGTACTCAGAAGTGTATACATATTATGTCAGGATATAAGTGGAGAAAGGACTAACCATCAGGTTGCAAGACAGAGCTTAAAGGAGTGAGAGGCAGGAGGAGGAAGGAATAAAAGGGCTTGGTTGGATTAACCCTTTTCCGGCTTATTTTGACAACTAGGGGAACAGAGTGTTCTTTCATTATGCTAATATGATCCTGCGAAAGATATTCGTTCTACCTCATCTACCATGAACAATACATTTCAGTGTACTGTTTCTGATTTGGAGAGACTGTTGTGACATTTACAACTCTTGAGCAATAGGGAAAAAACATGATTCCAGGCTGGAAGAAGAACCCTATGGAGTATTTGCAAACTCATGCCGAAATCCCGTTAATGGTGAGAGTACAAAGCAAGTGTGTAAGTTGTACATTGACACAGGTCAGAGGGAGAATAGGAATATGCAATTGGAAAAAAGAAAGAAGACTTCTCATTGCACTTACCCTTTGATTAATTGCTGAGGATAACTGGAACAACAGTCGCACTAGAGTGGCATTTTCATAACTTCTAATGGGCTGAAGGTCAGTATCTCCCTGGTACTCGATCTCAAACCGCCGTAAGCCATTTATGATCTAGGAACAGGAAAGGAAATAACATACTTTATAGCTCAAATTTGAATTGCATTTGAACTGGTATCTCTCCTCCCATCCCTGACAAGCTAACTATTTCTTTTGCTGTAGAGGCATACACTCTGCTTTCTAGAAGTATTGGACTGGAAGCTTTTCTCTCTTACCTGATACCTGCCAAGAGGCGTAAGAATTAGTCCATCCTCACTCTCAATGCAGTCTGGAAGTTGCTTCTTTCCATTCTCATCCTGAGCTGCTCCACAATTCATCATCATTTGGGTCAGCTGCGCTTCATTCAACTAGTCAAAAAGCACAATTTCTTCATAATTATTCAGTTTTACCACCTTTTTCTGTTCCACCTATTTCCCCATTCACCAGCTCCTGTGCAGCCCCTGAGAACCACATAGCCAATGACTGACAACAGAACAGGTACTGAAAACAACCCATTTACCAGTCTACAACAGAACTTTAAAAAAAACAAAAAAAAGGCAACTAAATTCCTAATTGTTTTCAGAAGGTGGCAAGCCCTGGCAGACAGAAGTATTATTCACTCAGTACATCCTAGTCTTCCCATAGCTGTTGCTTAGCTCTGTCTTCTCCCAGCCATATGCAAGCAAACTTGTGTAAAATCTCTTTGCTTCCTTTCAGCTTAATGAAAGAAGATACTAGAAGATGGCTGCTTCTATTAGCTTTATCACTTTTGCATTTCTACAGCATTTTACATTAGAAAATCTCAAAGTGCTTTAAAAACATTAAGCCATAAAATGCCCCTTGGTAAGTAGGAAAAATATGGGATTATTCTAAGTGGCTACTTATTGTTGGTACCTAGTTTAACATGACTTGGGACCAGTGTTCCCTCTAATTTTTTATGTCCATGGGCAGAATGAATTTTGTTATGTGCATCACTATGAAGGTGATGTGTCTCATATTGGTGCACATAACAAAATTCATGTGATGGAGGTGGGGATGAAGGGTTCAGAATGTGGGAGGGGGCTTGGGGCTGAGGTGCGGGTGTGTGTGTGTGTGGGAGGGCTTTGGGGTGGGGATGAGGGGTTTGGGGTGTGGAAGGGGTCTCACGGCTAGGGCAGAGGGTTGGGGTGTAGGGGGATGAGGGCTCTGGCAAGGGGTGCAGGCTCTGGGGTGGGGCTGGGGATGAGGGGTTCAGGGTGTGGGAAGGGGTCAGGGTTGGATGCAGGGGGTGAGGGCTCTGGCTAGGGTTGAAGGCTCTGGGGTGGGGCTGGGGATGAGGGGTTCAGAGTGTGGGGAGGGGTCAGGGCTGGGACTGAGGGTTGGGTGCAGGGGATGAGGGCTCTGGCTAGGGTTGAAGGCTCTGGGGTGGAGCTGGGGATGAGGGGTTTGGGGTGCAGGCTGCCCCAGGGCTGCAGTGTGGAGAGAGGACTCCCCTCAGCCCTCTCTCACTGCAACAGCTCGGGGCCAGGGGAGAGGCGCCTCTCCCCAGCCACGGCAGCTCCGGCGGGGCTGGGCTGGGCCGATGGAAGGGCTCCTTTCCCCGGCAGCTCTGGTGGGTCTTGGCCAGGCAGGTCTGCACTGCGGGAGTGAGACCTCTCCCCACCGCAGCCCTGAGCCCCTGTGCAGGGCTTAATACACAGCGGCGTAGCCATGCGGGTTAGAGGGACCTTAGCCTGGGATTGATATTTTCAAGTACACAGCACCCGCAACTTTAGCAATAGTCAAGAGGTTTACAGGCATTCAGCACCCCTGGGGAAAAAAAAAAAAAGAATCCTAAAGTGTCTCAAGATGGACACCAAAAATTGAGGTACTCAAACTGAGTGTCCACTTTTGAAAATTTTGGCCTACATGACTTGCCAATGATCACACTGCAAGTAAGTGAGAAAGCTGGAAGTAGACTGCAGAAATCCTGACTCCCATTCATGCTACTTCCCAGTGACAGCACTTGGAAAGAAGTTACCTACCCGAAAGATCTGGCATAGGTACTCCTGTGCCTTCTCCAAATATTCATCTGTTTTCTTGATGCTGTCTTGCCCAATTTCATCTAGGTCATTGCCTGTATAGGAACCATTCATGTCAGACGGGCTGAACCTAAACCAGGATAGGAAGGACTGACTAGCCATGGTCTCTGCAGAGTGGTCTGATATGGATTTTGCCGTTTGCTTGGCCTGGCCTATTAACTGGGCCAATCTTAATACCTGAAAAATAAAAGACAGGAGGATGACTAAATAAAGCAATAGAATAAAGGACACAAGTCAGTAGTAAGCACCAGCATGTGAATACAAGTCTGCCTGGTGACGTATCAGTCAGAACAGAATCAGCACATTCGTTCCCTTAGCTGACATGGACTTGTGCTGGTAGTAGTTATGTGCTCCAGCTCCAATAGAGTAAAGGAAGTCACTGCATCTGGGGCAATCAGAGGAATGCGAGTAACCCCTCAGTTTCCTTTGAGATGCATCTTCCTTCAGTTCACTAGTCTGCTGCTTAGGGAGAGACCCTCTCCCTTTGCTACACCGTTTTTAACTGGCTTGCTGCTGGGTATTGATTATTAACATTATGAATCAGAAATACACACACAGTCATTGTTGAGAGATGAAACAAGTACATGCCCATAGCAGACTGCTCCAAAGCTGCAAACCCAGTCCACCCCACCCTTCAAGACTGGAAAGCAGTCTGTACATTTCTATTTTCGTACTTGTTATGGACCCTTCAAACAGATTCTATAACCATCACCAACTCCTGATTCACCCCCTACTTTTAAAGAGCTAAAATTTCTCCCCCCGTACATGATGGAGCAGATGTTCAGTATGGAGACATACCCCTCACAACAGCAATAAAGGGGCTTACACAGAGCAAGTAAGCAAGGTCATTGCTTACCAAATTCCTGACTTCTGGACCAAACATCTGCTTGTACTGGGAGTCCTGTCCTTCCAAGCAGTAAACATGACTCTTCACCTTAAATGAGGCATCTGTGATTGCTGGAGGCCATGATGACAAGAAGCTCCCACCAAGAGTGGGGGTCATGAAAATTCGGTGTTGACGGTGAGGGATAACAAGTTCTGGCTCCAGGAATAACTGCTCCCCTAGAATTTGGGATAAGATGATGTGGGGTGGAGAAGACTAGATTACACCTTCCTTCTGATTTGGGGATCTATCAATAAAATTTTTAATCACTCATTGTAACAAGGTTGTGAGGTTATTTGGGGGGAGGAGAGGGAGGGCAGGGCCCTAGTTATTACTTCAAGTTTTCCACTGAATCTTCACTCATACAGCAGAAACAGCTTTCACAATTACAATGGTGCATCTAAATCTATATAGACATAGTACTTCTAGGCCATGATTGCTTGTTGGAAAGGATATTATGGTCCTCATACCTGCCCAGCTGAGCATGTTCCAGCACCTGAAATTTTTGTTGCTTGCCTAAACCCTCCTGTGCGCTGCCGGCCCCCGCCCACTGTACCCCAGTACACTCAACATGCAGCTTTCAGGACACTTTGAACTGATATCTAGAATTTGGAGAGCAAGTTCTTCCTGACTAGCCATCTTGCTGAAGTCTGAGTAAATATAAATTTCTGTAGGGCATTACAAAGTTTTAATTCTGAGTTAATTAATAACCAAACACCACAAACAATAAGGAGATTGTAAAACACAAGGAGTTTCTGTTTACTAAAAATACCCAGCATCGTGTTCTTTTTATGTTAGTTAGAACAAATCGGAATCAGTGAGACTGATGAATGGAAATTAGAAAAAAAAATAAGAAAAACATATATATATATATATATATATATATGAAACCAATACTGTAAATAGAAGCAAAGACATCAGGTCTCTGAACTTCAATGTCACATAAGGCAGACACTGAATCCTCCAATTCATATTTCTGCATGCTTCTGAGGCAAAAGCGTTGCTATGGGACAGACCAGGGCAGAAGACTGCAAGGAGGCAACATGGCATTCAGTTACCTTTCTGGATCATTTCAGCTAGGTTGGGCTGAGCAAAGACCTTGGCTACTCGGAACACCATCAGGGCATTTTTAGCGCTGACCAAATCGGTGCGGAGAGCTCGGTTCAGAAAGCCTACAAATAGCTTGGTATACATCAGTAAGTTCTCTTGAATGAAGGGAGCCCTGTCAAAGTAACAGTGGATTTGTGAATACAGCTATTAAAATAAGGAGTAAGTATATTCAGTCTTCTACCAAGTAAATAATCCCATAGAATATATTTTAGACCATCAACTGGAATGATCTCATCCTTTCCATTTCTCACACACATAAAAAAATGTTCCTCCTTACTCTAGCGTTTTTAGGTACCAGTAACAATCTATGACTTTGCGCTGGCAGATATCTAGTTGCATAGATGTGCAATGGGAGAACTTCAGAGGCAAGCTGAAGCCTGAAGTATGGTTTCTATCAAAAGCACTGACTTCACTGCCTCCTGCACAAGTATCCAGGGACCAGAGAAACTGATGCTGCCTCTTCATGAAACCCACCCTCACTGCTGAATGGATTGTGCCACTACAGGTCTTAGGGAAGGAGGAGGTGCCTCAGAACAGCTGGTAAAGTCAACACACAGTCTACTTGTGGAACTCAATGACAGGGGATGTTGTAAAGGTCAAAACTATAACGGGGTAAAAAAAGAAGAAGGAGATAAATTCATGGAGGATAATCTATAAGCCAAGATGGTCAGGGATGCAAAACCATGCTCTGGATGTCCCTAGCCACTGATTGCCAGAAGCTGGGAGTGGACGACAGGATCACTCAATGACTGCCTGTTCTGTTCATTCCCTCTGAAGCACCTGGCATTGGCCACTGTCAGAAGACAGGATACTGGGCTAGATGGACCACGGTCTGACCCAGCATGGCTGTTCTTATGACCCAGGATTTTGGACGCAGCACAATGCAATGAGCAGTGTAGTTTGTAATGTTGGAGTCACCTGGGGGGGACTTGTCAATATAGCTTTAAGCCAAAGAAATATTTTTACCCATGTCAGGGTGACAGATATGCCATCTTTGTTCTTCCTCAGCAGGAAGGCCAGTCTGGCACCTGCTGTATGAAGCAAACTACTTAGAGTAACATGTCAGGAGGAACTGAATGGGGTAAACTAGGAAAGTAGATCTCAACCTTTTCCATTCTGTGACCCCACCTCATGATAAAGAAAGAGGGTGCTTGGGTCACAATTCCACAGTTCAGTATCCATGAACTAGATGCTTACAAGGAACAACATTTAAAACTCTGCCTTCAAGATTTCATATGCAAAATTCTAACGGTTAATAGATGCCATCTGCTGAAGTCAGGATTGGAGTGACCTGCAGATTCTGCTCAGGAATAACCCTACGTTTACCATTTCTCTGATACACTGCGAGGCTGAGGCTCTGAACTCTGAAGTGGTTTCTCAGGAGCATATCTCCAGGGCTGCACGTAGCTTAACCACATCTCCAGGACCTGAAGCAAAACCACAACAACATAAAAATCAATTCAATTGAAGAAGGAAGATTTTGCTTGTTTGTTTTGCTAAGTCCCTTGGACAATGACACCCACTTTCTTAATGCCAACAAAAGGCTTAAGGAATGAAAATATCTTGCAAAAGTCTCAGCCCTGAAGAACAAGACCATGTGCCCTTGCATCAGAGCTGAAGAGAACTAAATGCTTAGTAAAAATCCATTAACAAAACATTTTAGGAAATGCCTGGTTTTACTGAACAAGCAGCTCACCCTCTACAATAACAGTTAGATGAAAGCGTGCTCAGGTGGCTGCCATGGAATTGAAGATGCATCCACCAATCAAGCTGATGTACCAGTACTGGTGTATGCAGTGTTGGGCCCAGGATATTAGAGACAAGGTGGGTGAGATATCATCTTTTATTGACCAACCTCTGTTGGTGAGAGAGATAAGCTTTAAAGCTTACACAGTGCTCTTCTTCAGGTCCAGGAAATGTACTTAGGCCAGGTCTACACTACAGAGTTAGGTCAACATAACTGTAAGTATCTGCAGATTTACAGCATTGCTCCCGCCGATGTAAGTCCTCCACTATACCGATCAGTGGCAGAGTCTGGTGCTGCTTTGAGTTGGTGTGTCCTGGTCTGTGGGGAGCTTGCTTCTAACGATGAGCTTTGAGAGGTTGGGAGCGTTGTTTGAAGGCTAGGAGAGGGGGTTCAGGAAAGATTTCTTTCAGGATGAGGTCCTCATCAAGCGTGGGTTGTAGTTGTTTGATGATACCCCGTATGGGTTCCAGTGTGGGGTGGTAGGAAATAACTATGGGTATGCAGTTGGAGGGGAGTTTATTTCTGTATTGAAATAGGTTCTCTCGAGGTATTTGGGTGGTCTGTTCTATGATGGGATCTACTTCTCTGGTGAAGTGTGGTTATTTAGTATGGCAGTTTTGAGCATGTTAAGGTGTATATCCTGGACTTTCTCCTCAGAGCATATTCTGTGAGTGCCTGACTGCAGACAACAGATTTCTTGGTGTGTTTGAGATGGTTGCTGCATCTATAAAAGTAGGCAAGGTGATCTGTGGGAAGTTGTGGTGAAAAATCTATAAGGGAGTGTCTGTCTGGAGGATGAAAATATCATTGATGTATCTCAGATACATTGGTTTCATGGCACATTTGTCCAGAAAGTCTTCAAGGTGGTCCATGAAGAGGCTGGCATATTGGGGAGCCATCCTAGTACCCCTGGCTGTTCTGGGTTTGAACAAACTGTAAAATTGTTATGGGCGAGGATGAAATGGATGAGTTCAGCAATGTGTTTAGTTTGGATATCTGCGGTTTCTCCATTGTTTTGTAAATATTTGAAGCAGGCAGCAATGCCATCATTGTGAGGAATGTTGGTGTATAGTGAAGTGACATCCCTGCTGGCAAGGATGGTGTTCTGAGGGAGGTTGTTAATATTGCAGAGTTTGTGGAAGAGGTCGGTTGCGTCTTGGAGGAACCTGGCCCTTTGCTTGGTGAGTGGTTTGAGGATGGTTTCTATAAGTCCCAATATTCCTTCCGTGCGAGTGCCGTGGCCAGATACGATGGGTCTGCCTGGGCTCCCTTGTGTATCTTGGGAAACACGTAGAAGGTCCCTGGCGTGGGTTCTTGGGTGATGAGTTTGTAGAGTTTCTCTTGGGAGTTGTTTGGGGAAGGATTTGATGATATTCTTAAATTCCTGGATAAATTGTGGTGCGGGGTCTTCTTTGAGTTCTTATAACAGGTGGTGTCGGAGAGTTGTTGGTTGGCCACGTTAATGTAGTCATCATGGTTGAGGACTATGCTATTATTCTGACATTTAATATCATTCACTGAAGCACCATATAGTCTAGTGAGACACATGGAGGAAGGGCTGAATAGTGTTTTGTGTTAACGCTTTTTCAGTCCTTCTTCTCCAATACAGCAGTGGGCACTCACACAAGAAACTACTAGGCAACAGGGGGTGAAATCTTGACCCCACTGAAGTCTGTGACAACCTTGACTTCAGTTGAGTTAAGATTTCACTCCTAGAGGCTTCCCAGTGGTGTATTCTGTCCTATCTGCCAAACATGGCAACATAACTGACCCAGCCATGTCACTTCCCCCAAGGAGGAGGAATGTATATTTAAAACATTTTGATATAAGAAATTAAAGCCGTATTTCTTCTCCCAGTCTGGTTAGTTACAACAAGATTAGAGTATATTATTAGATAGGACAAATTTATCCATAAACATACAGATTCTCTGTGGTAAGAATAGCTTGTTCTCAACCAGTACTCATTTCCATGAAGGGAAAGAGAAACGAACCACCACCACATAGTTTCACCAGTATCTAATACCTTGACTACACTTCATTTCTAACTCTAGTCTTAATAAATGTTTATTTCCCTCCCCCTGAGGAAAAAAATCATGAACAGGGAACAGTTCTACAAAAACAGTAGTTTTATCACTGCAGCTGGCTCAGTGTTTTATTAACTAACTCTGATTTTGTCTGGACTCAGCAGAAATAAAGGCTGGTACATACAGCTCTGAAAGAGGCATCCAAAGGCCAGTGGCCAAAACAATGCTGCAGGAAGATATAGAGCTTCTGCTGGACAAACCGAGGAATCACAACTCTGCAATGAGATTCAGACACAAAGACACTTGTATAAACAAATAATAGATGATAAAGTAATATCTCAAACATTTAATACAGACGTAACAAGTTTTGATAGCTTCTTTCTCAGCTGAAGGAGGAGCCAATGATTTGAACATGTCTGAAAAGTTCTAATAGTGATGCACACAACCTGCTATTCCAGGGCCAAATGCAACCCAAGTGCCTCTAAGAAAGCTGCCCAGTGTTCTCAGCTGAAATTTCTTTCTGGTGCAGTTTCAGTAACACAACTTTTCTCTACTGATCTGCACATGTCCTTTGCAGAGATATGCAGAGAAATTATTTCTGCACCAGTCTGACTGCTCTTCTAAACTTGCTTCAACTTCCCTCTGTTCTCAGAACAAATACTAGGACCTCTAAAGCAGTCTGATCCCCTCCTCCTTTTCTAAAAAAGCTGAAGCATTTTCCATTGTGGATACATTGTGGATTGGGAGCAACTACTTCCTTCTTCCCTATTCTGATCTGGACTCCAGCCCAAAGTGCATGAGGAGTATAAAAGTGGGCTCTCTCATCCTAATAATAATGCAATTTCAAGCTCTCAACAAAAGCAAAACTGCCAAGGTATGTATTAATTAGTGCTTTGTATGCCTGAAAGGCAGTTTGACAGTATACCTACCTCTTGAATTCCTCCAGTGGGCTGGCTGTATGGGAATGGGCTGAGGGCGAGAGTGGCTCTGGTTTCAGGCTGTTGGCAAAAGCATGTAGATGCTTCACGAGCAGTCTTATCACTAACACATGCTCTTCTGTAGGTTTAAATGACTCCTAGATTTAAAGCAATAGGCAGAAAGATAAGTTTTGCTTGTTAACGCGCTATGAGGGAGCTCAGCACAAAGATATTTTCACATCAGACATTTAAACAGGAGTGTCCCTACCAGTTTAGTTCTGTGCCACCCAATTTGAACAAATTATCTCCCCAAGAGAACAAGTTGTATCACAGCTCTGCCTTCAACAGCTCACTAACAAATTTTCCACTCCATGCATCTGATGGAGTGGGTTCTAGCCCATGAAAGCTTGTGCCCAAATAAATGTGTTAGTCTCTAAGGTGCCACAAGGACTCCTCGTTGTTTTAACAAATACCTGTGAGGCTTCTTTTAGTCACTGTGATTACAGGAGAAAGGGGTTTACAGTCTATCTTTTTGTTTCAAGTTATAGTAACCCCCTAGAGAGTAATAACAGAAATTAGTTTTACTTTAACTTACCCCCCTAAGGAAAAAATAAGAATATCCATTATTTTATTTATTATTATTTATTATTATTATTATTATTATTGTCTGTTGTTGGTAACAAAACAGAATCATTATTATGCTCTCAGCTCACTCTCTACTAAGCCTTCCTTCTTATGTGCGTGTTCTTTTGCCTCCTAAAAAAGAAAAATTCTAAAGAAGTTATGGAAAGAGTAATATTTGCTTCTGTTGCTCATGTCCTGAATGATCCTGTTGCACTTAACATCAGTATAAGTATTTTTTGGTTTTTTTTGGAAGGGGTGGTCATTCAATTTTTTTACTGGAAGTGTGGGAGATGGGAAGATCTTTTTCATGCAAGGAACATGGAGGGGTGAGTGTGGGCCAGTTTGGTATTGCTACCAGAAGAGTGAGCATATGGAGGAATGGGGAGATGCTACAGGGAGAGAAAAAGGGAGTCAGATATCAGTGTACCCCTTCCCCACTACTGCAGAGCCCAGGAGCACACACCAGCTCTACTGGTGTTCTAACCTGCCTTAGAAACAGTAAACTAATCTCAAGCCACCACTAAGGGCTGTTTGTGGGAGATCAAGGATAGCCAAACACAAGTACCACAGCAACAAAAACAAGTGTGATGGAGGGTTGCACTGAGCTGCATGTGTTATCAGCAGCTGTGAAAGGAGATTCTTGGATGCTATAATGAAGCTGTGTTCAGGTGAAACTTCAGGGCTGCACAGTTTGACTACTTGGGACAGGTTGTTTTGGTTTATTAGGAAACTACTTCTTATCTTTTAATTGTGTTTAACTGTGTGTGAGCAATTCAGAACAATTCTTGGTGCTGCGATGACACTTTAAAGCCCTTCCTACTTGCAAGGGCTGTGGGGAAGCAGCTAACAGTTTTCATGTGCTTAAACAGTTCTGAAAATTTTCTTTACATAGCTAGGTTCCCTCTTGGAAAAGGCTCAACTCCTGACTGCTGGCAGGCGATGAAGGGCCTCTGTCTGCAGCAGTGCAGTTGGATGCATCTATGCCTTCTCTAAGGCCATGTCTGCACTACCTGCTGGATCAGCGGGTAGTGATCAACCTATTGGGGATCGACTTATCGTGTCTAGTGTAGAAACGATAAATCGATCCCCGATCGCTCTGGTGTCGACTCCAGAACTCCACCAGGGCGAGAGGCGGAAGCGGAGTTGACAGGGGAGTGGCGGCCGTCGATCCTGTGCTACGAGGACGTGAAGTAAGCGATTCTAAGTCGATCTAAGATACGTCGACTTCAGCTATGCTATTCTCATAGCTGAAGCTGCATATCTTAGATCGATATCCCCCCCAGTGTAGACCATGCCTAAGGGAGGGAAGGCCCTATTACTAGGATTAATGAAGACTCCATTTGTATTCCTGCCAGTGTCCATCACCATGGACGTGAGGCTACAAAAGGGGTCACACCAGTTGAGAGGTGGCTGCAAGCCAGTTAGTCTATATAAAGTCTGAAGGAGAAAATACCTAACAAAGACCTCGTAGGTAGGCTCTTTCTGGTGCTATGAACTTAGACCAAGATTTTCAAAAGTGGCTAGTGATTTTGAGTGCCCACCTTGAGACCCTTATAGTCTGATTTTCACATATTGCTGAGCACCCACTTTCTGAACATCCAAGCCCCTTTAAGGAACCTCAAACTGGGCACCCAAAATCACTAGTCACTTTTGAAAATCTTGGCCATTGACTACCTCCAAGAAAGCATTCTATGTTGTTTTATATAAGTCTTCAACTGTTTGTATGGTTGCATTTAACTCCATTGTTCATTTTTACACTAACAAATCCTGTCACTTAAAAGCTATTTGACTAGCTAATTTCCTCATAACCTGGATCACCAGCATCACAAGCATTGTTCTTTAAAGCTAAAAGGCAGCTTCTGTTCTCCCCACGCTTTCCAAAAGCTTTTGACCTCCAGCCCTAATCTGCAGGAATGTTCACACGATCATTCCTCCCTTTACCCAGAAAGGTGGAGAAAATACATATTTCACATAAGTTTAAGAACAATACTATGGACTGGCATGATGATTTAAGGCTATAAAACAATGAGCCAGGTAGCAGATTCTTATTTTCCTTCTTAAGCGGTATGTTGAGTAATAGTAAAAGTGTTCATGCCGCCTATGCAAAAGCAGAGGACTAAGTGGTTAAGGCAGGGAGAATTCATACCAACATTAACTTGGCTTTATGGACTCTGCCTCACCAAGTGAGTAAAGGGCTGAAATATGGAGATGAACCCAGGAATCTGTTCCAACAGGAATGGCTTTGCAGACATGTCCTGAATAATCTGCAAATGTGCAACCCACATATCCCTTTGTGAAGTTAGGCAATCAAGCTCAGGCTGCCAATATTAATTTAACCCTGTCAGCTGTTTCTCACTGGAAGTGCAGAACGATTGTTTACATGTTACCTACCTCTCTCATTGGGGTACAGCCATGCAATCTCTGATCTCCTCTTCCCTGCAAAATTCATTTAAAGGAGCAGAACATGACAGACAGAATTCTGTCATTAGCAAAGCAAGTTGTTGGGCCAAGGAGATATTAGCACAGTGTCAAATTTTTCCCTTTAAATCCATTAAAAGAGATGCATCTCTTAAAATGGGGATCCCAATTGGTCCTTCTAATATGTGCTAGTCATCTAACACCCTTTTTCAAGGTGTTCATCAGTATCTCTCAGTATCTGCTGCACCTAGCTTTACCAAATGTTGTTTCAGTGGAACTAATCTCTGACTCATCTTGCAAACCTGCTGTACAGCTGCCTTTTCTGCTAGTGCCAATTAATACACTTTGCAGATTATATGATGAAACAAGATTTTTGAAAAAGAAACAAAATGAAAAGATGGCAATACTTGGTATGCGTGGAGGGCCTGGTAGCCGGATTGGGCAGGACTACTGTGGTGTGTACTGGAGATACTGAGTCGGTAGTGGAGAACCTCCAGCTGAGAGACAACAGAAACAAAAAGGAAGGAAAAAGGGAGAGAAAAGAGCAAGAGAGAAAAAAAACAAACAAGAAACAGTGAGAATGATCCAGAGAAGGGGTTGTGGGGGGAAAAAATGGAAGTCACAAATACAGTCAATGACAACATATCACAGCAGCTGCGGGCACAGTATCCTCTTCTCCTTTTGGTAATCAGTTGCTTGATTGCACAGGTACCTTGACCCTCATTAAGTTGGGAAAGTAATTGACAGGACATTGTTGCTGGGTTCACAATTAATATTAGTGGGTTGGGGGGAAGCTCTGAGTGAGTCGTCTCTGTGTCTGCCTCTACCACAGAAGCAGCAGGCTTGTAACCATGACCTGACAAGCATAGAGACACACAGCTTCCACCAAACACGTTGAGGAAATCTTAGGCTCATGAAACTAAGTCCAACCTCTCCACTTGAAACCAGCTAAACTGCAGGACAGAATAGCTGAATATAACGATTAACACGTGGGATGCTTTGATGTGGGGCAAAACCAATAATTTTTCTGGAAACTTGCAAACTAGTATTATGAAAGCTACTGTAAAGCTATCCCGTAGCCTGCAGTGCACTGGCAGACCAAGGTTTGGGATTCTTGCTGGTGTGCCAGTGAGAATCAGAGGAGCCAGTACGGGGACATATCTTGCCCCAGGGACATGGAGGGGGAAAGGGTTGATTTCATCACTGTGAGCCTCTCCAATTAACTGTAGTATTGACAATCACCAGATAGGAGTCTGCATGCTCCATGATTTGTTTTTCTAGTTAAAGGCCAAATACTATTGATGGGAATTCAAATTTGTGGAAAGTTAATAAGTCTCAAAGACCGAATGGCCTCTACTATTGGGGGGGGAGAGGGGGCAGGCTGGGGAAACACCCAACCAAACAAAAAGACAAGCTTGTTGTAGAGATGGCATGCTGAAATAAAAACACGGCCATTAAAGTTCTAGGCGAGTGCCGAGATCTTCCCAAGTCTCAACCACACTCCTCCTTGGACAGGAAACATTTTCTAAAACTAATCAATATAGTGGTGAAGAGGATACTGTAGCCACATTGACATGTATGGAATAAATTAAAAAAATCAAAACAAAATGTACACCTAAACAGAGACCCAAATCAACAATATCAGACATCTAAACTAACTCTCCGTCTCACGCCTCCTCTAAGTTTATCTGTTCCTTTCTCCTCTATTTTCAATTCAGTTTTATTCTGCTTTGCTTTGACACTGCTAAGAGAGTGCTAGCAATGCCACTGCAAGGTCCCCAACAGCAGAGCCCATCTTCTGCAATGGTAATTAACTCCCCTCCCGTTTGCTGCAGCAAGATCTAGACACCTGAAGAGTGCCACACATGCAATTGTTACTGGGATCTGCGATCCCTGGCAATGTAAGAACAACAGGCTTTACACAGAACCCTGTTAGATACTGGCCCCTTAAAATAAATCAAATCATGACAAAAGCAGAAGCTAAAAGGAAACAGATACTGCAAACCTGGCCCCCATTGAGCAGCTGCAAAACAGACAGAGGAAAGGAGAGTACAACAGAAAAGAAGAAATATGAAATTGAATCAAGTTGAATTAATGGTTGGGAGTCATTAAACCCACCATGATAACAGGCTCACTCCACATTTGGGAGCAATTTCAAGCAGAGTAATCACAAGGGAAAGTAATTCTTCTTGAAGCAAACTCTCTACTGGCTCCTCCCCATACCTCAGCCCCACCCCTTTATTACTGAAGTAAAAGATTTTCTTAGTGACATGAATCATTCTTAAGATCTGCCCGTTTCTTCCGACAATTCAGAGGGGCAATGGGAAATGACACAGCTGGGACCCAGCATAGCATTCCCAGATAACCCATGTTTTTCTGCTGCGGGAAGACACACCAAGTTCTGTGGAATGCCATCCCATCCCCGCACTTTACAGGAGAGTTTGTAGCTAGAGACTTAAAATAGCACATTTAAAATCATGACTGGGCCCAAGTTCTGAGACCTTCTATGGCACTGACCATCCCTCTGCTCCACACATGCAGAAAGGTAAACGGAAACAGGGGAAGATACGTGGTCATTATTCACTTTACTTTTGCAAGTTCTAGTTTCTTGTTCACATCTGAATGACTGATAAGCTTCACTAGTTTTTTTTCAAACTCATCCAGATAATACTCTGGTCAGTTAAGTACTCACTGCTTGAGAGAGAGTGCTGTCTCCACACCTTCCAAAGTCTTACATCTCAGAGTTCTGGAGGAGGGTACCTTTTTGGATGGGGATGCCACTTCCCTGCCCTTGTTTTCTATCACAGAATATCAAGGTTGGAAGGGACCTCAGGAGGTCATCTAGTCCAACACCCTGCTCAAAGCAGGACCAATCCCCAATTTTTGCCCCAGCTCCCTAAATGGCCCCCTCAAGGATTGAACTCACAACCCTGGGTTTAGAAGGCCAATGCTCAAACCACTGAGCTATCCCTCTCCCACCCAAAAGCAGGAGGATTTCATTTGTCTACATGCCCATGACTAGTAATTCTTGGGAAATAATCAGGGACAGAAGTAGAAAACCATCAGGCAGCCACAGCCTCAATCCTCCCCAATCAGTGCATCTGGGTGGGAGCCTATGGTGGCAAAACTCCTTTAGGCGCTACCCATGCATTTCCACAGTGTAAGTCACACTGTTTGATGAGCACTAAGAAATCATCATCGTCGTCGTCGTCGTCATCGGCCTGGATGCTGCTATAACATTAGAAGACAGTGTCTCAGCTACAGAGGGTGAACAGAGGAGAGAAGTTTAAAGCGATGCATTTTTTTTTACCTAAACATAAAGCTGCATGCACAAAGACTATGCAGACAGAGAACAAAGGTACTTAAAAGCAAAGCCTTTCCATCATCAGTGCATAGCCACGCTATTGGGGTTCCTGAGTGGAGACCTACCATCTTTATTGCAGTTTGAGCTCAAATCATTTTTTGGAATAAAAACAGACAAACTCACCACAATTAGATCTTCAACATTCTTCCCTAACAAAATATTTGTTTTATAACCTGATGAAGTGAAGGATCAGAATTTCCCAGTCAAGCAACTCTCATCTTACTCCTTCACACATTAACAAGCCTTTAGTAACTTTTGTATTTCTTCCCCCACTGGGAATCCTAAGAATCATCAGTCCCCGGGCATTTTTCCAAATTCCCTCAAATCTCAGCGCTCCCAACTCTTCTGATACCAGGTTCCCCTTTAAGCACATCAGTTTTATTCTTGAACAGCTAGAACAAATGGCTTGTAATCAATGTAATATCTTATTTAAGTAAGATCCTATAAGAGATCCCAAAGTTACATATACACAGAAAGCACTTCAGCCACCACTGAAATGCAGCGCACATTTAACAATGCCAGTTTCTGGGACAGGAAATATAGACTCCTTAACCAATTAAAACTATAAAGACAGTTTATGAAAACCCATTGAAATTGGATTTAGGCTAAAATCTTTGCTCTTGAAAAACATGCCACTGGATCTTCAAATGACTAACTCCTCAGTAACGCTATCAGCTGCAGAAACCAAATTTAGGTCTCGTGTGGCCATGTTGACATTTTTGTGTGGGATTTTAACAGGGCATTTTGTACTGAAGTCTTACCAATAGTTACTGATCTAATTACTATGAGTAGCATTGATTGTTATGACCATTCCACAACGTCAACTTTATATATATTTAGCTATTGCAACAAAGGCAAATGCAGATGACACAGGCATCTTCACCACATCTTTTCATCACTGCAGCTTAGAAGCTCTGAGGTATGCTTTTAAGAACACTCCTTTGTAACCATCCACTTAAAAGTTCTCCATAAGATGGGAAGTGATAAAGGTTCACCCCAAGATAAGAAGCCAACAAGCAAGACACACCCACAAATGAAGCACAAGCTATTACCTTGACATGAGGGGACTGCATTTTCTGATACATTTCCAGTGAGTAATGGTGAAGCCACATTTCAACAAAAACCTGCAAAACAACAAATGTTTTCTCAGCTAGAGGAAAAGAGGGAAGATCCAGGAATAGCCAGCCACAATCTGCCTCTGACTGGCCAAATTGAAGCCTGTTGTACATCACTCAACAAAAGACTAAATTATACTTGTAAAATAGTGTAAAGCATGTACTTAGAGACGTTTCACTTTTTACAGACTTCGTTCTTTCCAAGTTCACCTTTACTAAATTTTTACATTTAGTGAGATAAGTGTGATCCGCATAGTATAATACTATCCCAAAGTATTATTTCACAATATCTGCAATCACACGTCCATATAATTACACTGCATGTTGCGGTTATGAGGCCAAAACTTCTCACAGTTACACACCTACAAACTCATCTGCTGTGTTTCAATGTGGTTCCACAGGTGCAAGAGCACTTTCCACCCCACCAAGGTATATGTTTTCTTTTCTCAATATTTTTAAGGCCCATTATGTTTCTGCCATTACTTGCATTATCACTGAACACACTCTCTCTCTCTATTTGTTCTTAGGAGACTATTATACAATATAAGTCAAAACACCTTGTATAAATACAAGAAAAGTAACAAGACAAGCAACAGCTACCATATAGATCATAAAGTCAGAGGAATTGTAAACACAGTTCTGAAACATTGAAAGAAGCGTTCCTCCTTTAGCTCACCCAGCAGACCACTCATCTGAGTGTTAGTCTGTATCCGCAAAAAGAACAGGACGACTTGTGGCACCTTGGAGACTAACAAATTTATTTGAGCATGAGCTTTCGTGGGCTACAGCCCATTTCATCAGATGCATGCAGTGGAAAATACAGTAGGACGATTTTATATACACAGAGAACATGAAACAATGGGTGTTACCATACACACTGTAATGAGAGTGATCAGGTAAGGTGAGCTATTACCAGCAGGAGAGAAAAAAAACCTTTTGTAGTGATAATCAAGATGGGCCATTTCCAGCAGTTGACAAGAAGGGGTGAGGAACAGTAGGGGGAAAAATAAACATGGGGAAATAGTTTTACTTTGTGTAATGACACATCCACTCCCAGTCTTTATTCAAGCTTAAGTTAATTGTATCAAGTTAGCAAATTAATTCCAATTCAGCAGTCTCTCATTGGAGTCTGTTTTTGAAGTTTTTTTGTTGTAATATTGCAACTTTTAGGTCTATAATCAAGTGACAAGAGAGATTGAAGTGTTCTCTGACTGGATTTTGAATCATATAATTCTTGACGTCTGATTTGTGTCCATTTATTCTTTTACGTAGAGACTGTCCGGTTTGGCCAATGTACATGGCCGAGGGGCACTGCTGGCACATGATGGCATATATCACATTGGTAGATGTGCTCAAATAAATTTTTTAGTCTTATGCTCAAATAAATTTGTTAGTCTCTAAGGTGCCACAAGTACTCCTGTTCTTTTTTCTGGGAATACCAGTGATCCAAGTTTAGTGGCTTTAATTTATTAACTGGCATGTCTGTTTAATAAGAATGTGTGTGTGTGTGTCTCTCTCTCTCTCAAGGGAGATGGGAAAAGGCTGCAGGTGAACTACATAACAGGCACATCACACATTTCCTATAAGTATTACTTATCCATCCCTGAATTCAAATACCTTAGCAGAATAACCTATTCTTTTTTACTCTTCCATCTGTTTTCATTTCCCTTCCAACTTGCTTTAAGAATAAAAGCCCTAATGATCAGTTTAATCCTTTAGAGTATAAGAGCCTTGAAGCAAAACCTAATATAAGGCTAAGTTTCTTTAGGCCAAGATACGTCAATTTCAGTAAAATATTCAATTATATGTTAATCCAGAGAGAGTGGTGAGCAAAGCATGTGCGGGAGATGCAGGCACAGACTTCAGTGGATGACTCCCCAACACTGCTGCTTTATTAGATTGCGAAAGCACCCAAAATGTGTTAGGCAATTTCCCCATATAGAAAAAGACATCGTCCCTGATTGGAAGAACTTACAGTCTACACAAAGACCTTGGTGTGGCAATGGAAGGAAGCATTTTAATTTTTTTTCCTACTACCTGTCTGGTGACTGGAGTGAGGGGGAGGAAATGAACAAGAACCGCGTCACTTACACTCAACCAAAGAGCAGCTTTATTTGAAAGAGACATTATCATGATCACTATACCACAAAATAAAGCTACACTGACAGCTTATTTTATTTTATTTTTTGAGAAGAGATGAGATCCTTATCTCCTGAATTCTAGGAATTATTTTTAAAAATTGATTCTTGCTTGCTTGTTGTCTAAACTTAGGTCTAATTTAGCACGCGATTCCCCATAATATTGTTAATACTTTGGATAGAAGTCATCACAGAAATGCAAATAACTCAGAACATTTGTGAATTAATTCTCATAACCACCTGTAAGATAGGTATTATCCCCCAAACTGAGGTGCAGAGATTAAGTGTCTTGCCCAGAGACACACAGCAAGTTTGTGGCAGAGCCAGGAATAAACCTACAAACTCCCAACTCCCAGTCCTGTGTTTTATTCATTAGTCACAAGATCATCCTTCCCCATAAACATCCTGCGTACACACTATTACACTGTACAATCAATATTTCAGTTTAGCACTGGGGCAAGATATCAGGTTTTGAATAAATTCTTAGTTCCTCATATTTCTCTCCCTAAATAAGGAGCGACTTATTCTGGTGTAAGTTGGATGAGACTCAGGCCCCTGAAATCCAAAGAGTGACAACTATTGCTTAACAACTTAGCAGTGCCTTTTTATTTTATGTTTCTTTATATTATGTTAATAGAAAACAACAGCTGCACTGCTCAGTTCCATTAACAGACTGCAAGGTAGAAAGGAATGGAAAAGAAAGCGGATCTTTAGTTAGGAAAAAAGAGATTTACCTGCAAATAAGCTTTTTCAGCCATTCTAACTTTAAAAATATAAGAAAATAAATCAGACTCACTTTAAGCACTGTTTCTGATCTCCAGATCTCTTGGGAAGCAGGATCAGCATTCACTGAAGGCTGATGGGCAATGTGCCGTTTCAGTAGACTAGTGTGGTGTATGCCATAAGAAGTGAAAGGCACTGCTGGGGATCTTTAAAGAGAAGTTTATATAAATACCGAAGTCAATGGGCCTCTGTACAGGGACAGAGGTCATAGATTGTAACCACAAGGACATAAAGAAACTGAATAAGAGTTTGTGCTAAATAAAGCTACGTAATTAGAATTTTAAAAATTAAGCAAGAGGTTGCAATTACTAGCCACAGCATTAGTAAGTGTCCCGTGCCTATTTTCATTTATTATTTTAAATGTCACTATGCAAACCAGACACTACATTCTGCAGTACACTATTTAATTTAGCCTGTCTCCTATTCAACTTTACTGTGAGGTTAGGCCTTCATTAGGCAGCTACATCATTAACAGACTTTATTAATCCAGTTTAAGGTTGAAGAAAGCCTGAGAGAGAGCTTTTGGGAGTCACTCAAAATGCCATTGTTAAAAAAAGCCACAACAATATATATTTGAGTAAATAAACATTTTTGATGATAAAAATAATACATAAAAATACCAAATTCAGAATTATCTTTACAAAAATTATACATTCCCACTCATCCCAGATGAGTAAGATACCAGCTTTATCCCTACTAATCATTGTAGATTTTGTGCATGTGCTGGTAAATTTTCATGTCCATTTTGCAAGGCTAATTGAAGAGCCTAAGTTAAAACTACACAGAGGCTCAAAAAACTTTAGTAAGAGGTTGAAATTCTTTCCTCAGGTCCTTCCCAGTTTGTGGCTCAATAAAATCAACATATATAGTTATGCATAGTCTGCCACCTAAACTTTGATAACCCTTTTGTACGCTGGATAGTAAAATAAAAAATTCTACCCAGGCTTTGTATACCAGATCAATACCACAACAATTGATAGCTTGCAAGGAAACACTGACGCATTCTTAACTAGGACATGGAAGTTTATAGCAGCAGAGACTGAAGCTGGCAACGTCAAAAAGTTAAAACAGAAGATACTGTTTGCCAAAATTGTCTGGAGTCAGCAAAATTGTTAGAATGTGAGAAGTTCCTTCAGCTACAGCCAAGACCAATTCAGTTTCTCCCTGACTGCACGGCATATGCATTAAATGGTACAAGCCACTCCTGGGTGGATGGTGAGTGTGTCCGACACTAGTCACAGCAGGAGCCATAATTAGTGGTATTGAATGAAAAAAATCCAACAGCTACAAACCACATTTATAACTCATCTCTGGCTCCACTACTAAAGGCCAGCAAACTTTCAGGAGAAAAGTTTCTCAGCTTTCAGTGACCCTTGTATTATATCCTCCATTGTAAGACTACTATACAGGTACAATCATGTATGCATATACACACAATATAAAAATGGTGGCATTTTCTTACAATATCTGGGGTGAGAACTCATAATTGAAGCAAGCCAGTTTTTGTGAGCACTGCCCATGCAGTCTAGCACGGATAACGCAAATTTACCAAGTTATTACCTAGGAGCAGGTGAAGGGATGCCCCCGCCAGGATTGGAAGAAGGTGGAGGAAGAACACTTCCTTCTGTAGGAAGGAACCATTTCAGGTATGTGTCCACCAGACTGAAGTAAGCGCTGTTTGAAGGGCTGACATGATGGGTGGTAGGAGAGTTCTGGAATATATACACACACCATATAGCTACAATAAGTAAATACACACACTGTTACAATAAGTCACTGGGAACAGGGATTTCAGGACCTGATAAATCTCATTCTGGGTCTGATGCAGGAATTACTGGATGAAATTCTATGGCCTGTGTTATGCAAGAAATCAAACTGGATGTTCATAGTGTTCTATTCTAGCTTTAAAGATCTGCGTTTTCATGAGCTCTTCTGCAATGATTCAGTGTATTGAATCACACTTCACATCTGACAGCAACATTAGATACTGCTAAAAACAAGGGAAGTTTGGTGCGCAGTATAATATAAGACTGCCATGTGTATTGTTTGTACAACAAAGTATGAAAGATGATCAACATGCTCAGCAGGTATAAAGTAAGAGTGCACAGAAAGCTGAAGTTTCTATACCTCATTCATCCTCAGCCACCAACGATGGAATGCAGCACTGAGAAGAGGAAGATGTGTACCATTATATAGATGTGTATAATCACTGCCTATGTTTTCATCATATCAAATGGTATTTACAAGCAACAGGTGCAAGATTTAGTTTAACTAGGTGCTTGCATTTAGAGAAGATGGAAGCTTTCAAAGTGCAGTGAAGAAATGGTTTGCCAGAATGATGCCACTTTAAAGGGAAAAAAGGATAAAATTTACTTACCCTCTGTGTGATAAGGCTTATTGCAAAGTAAAACATGTAATATTCAAAAGGATCTGGAGAGACAGAGTCAAGGATACAATAAGTACAGCTTATTGGAAACATGATATGAACTTATTGGCCTTTTAAATCTTCAGTATCTCAGTGCTAGTTTTAGAAGACTTTCTAGAGCTCAACAGCAAGTTCAGGTTTGATCTCTTGCTCTCTTCCCAGGTGTTTATTACACACTGTCAAGTAGTTTAGGTTTTTTCTCCGTACCAGACAAACAACCTAGAAATATTTATGAAACATAAGGGCTGAAATCCCGGGCCCACTGAAGTCAATGGGAGTTTTGCCATCAACTTCGATGAGGCCAGAATATCATCCTAGAAGTTTTCACACATTCAAGATTTCAATGGATGACAAGTTTAAGTCTAAACATTCCTCTACTGTGTTTGCAATCTGAACATAGCAGCATTGGACTAAGGCACATCACTGTACAGCTAAGTACAGTAAGCAAACAGCAGAAATGCATCTTGATTTCTCAGTTTTAGTCACTTAAAATATTAAAAGGAATTAAAAAATGTAAACCCTTCAATTGTCAAAAGGATACTGAGGGCCAAGTTCGAGCCCAGGCCTCCAGATGGAGGGAACTGGACTTTGTTGTGGTATAGCGAGCATTCTGGTAGGACTCGTTCTTGCATTGAAGCCTTCACAGGGCCCTGAAAAGAGAGGGAGTAATGAGATACCTACCAGACTACTAAGAATATGTGAATAAGTTTTTGAGGATGTATTCTTGTATTGGACTGTAAAAAGATGACTGGTTCTTTGTTCTAGACTGTGGCTATTTGGTTGCAATGGAAAAGTTATTTCACGAAGCTTCCATGGAAAACCCGTTTTCCTACAACCATAAAGTGTTATGTTCCATAACCAGGATGATAGTTAATCTTCATTAAACTTACAGGAATGAAGCATCTGAGAGATATGAGATGTTGTTAGAGGTGGGGATGCTTTCCAACAAGTTTGGAAGAGAAGTTTTAAACTCCATCCATTGGTAATCAAGACAAAAATAGTCTAGTGCCTATTTTGGCAGCCAAATAATAAAAAAGAGAAGTGAAATTTCTTAGTTGAACAGCACAAAAGTTGCTGATAGTAACATAAACTAACAGCACAACTTCTTAAAAAATCCATCATGACAATGAATGCTCTGCCTCTAACAGCCCTCTGAAACAATCAACAATCTAGAAATCCCATCTACAGAGCCTGCTATGCTATGAAACAGTAATTCAAATACTACAGTGGCAGGTCCTATGCTGAACCCAGAGTATCTGAGTAAGTAACATTCCAATGGGTGCAACACCAAAATAATTTTCTCTTACATAACCTTTAACAGTTACTTACTGGAAGATAGGAGACTGGAAATTCATATCTGTACTCCTCAGCTTGGAGTTTGTAAACCAGCTTCATCATCGGGCCACTGTAAGCAAGGATGAGGAAAAACAGTGAACATCTTTTTTTTTTTTTTGGCCCCTTTTGTAGATGAATGTTTACACACGAGGAAACATGTCAAATACTAGTTTATTAATTCAACATGAATTTTCCACTGCTCTAAAGTTGGCACATTTACCTGGGATCCAGGAAATCCAGCGCAATAGCATACTCTGTAGGATTCACTCTTCCATGCAAACAGCGAAGATTCCAACCTATGATAATGCCATCCAAACTACCAAAAATATTCTCCACTAGCCATGGGAAGATGGCATGCAGTTCCTACAGGAAAACAACCAGAAAAAGGGTTGGAGTCATAATAGATAAATAAAATTTTAAAAAAAGAAAGATTGCTGTTCAGGTGTAGATTCTTTGTCTGAAGAGTCTTAATTTCAGACATCTGAATGCAAGAAATATTTTCCACCAACTACACTCAAAATATGCATAATTCTTTTTATTTCCAGGGCACACTTCTATGTGCAGAACATTCAGTGGAAATAATTTAAAGAAATTTAAATGCAAACATATATTTCCCCCCCCCTTGATCTGAAGTTAGACTCTGCCTATTTTCTAATTCCTTGATTCCCATCATTTTACAGACTGAACATAAGAACGGCCATAATGGGTCAGACCAAAGGTTCATCTAGCCCAATATCCTGTCTTCCAATAGTGGTCAATGCCAGGTGCTTCAGAGGGAATGAACAGAACAGGTAATCATCAAGTGATCCATCCCGTGTTGCCTATACCCAGCTTCTGGCAAACAGAGGCTAGGGATACTTCAGAGCATGGTTTTGCATCCTTGCCCATCCTGGCTAATAGCCACTGATGGACCTATCCTCCATGAACTTCTCTAATTCTTTAATGAATCCTGTTACAGTCTTGGCCTTCACAATATCCTGTGGCAAAGAGTTCCACACACTGACTGTGCATTGTGTGAAGAAATACTTCCTTTTGTTTGTTTTAAACCTGCTACCTATTAATTTAATTTGGTGACCCCTAGATAACAGTTCCTTATTTACTTTCTCCACATCAATCATGATTTTATAGATCTTTATCATATCCCCCCCCAGTCATCTCTTTTCCAAGCTGAAAAGTCCCAGTCTTATTAATCTCTCCTCATATGGAAGCTGTTCCATACTCTTAATCATTTTTGTTGCCCTTTTCTGTACCTTTTCCAATTCCAGTGTATCTTTTTTGAGATGGGGTAAGCAGATCTGCACACCATATTGTTAGCATAAAAGTTTTCAATTTAGAGTGATTAAGGTAGCAGAAAACCTCATTCTTTATCCCTAGACTACTATGTTCCAACTCAACTGGTTAGTATCAGTCATGTGTCACATCTTAAAATATTAGTGTCCTCATATTTGGCATTTCAGTAGAGAATGAAAAGTATGATTAAGAATGTGATCAATTAAAAATTTGGAGTTTTGTAACTACTGGAAAAGTTAGGTAACTTTTGGGAAACTACTGAACTCATAAAACTTCACATAAGAATCTTAAAACTCTTTACAAAGGCCAGAATAAAGAGAAATATTTTTAAAATAATATTTTTATAACTCCACTGAGGCATAGCTCAGACTACATTCATTGAAAGGTAGCTGTACCTTGGCAGGAAAATCTTCAATGACTATCTCCAGATCATGACACCTCTGAGCAAAGGGCTTGTTCATGCAATCTGCCTTCAAACTGGCCTGTTATGGACAGAAACTGAAATAAGATCACTTCAAGAGAAAGTAAAAAGGGCAACACTTATAAAGATCTTGGCAGAGAATTCTCTAGTTACAGTGTTAAATATTGCTCTTGTAAAAAAGCAATGGGCTGTCATTGTTTCCATCATAAGATTTACTCTAAACATAAGTATTTTTTAACTCAAGACAAATCTCAGATACAGGTTTTTTTACCTACTTGGATCTACATTACAAGTTTTAAATTAAAGAGCAAGTACTCAATTTGTGACCATTTAAGTTCTATGAAAATAAGACCACATGACATTTAGAATGGTCATCACACACTAGAGTATTTGAGAAGAGGAGCTGGAACTTTCTCAGTGCATTTCCACAGAATGCTTTCAGATTTTATGCTATACATTCTGCTTATAGATAAATTGTCAGGAATTAATATGTGGAGGATTTTCAAGTGATTATTTGGCAATTCATTAGTCAAAAGCAATATCACCACAAGACTTTCCTAACCTATAACCATCTGTACTGGCACTTACCAATAGGAAGCTAGGCTGTTGTAAGTGAGGGACAGCCATAACTGTCTTTCTACAATACCCCAAAGGAAGTGTGATCTCAGGAAACCACTGGAAAGAAAAGAGATAGAAACATCTAAGTGAATATTAAAATCTCATGTTATAACACTGCTACAACTCACTTTCTGATATATTCATGTTTATGCATGAAAACAGGCAAAATGCATGTTTATTATGTCTATGTGAGCTGGAGTAAACCAAGGCAGATCCCTGACAAAGGTGACTACACTGTAATTTCCGCAAAGTTGATAACACTGCACATTCGCATAGAAATAATACAGTCTTTTCCAAATAAACATAACTTGGGGGTTGGGGGAAGGATGCAAAAAGAGCCTTTGTTTAATTAGACTGCAGCCAATGCAGGGGCACAAAACCATCTCTAGGGGACACAACCTGTATGGCATGGACTGTATGACGTGTTTATGGAAGCACCAGTCCAGCAAGAGAAAGAAGACACTATCCAGATGTGAGATTGTCTGCAAATAGCTCCCGCTGAGATGGTGGCTGCTGACACAGGGAACACAAGCACATTACCACCAGTTTCAGAGCAGCAGCCGTGTTAGTCTGTATTCGCAAAAAGAAAAGGAGTACTTGTGGCACCTTAGAGACTAACCAGCTCACTTCATCGGATGCATCCGATGAAGTGAGCTGTAGCTCACAAAAGCTTATACTCAAATAAATTGGTTAGTCTCTAAGGTGCCACTAGTCCTCCTTTTCACATTACCACCAGCGGCTGAAGGGACCAAGAGAGACAGGATCCTGGAAGGTTTTATGTTTGTCGGGGAGTGGTGGAGCTGAGACCCCCTCCAGGGGGCTGGATATTGGGGGCCCTGCTTACAGCCTCTCCCCCCCGGGACTGAGACCCTATCCAGGGGGCTGGATATTGGGGGCACTGCTTACAGCCTCCCCCTTGGGGCTCAGACCCCTCCAGGGGGCTGGATATTGGGGGCCCAGATTACAGCCTCCCCCCTTGGGGCTCAGATCCCTTCAGGGGGCTGGATACTGGGGGCCCAGATTACAGCCTCCCCCCTTGGGGCTCACATCCCTTCAGGGGGCTGGATACTGGGGGCACTGCTTACAGCCTTCTCCTTGGGGCTCAGACCCCTCCAGGGGGCTGGATATTGCGGGCGCTGCTCACAGCCTCCCCCTAAGGCTGAGACGCCCTCCAGGGGGATGGATACTGGGGGCGCTGCTCACAGCCTCCCCCTTGGGGCTCAGACCCCTCCAGGGGGATGGATACTGGGGGCGCTGCTCACAGCCTCCCCCTTGGGGCTCAGACCCCTCCAGGGGGATGGATACTGGGGGCGCTGCTTTCAGCCTCCCCCTAGGGCTCAGACCCCTCCAGGGGGATGGATACTGGGGGCGCTGCTTATAGCCTCCCCCTTGGGGCTCAGACCCCTCCAGGGGGATGGATACTGGGGGCGCTGCTCACAGCCTCCCCCTAGGGCTCAGACCCCCTCCAGCCCCGCCCCCAATCTCCAGCCCGTTCTCCCGGGAGCCGGACCCCGGCGGGAGGGAGGGGGCGTCTCCCCACCTCGAGCGGGGGCCTCTAGCAGCAAGGAGCGGGAGCACATGCCCCCCGCCCCCACCTACAGCTTCCTGCCCCGCGGCCCAGGGGGGCCCCTCACCTCGCCCCGCTGCCCCGTCCCGCGCTCTACCGCCCCAGACCATTTTCAATCCGCCGCCGCTCCCTCCTCCCTTCGGGACCGGCGCTGTCGTTAGACGTCATCCCCCTCTCGACGCGTTGCAGTGACGCGCTCCCTCCTCCTCCCAAGCTGGCTGGCGGGCGGGAAAGCCGCCGGCGGCGCGAATGCCTGGGCCTGGCCCCGCCGTGCGCGTGGCTGCTGCCTGCGTCACGGGGCTTCCCTGCCCCCAGGGCCTGCCGCGCCGCCCGGGGGGTGAGCCGGGGCCCCCGGCCGCGCCTCCGAGCGGAGACGGCGGAGGCAGCGGAGCAGCCTGCGAGCCAGGCCTTCCCCGCGGGCGGGAGCCGGGGCTGTTCTTTGTCTCAGGGTAGGGCCTGCAGGCCAGGGCCCCATCGTGCCAGGCCCTGAACGGCACATCCCAGAGCGGGCCCTGTGCAGCCCCTCAGAGCTGCAGGGCCCTTGTGGTCCCCCCGGCGGTGCTGCCTGCCGCCCGCACCCTGGGGGCCGCTCTTTGCGGCAGAGACAGACCAGAGCTCCACAATCCCGAGCCAGGCTGTCAAACCCTGAAGTGGGTTTAAAACTGAGTTGGGAGGTTTTTATTTACCATCTGGCGTTTGAGCCTTTAGGTTACAGTCGGATCATATTTTTAACTTCTCTTCAACGGTGAGAGTTAGGAGCAATGTTTGTTTGTTTAATGGAAGCTGAGATTCTTCCATAATCACTTCACTCCAGAAACTGAGGCTTTAAGAAAAATACTATCTATCTTAGGGGTGGGCAAACTACCACCCATTGGGCCGCTTTTATCTGGCCCTCGAGCTCCTGCTGGGGAGCAAAGTCTGGGACTTGCCCTGCTCCAGCGCTCCAGCTGTGGAGCAGAGTCAGGGTCCGCTCCACGCAGCTCCCGGAAACAGTGACACGGCCCTCTCCAGCTCCTAGGTGTAGGGGCGGCCAGGGGGCTCCGCTCTGCACACTGCCTCCGACCCTGTAGCTCCCATTGGGTGGGAACCACAGCCAATGGGAGCTGCAGGGGCTGTGCCTGCAGTTGGGGCAGGGTGCGGAACCACCTGGTTATGCCTCTGCGTAGAAGCTGGAGAGGGTACATGCAGCTACTTCCTGGAGCCGGTTGAGGTAAGCACCGCCCGGAGCCTGCACCCCGAGCCTCTCCCTGTGCCCCAGCCCTGATCCTTCCACCCTCCGAACCCCTCAATCCCAGCCTAGAGCACCCTTCTGCACCCCAAACCCCCAGCCCCACTCCAGAGCCTACACCCCCAGTCAGAGCCCTTGCCCCACCCCCCTGCCCCAGCCCTGATCCCCCTCTGAACCTCTTGGACCTAGCCTGGAGCACCCTCATGCACCCAAGACCCCTCATCCCCAGAGCCCGCACCCCCAGCCAGAGCCCCCTCCTGCACCCTGAACTCCTCATTTCTGGCCCCACCCCAGAGCCCACACTCCCTCCCGCACCCCAACCCCAATTTTGTGAGCAGTCATGGCCTGTTATACAATTTCTATTCCCAGATGTGGTCCTCTGGCCAAAAAGTTTGCCCATCCCGATCTATCTTCAGGACTCAATGAAATCACAAGAGTTGGCAACACTGTAATTGCAGCCACCATATCTCTCCTCCTTCAGTCTGTAAAACTGCTCATTTTTCATGAAAACAAGCAAACCTAAATACCTGGGGGATTCTAAATGTGTGAAATCAAATGCACTTTGATAAAACCACTTCTACAGAGACATAATTAGCATTAGCACCAATTTTTATCACTAATGAAGAGTTTGCATTTAATTGCTAGCTGAGGCAGAGAGCTTCAAGGAGGACAGGTTTGATCTCCTGCACGGTCGACATCAACTTTGAGGGCATCCTCTTTGAGGAGAAATTCATCGTTGTCCTTTCAGAGTAACAGCCGTGTTAGTCTGTATTCGCAAAAAGAAAAGGAGTACTTGTGGCACCTTAGAGACTAACCAATTTATTTGAGCATAAGCTTTCGTGAGCTACAGCTCACTTCATCGGATGCATACTGTGGAAAGTGTAGAAGATCTTTTTATACACACAAAGCATGAAAAAATACCTCCCCCCAGGAGAGTGGGGTGGGAGGAGGTATTTTTTCATGCTTTGTGTGTATAAAAAGATCTTCTACACTTTCCACAGTATGCATCCGATGAAGTGAGCTGTAGCTCACGAAAGCTTATGCTCAAATAAATTGGTTAGTCTCTAAGGTGCCACAAGTACTCCTTTTCTTTTTATGGTTGTCCTTGAATCTAATGCCATCAACATGATGATTGACTTCACCAAGATCAACAGCCGGGGGAAGCTGATGGACCTATTGAGAGGCACCTCTTTCCCATTGGCTACCAGTGAGTACCCCACACACTCCCTGCCTCTGGGATGAGGAGAGGGGAAGGTCAAACAGACGGGGGAGTGAGAACTTCACAGGGACCGTGCTGGATTTAGGATGGGCAGATTCTGCCTTGCGGCAAACCTGTATGATGGCTCCAGGGGGGTCAGAAACTTGTAGAGTTTTTCCCATCAGATCTGGTCTATATAGCTTCTACTCCAAGGACATTTCCTTTCCTCTGCCTCCCTGGATCTCATCAGGGATGGAGGAGGGAGGGAGCAGGGCCTGGAGGGGGCTAAGGAGGCAGATGTGGTTCAAACTCAGCATATAATTAACAAATTGAATCAATGTGATAATGAATGAGAAGAGAAGACATTTTTAAATTGCTGATATACCAAGGCTGGGACTCTGTGAATTAAACAAAAGAAATTGGGAATTCCCATTGACGGGAAGAAATTTTGATATAATCAGCATTTGTGAAACTTGGTGGGATGATTTGTGTGATTGGACTGTTAAAATCACTGGTAATAAACTGTTCAGGAAAGATAGAGAGGGCAAAGAGGTGGGAGGTATGCTACATGAAAGACACCATTACCTGTTTTAGAGTTATTGATAACTCAGAACTACTGGATCTTGGATGTGTGTGCATTTATGTGCTAACTAACAAAGCCCAAGAGGGGGTATTGGTGGGGTGTCTGTTACAAACCACACCGGAGAAAACTATGAGTTACATCTTAAGCATCTATCTGTAATGTGTGCAAAGAAAAACTGTGTTGTTATGGGTAACTTCAGGAAGATATGTGCAGGAGGACTCATGGAGACAGTACTAAAACATCATTAGAGGTTCTAAAAATTATTGGTAAGTTCCTAACACAAAAGTTATTGCCCCAAACCTAATGTAACTATATTGTGGAACTCCTTGTGTTGGATAAAGATGAATTAATCACTGAACCGAAAGTTGATGATTGCAGAGGGATCAATGATCATGACCTGATTATATTCAATATGGGCAAGCAGAGAACAGTCCCAGCCAGTTTGTTTATATATATACACACACACACACACTCAGTGCTTCAAAAGGGATAATTTTCCAAATTTGATGAAAATTATGAGTGAAATTGGTATAAAATTAAAACTGAAAAATGTGAATGAAAAGTGGGAGTTCTTTAGGAAGGGTTTATTAGATGACTTAAAAAGACAAAGTTCCATTTGGCTAAAAGCCCATCCTGGTTCAGTGGTGAAGTGAAGGCAGCAATATCTAATATATGGAAAAAAGGAGAAACAGGTACCAATCAATATAAATTAGAAGTTATGAATTGTAGAAAATTGATAAGGGAAGCTAAATGTATCAGGAAAAAATATGACTGGCTAAAGACAATAAGGAGCTTTTAATGTATATTAGGAACAGAATTAATCCTAGCAATGCTATAGGCCCATAATTAGATGGAGATGGTAAGATTGTTAACAATGTTAAGAAAAGGCAGAAGTGTACAATAAATATTTCTGTTCTGTATTTGGAAAGAAACAAGATGGTGCATTCATATCACATGAGGATGATAGAGTACATCCCAGTGCATTAGTAACTAAGGAGAATGTTAAGCAACATCTTAAAGGGATTAACATTTTTGAGTCAGCAAACCTGCCTAATTTGTATCCAGGAGTCCTAAAAGAATTGGCTTAGGAGGTCTCTGGCCTGCTTATGTTAATTTTAATGGAGTACTGGGGAAATTCTGGAAGACTAGAAGAGTGCTCCTGTTGTGCCAGTATTCAAAAAGGACAAGTGGGATGACTTGGGTCTGCACTGGGATGATGGGTAAGGTTAACCGAACAAACTCTGGGCAAAATAATGTAAAAGTTAATATGGGATTCAACTGATACAGAATTAAGGATAAGAATGTAATTAATGCCAATCAACATAGTTTTATGAAGGATAGGTCTTGTCAGTCAAACCTGATTTCATTCTTTGATGAGATCTCAAGTCTGATAAGTACATTACATTTATGTAGTTAGCTTTTAAGACTTATGTAAGGTGTCTAAGTACCACATGATAGTCTGATTTAAAAATTAGCAAAATATAGTAGCAATAAAGAACATGTTAAATGGATTAAAAACTGGCTAAGTAGCAGGTGCTTTTCTGGAAGATATGCTTTAATCAAACGCAAAACACTGGGCTCAGTGTAAGGATAACTGGGAGAGATTCTCTGGCCTGTGTTATAGAGGAGATCAGGCTAGATGATCTAATGATCCCTTCTGACCTTAAACTCTATGAATCTATGATTAAAATTAACATTGATGCAATATTTAAAATCTCATTAGTCTAATTTAGAAAGAGATATAGATGGAACGTAATTGTAACATAGGCCATGATCCTGCCAATACTCATGCTCATAAGCAATTTTACACAAGTGAGTAGTCCCAGTGAGTTTAATGGGACTACTCACATGTGTAAAATTACTTAATATGTGCATAAATGTTTGCAGGAGTAGGGACGTAATTATCACACCATTTGATGTCTCTCTAGCTCTTTCCATTCTGTGACTTTTTTTAGCCACAAAGGTCACTGAAATGTAGTCACCTCTGAAGGCAGGGCACCAGCTGGTAAACAACACACTCCACAGCAGTGTGGGAAGAGGTTATATTTGGTCAGCAACACCAGGGCAAACCCCTTCTTTGAATGGGGAGGAGACATATCCTCCTGAATATGGCCTAATGCTGTCAGTGACCAAATTGGGCATGGGGAAAGATGGTAGTATAGGTGACTATGCCAGATTTCCATTTGCTACTGCTACCATTTTAAAAACAGGAGGTGAAAACCATCCATCCCTTCTCCCCCAGCCCTGCAGTTCAAGTACTGATTGTAAATGAACCTGAGAGCTGAGCTTGCTTCAGTGCACTGAGACTCTGAAAACAAAATCAGAATGAGGGAGATGCTGCTTCCACAGGTATGTTTATAAAGGGAGAAATTGTTTCTAATCTGGTGGTGCGGAAACAGTTGCTCTCATTAGTGGAAGTCAAGAGCCACATTGGTATCCACCAGAGAAAAAACGAAAGGTGGGTACAAAAACTGGAAGTGAATGTGAGAAAAATACAGTAGTAACTGAAATCATAGATTAGTAAAAATTTTAGTCTGAGGAGATTTTTCTCAAATACGTGGAGGCAAAAGGCCAATCAGCATCTAAAAAAACAGCTAATGAAAAGGCAGCAAAATAGAATAACTAAAGAAAGTAACAGCTGTACAGTACTGGCTGTTTCCCAACCTCTGACAGCCCCAGGTAGAACTCTCTTTTTTTATCTTCCATGTTCTGTGGACAGTTTCACATGTCTGAGGCAGACCTGTCAATCTGTTGTTCTTATTCCTTTTCTTTTTTACGTCTTATGTTTCACATTGTACATTTCATTCAGAAACATCAGTTATTTTCATAAAAAGAAAAGGAGGACTTGTCGCACCTTAGAGACTAACAAATTTATTAGAGCATAAGCTTTCGTGAGCTACAGCACTCAAACTGGTCATGGGATGATAAGAGGCTGCTTTGGTATAGACAAGCGTGTGATTGAATATAATTGTTCATGCTACATTTCAAATAAATGGAAATTTTCTCATCAATTATATAAAAATAAAAATTCCTAGATTGATGGAAGGATATTTTTCTTTTTATAGTAATGCATTTGAAAGTGGAGATTACTAGTGGTTGAGTGTGAAAGCTTTCTTTAAGGTTATTTCCTCTTGGTGGTGATAAAGAGCTACAGTAGAATCTCAAAAAAAGAAAAGTTTCAGAGTAGCAGCCGTGGTAGTCTCTATTCGCAAAAAGAAAAGGAGTTCTTGTGGCACCTTAGAGACTAACAAATTTATTAGAGCATAAGCTTTCGTGAGCTACAGCCCACTTCATCAGAGTTACGAACACCAGAAATATGAACTGACTAGTCAATCGCACACCTCATTTGGAACCAGATGTACACAGTCAGGCAGCAGCAGAGATGGGGAGGGAGGAAATAAAAGCAAGTACAGTATTGTGTTAAATGTATGCTGCTTTAAAAAAGGAAAAGTTTAAACATTTTTTGACAAGGTGAGGAAACTGTGTCTGTGCTTGTTTCATTTAAATTAAGGTGGTTAAAAGCAGCATTTCTCTTCTGCATAGTAAAGTTTCAAAGCTGTGTTAAGTCAATGTTCAGCTGTAAACTTTTGAAAGAACAACCATAATGTTTTGTTCAGAGTTGTGAACATTTCAGTGTTATGGACAACCTCCATTCCCAAGGTGTTTGTAACTCTGAGGTTCTACTGTATCTTCATAGTTTCATCTGGAGGAGTGGGGATTTCCCTAAGGCCCCCCCAAAAAAATTTCCCTAACACCCCGCCGGTTACACACAGTGTTGCCAATTTAAATTGAAACATTAATACACACTTTAAAAGCATATACAGTATATGAGAAAATACTTGTACCTGAGAAAGCATAATGGGTTTGAAAAGTATGAAAAAAGACTAGCTTCCTCATGCAGCTGTTATTTATGACAATGTCAGTATATTTGGTTTGGCTATATTGGCCTACCTAATAATTTCAAATTATGATTTGTAAGCAAGGTCTGACTGAGCTCTCCCCTGACAGCTACTGATGACTCAGTGGTGGGTGGAAAGGCTTCAGGACCAGACTGTATTTACATGAACTCACCTACTCTGCCTAGGTATCCAGCAGACAGAGCTGTGCTGCCCAAGTGTTCAATTTTGGCTGATGCTGGGTTACAAATCACTGTCTGAGGACAACACCATCATCACCCTGAGCGCCAGGGGCATGCTGGAGAGGACCCTGAAGGCAGCCATCCACTCGCTGTACATAGAAGCCTTGAAGCGTAAGCCAGACCGGGGAAAAGCCTTCGAACTGACCAGCAAGTGGGACACCAGCAACCACTTCCTCGCCAGGGGCGGCTTCACCGACTGGCGGTACATCCACCGTGCCCAGCTCAACTGCGTCCCGTTCAACGGAGCCGTCCGCCACGGGAACCGAGACAAGCGTTGCAGGAAGTGCGGCTACTCCAACGAGACCCTGCCCCACGTCCTGTGCAGCTGCAAGCCCCACTCCAGAGCCTGGCAGCTCCGCCACAATGCCATCCAGAACCGCCTGGTGAAAGCCATCGCACCGTGCCTGGGGGCGGTCGCCGTGAACTGCGCCATCCCCGGTACCGACAGCCCGCTGCGACCCGACGTGGTCATCACCGACGAGGCCCAGAAAAAGATCATCCTCATTGACATCACAGTCCCCTTCGAGGACAGGACCCTGGCCTTCCGAGAAGCCTGAGCTCGGAAACTGGAAAAATATGCCCCTCTGGCCGACACCCTGAGAGCGAAGGGCTACGAGGTGCAGCTGGATGCCCTGATCGTCGGAGCCCTGGGCGCTTGGGACCTCTGCAACGAGCGTGTGCTGCGGACCTGCGGGATCGGTAGACGCTACGCATGGCTCATGCGGCGCCTCATGGTCTCGGACACCATCCGATGGTCCAGGGACATCTACATCGAGCACATCACCGGCCACCGACAGTACCAGGAGGAGTGAGCCGGTACGACATTGAGCATCCACTGTGGGAAAGGGACTGAGAGGCTTTCCCCATTGGACCGTATGAACTGGAACCATAAACCCACTGAACATTAAATCCCACCAAATGAGGGTAGACCCATCCACACCATCGTATCCGCTCACTATACTGTGCACCTGAACGTAGCCGTTATATGGATAACTTACCCCCATATCTCAATGTCTGTACTCTGACCGGTTAAACTTTTACCCCCGGTCGGGGAGATTGCAGATTATTATGTAATCCTTACTCCATCAGCTCCTAAACCGAATTTCGCACGCCTTGATAATCTGTACCTTATTCCCTGACAACCAGAAACCTCTATGCTTGAACTCTGTACCGTTTTTTATTTCAACGTTATCTTAATAAAATTATTAAATGTGGGGGTCATGAAATGTTGTTATCCTTATTGTATGAGTAAAGGGCAGCAGAACTGTACTCAGCCTGCCTGAATGAGGGGGTCTTCCTCAGTACTTAGTTTGTGCTAGCGCTTGCCAGGGCCAAGCCCCAGCACCTCTAGGCTTGTCAGTTCATAGCCCTGGGACCCCTGGGCTTGTCACATCAGTTATGAAAGTAACAAACTTGTTTGAGCCCCGGCACCAGTTTCATTACAAATTAAGCACTGGTCATCCTCAACTTCACTTGCTGAGCAGGAGGTTTGGATGCCAGATCCTAGTGAAAAGAGAGAGGGTGGGATACAGGTGTTTTGCTGTGGGGTGGGCTCTGCCTAAGAGTCACAGGCACTATTTGACCTGCTCCTCTCTCCTGTTTAGAGATAGAGAGCTGATTAGGCTCCATAGAGAGTCTTTTGGTTGGTTAAGTGGCCACTGGAGCTGAAATCACTGATGATCAGTTCTAACTGCTTAGACCTGCTGTGGGACTGTTTCTGTGGAAGAGGCTGCCCAGCCTGTACTAGCAGCGAGGTTCCCCCGCTGAGAGCTAAAATCACTGAGAGCCGGTGGAACCTCGAGAGACTGACTCACAGAGGTCACAGTGGCAGGTGGCAGCAGAAGGTGACAGTGCAGGGCCATTGGGATGGAGTGGTAGAGTGAACAGTGGCATGAAAAACAACAGCAGCCAGAGCATATGTTTTAGTGACTTTGCTCCAGAATACTAGATTTGTGACTGGGAAACTTGTATAAATATATATTTCCTAGTAGGCCAAGATTTTTAAAATGCATGATTTGCCCAGGTCGTTATCTCACATCATCGCTATCTCAAGAGGTCGTTGTCTTGGGGAGTTTCTGTACTAAACTTTTTTATTATTATAATTATTTTTTATGTAAGAACGCCATATTGGGTCAGACCAATGGTCCATCTAGCCCAGCCTCCTGTCTTCCGACAGTGAATGTTCCAGGTGCTTCAGAGGGAATGAACAGAACAGGTAATCATTAAGTGATCCACCCCCGTTGTCCACTCCCAGCTTCTGGCAGACAGAGGCCAGGGATACTTGGAACAAGGTGCTGCATCTCTGCCCATCCTGGCTAATAGCTATTGATGAACCTAACCTCCATGAACTTATCTAGTTCTTTTTTGAACCCTGTTATAATTTTGGCCTTCACAACATCCCTGGCAAAAAGTTCCACGGGTGACTGTGCGTTGTGTGAAGAAATACTTCCTTTTGTTTGTTTTAAACTTGCTGCCTATTAATTTCATTGGGTCACCCCTAGTTCTTGTGTTAAGTGAAGGGGTAAATGACACTTCCTTATTCATTTTCTCCACATCAGTCAAGATTTTATAAGCCTCTATCATATCCCCTCTTAGTTGTCTCTTTTCCAAGCTGAAAAGTCCCAGTCTTTTTAATCTCTCCTCATATGGAATCTGTTCCCTACCCCTAATAGTTTTTGTTGCCCTTTTCTGTACCTTTTCCAATTCCAGTATATCTTTTTTGAGATGTGGTCACCAGAACTGCACGCAGTATTCAAGGTGTGGGCTTACCATGGATTTATATAGTAAAAGTGGGGGAGCTTGGTTTGCCAGACAGATCAACTAAGCCAATACTGACAACCTATATGAAAAGGCTGCAAAATACCATGCCTCCGGACTGCATCAACATACAGAAAACCTTATTATCCAGTCACTGTCAAAGCCAATTTTAGAAGAACTTAATGAGGCTGTTAAAAATGCTGGAAACACAACTCAGTTTATGTGAACCAACATGGCTGTTGCATCATACTTTCTATTTAAGCAAGAGGTACCCCACACTATAAAGTGGAGGCGAATGTTAAGTGCATTGTCATTGTTAATCCTGAAGTTGGACACTGGTTTCAAACAAGACCAGCAGATGTTCGCTATCTTCCTGAAAAAACTCAGCTGTCTCTCTAGAAGCATGTGGTGCAACAGTGAAAGACTTAGCAGTTGAAAAAGTGAAGAACTCTCTCACCATATTCAAAATATATGCATACATGGCTGATGAATGCACCAATACAAATAGGCATCAAGTATTAAGTCATTGCATATGTTATCTTGATGTTTGTGGTAGGCCAGTAGATGCATTCTAGATGTTCAGGTTATAGAAGACACATCAGCTGCATCTATGACATCTTAGAAGAGTTAAATGCTTGTAAACTGAACCCCAGACAGATGGCTGCTTGTGCATTTGGTGGAGCTACAAACTTCTCTGAAAGACATAGTGGAGTAAAAGCTTTCCTCAGAGAAAACTGTAACCCTAATCTCTCCTATACACACTGCAGAGGCCATGTATTCCAGCTAGTGCTAGTAGAGGCTACAGAATCTTCAAAAGACATTAAAAAGCCATAAATGTAATGGCTTTTTATACTCTTCAGCAAGAGCCCAAAAGGACTGAATGTCTTGGAAACAAATAGAAGAAACACTGGGATTGAAGTTCAAATTAGTCCAACCTGGGAAAACCCGCTGGCTTTCTCATGAGCGATTTTTGGCTGTTGTCTGAAAATTACTGCAACCCTTATTACTGGCTTTGGAAAGTATCCACCAAGATAGGACAGATCTAAGTAGCAAGACTGGTGGACAACTTTTGTTACTAAGTTTAGAGAAGACTGTCGCCATTTTCTCTCTTGTAAGTCTACTGTTGAAACCACTTGGGTCATTAAACAATGTCATCCAGGCATCTGCTACAACAGTAGTAGATCTTTGTCCAGCAATAGAAGCTATGCTTGGATCAATCAGAGATATCTATTGAAAATGTACTGGAAGAAGAAAAGAGTTCAGTCCAGAAGTTGACTAATGAAGGTACTTACATTGACTCCTTAAGTGAAGAGGACAAGAAGGGTTTGTTAAGCCAGCTAAAAAAGTACACAGACTTGATTCTTACAAATCTACAGTAGCGATTTCTGGATTCTATTCAACATCCATGTAGCTTTTACAGATGCCTGTCTTATAAAACCCCTACAGTTGAGTGGAGTGAGGCACTACGGGCAGTGGGGTTGCTATGTGATCGGGACAGAATAAAAAATTTTGAGCACAAAGTGGAATATCATATGACAAACGAAGATTTAACTTCAACTTCTTTATCATCACTAGTGGTTCGATCCAGTCTTTGTACTATGTTTCCTGGAATGAAAGAAGTAGGAATCTATCTCTTGCTGCTCCCAGTCACAACAGCTACAGTTGAGCATTCTTTTTCCTCATTGAATAGAATTTTGTGTTCTGAAAGAAGTCGCTTTCTGCCTGATCATGAGCATATCATGAAGGACTGGCAGTACCGGACACACAAGAAGATGCCAAAGAGTACAAAATTACAACAAGAAACCAAGAAGGATGTCGATGTAGTGCTTCATAGTAGGCTTGAATAGCCAACTTTAATTTCTGTGATGATTTTAAAACATGATTTAAATCTTAATAAAATGGTCATGAAACATTTTTCAGTTTTTACTATGGTGCCATACAGCCCACCGATGCCCTCACAGTCTCAACCCTTGTTGGCCTTCAAACCTCTCCCCCCACCCCCGAATATTCCAACACCCACCCTAATTTCAATTCTTGGGGAAAACACTGATTTCTGCCATGTTTACTAGTTTATGCTGCAAGTTTTGTAATGCGTTTAGGCAGTGATGGATGTACTATGCTGGAGATTAAGGAAATGACCTTAGTCTAGCTTTGTTGTCAGTGGGTTATAAAATTAGTTGGAGACAGGAAAAAGCAGGAAAGCTATGTTCTAAATGATTCGTGTCTGGATGACTAAGTGGAAGAAGAACAATTGACGGGACTTCTGGGAATGGCTCAGTCAACACATTTGTAATTGAGTTAGTAATAGAACTTCATGGTGTGAAATTTGTTAGATCACTGGTTTTTAATAAAATATGTGGGGGAGGGAATAGTAAAGAGGCATCTATAATGAGGCTTTGCATTTATAGGGTCTGATGCTGCTCCCATTAAAGTAAATGGCCAAACTCCCATTGATTTCAATAGGACTGGCATCAGGCCTATATAGTTTTTTTCTTGAAATCTCAAAGTTAGATAAGGATGATTTTGTTTTTACAGAAGGGGAAACTGAGGCACTGAGTGGTTAAAGTCATTTCCCCATGTCACTCAGAGCCAGGTCTCCTGACTCCCATTCCTTTGTCGTATTCACTACTACAGCTCTCTCTGAACAAGGGTAACAACAAACACCTCTGCATTTTTTTTCTTGTAGGGATTCTCCTGAGCTGGCAGGCTGTTGGAGGTAGAGGTTCAGCTGTTCATTATCAGCTAGAATTCCATCTTGATAAGCTGAATTCTTGTTTGATTGTCTTGGTCTGCTATGTTAATCCTCACCCCTCTCTCGTATTGGGCAAAGAAATCCACAACATGAACTGACAGTGATATGAACCCTATGTTGACGTAGTTTCACAGGCAAGTCAACATTTTATCATGTAGGCACATTCATATTGTCCTAGTTCAGCAGATCTCAAACTATGGGGCAGGCCTCCCAAGGGAACTAGGGTAATGTGTCAAGGGAGGCATGAGTTGTATGTGCCTTTTTATGTTTTTGTTTTTATTTTTTAAGAGCTCTGGCTGTCAGCCGTGGGTGGCTGGAGCTCAAGCAGAAGGGCTGTGCGCCATGGGTGGCGTGTGAACTGCAATCTGGGGGAGGCTTGCCCCCAGTCCCACTCCTTCCGAGCCCCGAAGCGCTGGGAGGGCAGGCGGCTTAGCCCCAGCCCTGGAGCTTCAGGAGGGCCCCAGCTTGAGCCCTAACCGGGGCCACAACACAGGGACAGGGGAACTAGCAGGAAAGGGTCTGGGGGCAGAGTGTGGGCAAGGGCCACACCTGGCTTTTTGGGGAGGCACAGCCTCCGATACCCACCACCCACGCCGTGCACACTTGGGAGGCAGGGATAAAAGGGACAGCCGGAGTCCCGCCACTTGGGCTCTCGTTCCTCTCTGTCCCCAGTCCCTCACCTGGAGACAGCAGAGCTTTGGCTGTCAGCCCCATGGAGGCAGCAGCAGTGCAGAGGTAAGAGTGGCAGTGGGGTGCTATGTCTGCTGGGAAGTGATATTGGTGAATATCACTTTTCACAGTGCCATCCTCATTTCTGTGCTGCTGCTGGACGGTGGTATATGTACTTAGGGGGAAAGAGTGTAAACCACTATGAACAAAAAGAAGGGGAGCCCAATCAAATAAGTTTGAGAATCACTGTCCTCCTTTAATCTGGAGCTCACACTGCCACATTACAGTATTTAGTGATTTTTTTTTAGTTAATATATTTTATAAAAAAATCTTTGATCCACTTACGGTCTACTTCTGCATTTCCACTTCTTACTGGAAGTTTTGGGTATGCAAGGATTGGTGCTATAGTCCTGACACTCCCCATTTAAAGAAGCTGTGCATGGCTTAAGGAGCTGAAGGTTTAAGGTATTTTAACTGATATCATATTTTCATCTGTTCCGGTAAGTAAAGGTGAGGATATCATAAACAGTGGCGAACTCTGGCAAGTAGATTTCTTTGGCTGGAGAATTGTTTGGATGTTAGTACAGCAAAGACGGGTGAACGAGTTTAGAGAATATCCAGTCTGCTCGGCATTGATGGGAATGAGTCCCGATGGGTATGTAATGAGCATTAGTGCTGGAACAAAAGTAAAGCAGCTCTGGAGAAAGGGGAATTCCTAGCTCATTGAAACTATTTCTCACTTAAAGCGAAAAGTCTCCTCCTTAGGGCTTGACAGCTCATACTGAATCCAGTATTGTACTCTCCCTAACACTCACCAATCTGCCAAGTATGTTAGTCAAAGTTTAACATAGAAAAAAGAAAAGGAGTACTTGTGGCACCTTAGAGACTAACCAATTTATTTGAGCATGAGCTTTCGTGAGCTACAGCTCACTTCATCGGATGCATCGGATGCTGTAGCTCACGAAAGCTCATGCTCAAATAAATTGGTTAGTCTCTAAGGTGCCACAAGTACTCCTTTTCTTTTTGCAAAGACAGACTAACATGGTTGTTACTCTGTAACATAGAAAAGGAAAGCAAAGCATCAGAACGGGGATCTTCTATGTGGATCTGAGAGGAAAGCTTTGCATGTATTGTATTTAACTATTTCTCTTCTGAACAACACACCAACCACAGCCAATATATGGGTTAATCCGTTGCAGACGGATGTATTTACCTAGTCCTGGACCTTAATGTTAGTATATTATCCCTCTGGTTCACACAGATTTTAAATGGGGGGGTGGGGGGGGTAAAATCTCTTCCAGGACAGCACTGTGGAAAAATTGTTACGGTATATTCTATACATCATGCTCCTTGCTATTCACTTTTAAGCTGCCCATTGTTGGTTAGATATGGGTTTCTCCAACTTTTTCCTAGTTTGGACCAATTTTTCAATACAAAGGTAGACTGATGGGCATCCACCCTGTTCCTCGGGTGGGGGGGGAGAGATAGCTCAGTGGTTTGAGCATTGGCCTGCTAAACCTAGGGTTGTGAGTTTGATCCTTGAGGGGGCCCATTTAGGAGTCTGGGGAAGAAATAGGGGATTGGTCCTGCTTTGAGCAGGGGGTTGGACTAGATGACCTCCTGAGGTCCCTTCCAACCCTGATATTCTATGATTCTATGAATCTCATGGACCATTTCCCTTCCCAGGACTAATCGTATGACACTCCTGTGGCACCTACAGCAATTGCTTATATGGAAAAATAATATTTAGGAAAGTATTGAAAGTATTTCTTGCTGTATTTGAATGGGGTTTAGCAGCTGGAAATGAGGAGTAGCAGCTAGCATGATAGTGATCATCATCTTTCCTTGGACCACCAGCATGCGCTCCACGGGCCATCCATCAGTGGTACACAGACCACAATCTGGCAACCTCCATATGAAAGTATAGCACTAGAAATTATTAAAATTAAGGTTGAGAAGGCATTTCCATGATAAACCCAAATTGGTTAGTCTCTAAGGTGCCACAAGTACTCCTTTTCTTTTTGCGAATACAGACTAACACGGCTGTTACTCTGAAACCCATATTTCCAGGTTTCATTTGCAGATTTCCTAGATCTGTAGCCAACTATTTCCCACCAGCACTCCATCCATTTCTCTAAGGTGCTGAGCTAGTTACACTGTCACACTTACAACAGTTAGTTCCTTACACTTCATCTTGAAACATGCACAAGACTCATTAATGCCTCTTTCTAGGATTATATCTGGAATGCGGTGGTTTAAGAACGTAGGTAATGTAACGAGGTAATGTAACTATCAAAATCAGTAGCCGAACAGCCATTGACTTAAGTGTCCCAAAAGCAACTAATGCTGAGATTCCTGTTTTGGCCCAGAATTAATGGCCCAGATGCTGCCATCCAGGCTGAACAAATGCAGTTGTTTTACACTAGAAGAAACCTTTGTGTCTTCATCAGTCCCATCAGGTATGTCCTGGTGACACAGGTAAGGACAAATCAAGGACTGGAAAGATTTTTATTATCTGATGTTGAAAATTAAAGACAGTCAAATTCATCCCTGTTGTAATTCCACTGACTTCAGTGACATTATAACAGGGCAGAATCTGGCCTATTATATGTATCCTAAGTTTGGGAATGGTCGGTGATATATAATTCATGTTCCATTGTAGAATATTGTTCTTGATAATGGGCCCAGTCCTCTGCATGGGGTGGGCCCATTTTGTGAGGGTATTCTTCATATTCCAAGAGGCCTTCCTCTATAGCAGTGTTTCCCAAACTTGGGACACTGCTTGTTCAGGGAAAGCCCCTGGCAGGCCGGGCCAATTTGTTTACCTGCCGCGTCCGCAGGTTCGGCTGATTGCGTCTCTCACTGGCCGTGGTTCGCTGTTCTCGGCCAATGGGGGCTGCAGGAAGCGGTGCGGGCCAAGGGATGTGCTGGCTGCCCTTCCTGCAGCCCCCATTGGCCTGGAGCAGCAAACTGCTGCCAGTGGGAGCCGTGATCGGCCGAACCTGCGGATGCAGCAGGTAAACAAACAGGCCCAGCCCACCAGGAGCTTTCCCTGAACAAGCTGCGTCCCAAGTTTGGGAAACACTACTCTATAGTATATGAGGCTATTCTGTTCCTCACAACCAGGGTCTGTGCACCCCAGTTCTGCATCTGCTGGAGTAGCTGCGGAATTGCATCCTTGGACCCCATTCGCAGAGTCAGCTTCTCTAGCAGAATGGAACATTTTAAAGGAATATTATTCCAGCTCATTTCTAATGCTAGAAACTCCTTTAATAAAACAAACAAAAAAATTCTCTCTGATCTAAAATAGTTGCTTCAACTCATCAGGTTTGTGACAGGCAATGTGAAATGATCTAAAAGCAATCAGGTGGTGCTACATCTGAGACAGCGTCTTTTGGAGGGGCTGCTGAGATGCCCATGCCACAGACGGTAGTGGGAGAGCAGAGCATACACATGAACAGAACAGCCCTGCATGGGGTACTGTTCTAAGTACGGCAACCCTGTTCCAAGCAACCTAAAGAAGAGACAAAAGGGCAAGAAATAGACTATTTTTTTCTGCTGGGATTTTTTTAAAACATTTTTTAAAATACTTAATTTCTACTAACAAATTTACAAAAATTATATTTTTGTCAACTTTCAACAGAGATGGCCTTAGGATGTTAGACTACACACTAGTTTTAAAGTATGGTTGCAGAATTGCCAAACCCATGTGTTCCCCAAAATCACAACAGACTTAAAAATAATGAGATTTTAGAAAATAATATATTTTGGGCCTTTATTTGCTTTCTGGATTTTGAGCCATTACGATTGCTGTTTTCAAGCTTTTGTATAGAAACATGAGGACTAGACTGTTTTAAGGAAAGCTGGGATTTTTACATAAATCACATGGCTCCTGAAGCTTTAAGAAAAATTCCAAATGTCATGATAAAATTGTGTGAATTGGCAGCACTGTATGTAGTGACCTTAATATGTCTGACAAGGAGAGAACCCAAAGCCTGGATCCAAGTTGCAGTGGGGGAGGTTTAGATTGGATATTAGGAAAAACTTTTTCACTAAGAGGGTGGTGAAACACTGGAATGCGTTACCTAGGGAGGTGGTAGAATCTCCTTCCTTAGAGGTTTTTAAGGTCAGGCTTGACAAAGCCCTGGCTGGGATGATTTAACTGGGAATTGGTCCTGCTTCGAGCAGGGGGTTGGACTAGATGACCTTCTGGGGTCCCTTCCAACCCTTATATTCTATGATTGATTCTAAGTTTGACTCTGGTTTTGACATGAAATTTTGTTCCTGAAGCCCTGCTCTGATTTTTGCTGTACTAAAATACAGGGTTGTTTTTTTTTAACCCCACAGATATAAAGGAGCATTTCATATATCATTATCAGGTACAATTGACAGGAGAACTGTACTTTAGCTGTCCAGTTTAACAAGTCTAGAGAACCATCTTGTTCCATTTCCTGATTATGACTGATGACTAAAAGGGAAAATAACACCACCAGCTGATAGTTGCTGGTTTCTCACAGAATTGTGTAGATTTCCAAAACAAGAGATTGTTGCCCTAAGTAAGATAAGCATTGACTCAGTGCAACGCTTTGTCAGACAGAGATTCCCAGGCCTGAATTTGATGTCAGTTTCACTAGTTTTCAGGGTAGCTCTGTTAACTGGCATTTTTCCTTATTTGGGCTGCAGTCCTGTAATTGGATCTGTTGAGGGGTATCCTGTGGCTACATGGAGCCCCACGGACAGTGGCGGATTAGCCACTGCGCCAACAGAGCCCGTGCCCAGGGCCCCCCAGCCAATTGGGGGGCCCCAGAAAAAATCCACTGCAGGAGATGGAAACCTGGGGCCGTGGGCAGGGGAAGCCCTTCTGCCCCGACCCCACTCTGCAGCAGCAGTGCCAGGCGGGGGAAGCCCCAGTGTGCCCCCTGTCCCCGGCAGAAACTGTGAAACAGGGGAATCCCTCCCTTCCTCCCGCCCCAGCACCAGTGGCCACTGCCCCCATCCTCACCAGAAGCTGAGGGATGGGGGAAGCCCCCATCCCAACGGTTCTCTAGACCAGTGCTACTCAAAGTGGTGGTCTGCGGACTGGTGCCGGTCCGTGAGCCATCAGCTGCTGGTCTGCATGCACATTGGAAAAAAAAATTGCTAGTCCCCCACTAGCTAGCTTGAGAAGCACTGCTCTAGACCCCATCCCTGGCAGAAGCCATGGGAAAAGGGAACACCTCCAAAGTGGCCCCCGACCACATCCCTGGCAGAAGCCAAGGGACTGGGGAACTCCCTCTTGCCGAAGTAGCCCCCGACTCTGTCCCTGGCAGAAGCCAAGGAATGGGGGAAGGTCCCCTCAGTGACCCCCATCCCTGGCAGAAGCCGAGGGATGGGGACCGAAGTTGGGGGCAAGGGAGAAAGGAGCAAAAGGGGTTGCACGGCTGCAGTGGAATGGTGGGACCCTGGGTGGAACAGGAGTGGCCGCAGGGAAGGGGCAGAAAGGGGTGGAGCAGTGGGCCAGGCTGCAGGTGGAAGATGTGGAATGGGGGTGGGGCCGCAGGCAGAAACGGTGGGGAGGGAGCCCCCCACTTGTTGTGGCCCAGGGCCCCAGGAAACCATAATCCACCTCTTCCAACAGACTTCAGTGGGTTCCATGCAAGCGCCAGGGCAGATCCTTGTGCCTGCATGGATCCCATGGCAGTTTCGGGGCTTTAACGTGTGGAATCTGAATCAGGCCCAATGAGTCTGTAATCAACATCTCTAGTTAGGGAGAGTCAGTTCCCGTGTTCAGTGGAGCTTTCGGTTCACTTAATTTGTTTCACGGACAGCAAAATACAGCACGCTATGATGGAAGGGCAGTTCCATAAACATATCATTCCTTGCCAGAAGCGTATTCAGCAATTATGATTGAGATTGTTCTCGCTCTGAGTCTGAAAAGCAACTTTTGAACATACAGCGTTGTTGTGTGTGGTTTTCTTCAGTGATTCTAGACATCCATCATTATGGCATGTACGTCCTAAGGATGTTTTAACCTCCCGGTGCTTTGATAACTTTACTTTCGCCAATAGTACTGTCATAAATATAAAGGGAAGGGTAAACACCTTTAAAATCCCTCCTGGCCAGTGGAAAAACCCTTTCACCTGTAAAGGGTTAAGAAGCTAGGATAACCTCGCTGGCACCTGACCAAAATGACCAATGAGGAGACAAGTTACTTTCAAAGCTGGAGGGGCGGAAAAACAAAGGGTCTGTCTATCTGTATGATGTTTTTGCCAGGGACAGAACAGGAATGGAGTCTTAGAACTTAGTAAGTAATCTAGCTAGATATGCGTTAGATTATGATTTCTTTAAATGGCTGAGGAAATAAGCTGTGCTGAAAGGAATGGATATTCCTGACTTTGTGTCTTTTTGTAACTTAAGGTTTTGCCTAGAGGGATTCTCTATGTTTTGAATCTAATTACCCTGTAAGGTATGTACCCATCCTGATTTTACAGAGGTGATTCTTTTTACTTCTATTAAAATTCTTCTTTTCAGAAACTGAATGCTTTTTCATTGTTCTTAAGATCCAAGGGTTTGGGTCCGTGGTCACCTATGCAAATTGGTGAGGATTTTTACCAAACCTTCCCCAGGAAGTGGGGTGCAAGGGTTGGGAGGATTTTGGGGGGGAAAACGTTTCCAAACAACTCTTTCCCAGTAACCAGTTAAACGTTTGGTGGTGGCAGCGAAAGTCCAAGGGCAAAGGGTAAAGTAGTTTGTACCTTGGGGAAGTTTTAACCTAAGCTGGTAAAAGTAAGCTTAGGAGGTTTTCATGCAGGTCCCGACATCTGTACCCTAGAGTTCAGAGTGGGGAAGGAACCTTGACAAGTACCGAGTAAATAGAGCTCTCAGCTGTTCAATAAAACAAAAGACTGTTTTAAAAATGTCTAAAGGAAGGGTATAAAATCAGAGCATTAACATGGACTGAGTGGGATTCATTTAGCTGGGAGTAGACTCCAATAGGGTATTTCATGTTATTTTTACCTTTTTAATTGTCTCTGACAGTTGTTATGGGTTTTTTAAGAGCTGTGATTATATTTTCTGATGCCCAATAACATGAATAAGTCTGTTCGGAAAGATCCCTTCTGTGTACACCACTTATCTGTAAAGCAGAATAGGTTCCTCCTCTCCCACTAATGGCACTCTACCAAACTCACTTGCATCTTCTAGCAGCTCAGCTGCTGACTTCTCGGTCAATTACTCATGAGAGAAACTCGCTTTTAGATCATTATGTGTTCAGATTTTGATTGCCAAGATGGGCCAACTCAAAATAAAATAAATACTTGGGTCATTTCCTGTGAGGGGAGGATGGAAAGTCCTGAACACTTGCGAATCCATCCTATAAACCACATAGAATCTGTGTGAAAGGGAAACTTCTAATCCCAGCATATTTGTAGAGCCCATGAAAGATAAATGAATGAGCATCAGGGTAGAAAAGGATGGGGATCTTTGCTCACTGAAGTCATTGGCAAAATTCCCATTGACTGTGGTGTAGGGTGACCATTTTGGCTGGGACAGTCCCTTTTTTAAGCCCTTTCCCGGCTGTCACGATTTTTTCCCTTCCAAAAGTGGGCATTTGTCCTGTTTGCTCTTGCCGACTTAATCTGTTGACAAATGTCCACTTTTGTCAAAAAAGCTGGTTGCAGTGCAGAGGAACACGGGGGGCGGGGGGGCGAGCAGAGACGCCAGCCCTGTGCAGGGGGGAGGCAGCGTTCACACATGCAGGGGGATGGCAGGCTTCCAGCAACTGGAAACAGCCTCACGCAGGGGGCTAGCAGGCTTCCAGTTACCAGAAACAGCCTCTTGGGGGGGCCCTCAGACAAGCAGCTGGGGGTGTCCCATTTTCCCTTTGGGAAATATGTCACCCTACGTCTCAATGCTGCACCACTGAAGAGAGCAGGGTGATCAAACCACCATAGCAGAGGTGCCTACAGAGGGCAACATTCTCAAGGTTCTTATTTTAAAGCAATTTGCCTAAGGGACATTTATGATAAAGCCCAAAGAAGCTAGATGCTCGGGGAAGTGAGGCCTAGCACAATAGCTGCTATTGTGTCTATTAAAAGTGGAAACAAGGACAGCACGCTTGGCTTCGTGGAGTGGCTTACATTGCTCTGTAGGCACCCTACTAGATGATGTAGGAGAGTTGCTGCTGATCTCTGAAAAGGAGACACTCCCTCTCGTCCTGATTCAGTATTGCAACCCTATGGATTAAAAAATCATGAGACACTTAAAAACTATGAAACTGGCTTCAAAATTATGAAATTTATCAAAAATAATAAATGTTGGGTGCTTTTTATTTGTCTTTTGGTTTCTGGGCCTTTGGGGGTACTCTCGGGTCATATTTTCAAGCTTTTCTCTGCCACCATGAGGCCTAGAAATGTCCTGTTTTAAAATGAAAGCTGGGATTCTGACAATCATCTGATTTCAGGTACTTTAAGAAAAAGACTATATGTCACAGAGCTCATGAGAATTGGCACCACAGTAATGATGAGCTGAAAGAATCCATAAGGGTGGGGGGAGGAAAGGAGAGTGTTTGGAAAAACAGCAGGTTCGTAGGGCTCCAGAATCCTTCCTCTACCAGGGATAATGTGGAAACAGCTACGCAGCCTCCAATGAGGCTATGAGTAAAATATCAGATGTAAGCATGTGTGTTTTAGGAACAAGCATCAGCAACAGGGAAATTACTTGATGCAAATTGGAAAATTGTAGTCAGGCCTCACTCACCTTGAGTTTTATGTTTGTGGGCTACAGTCTGCTGATTTAATGCTGCCTCCCTTTTCTGATAGCCTTTTGGAGTCAACTGCTGCTCCTGAAGATGCATCACTGCAGTTTGAGTCTTAGTCTTGTACTGCTTCAGCTTTGAGATAGAAAACACGCATGAGAGTATCTGCTGTTATAGGCTGGAGAGTTGTGTTGCGTCAACTGAGGCCTAAAAGTTATCTGATTGATCTGATCTCTAATTTTAATTATTTTTGAAAGTGTGTCCTTTTCCCCCACCCCCTTAAGAAATAATGGGGAATGGATCAAGACAAGTGGTATTTTACAGCATGACAGCAGCAGGAAATTTGCAGCTGTGTCCTTAATGCTGTTTTCATTACACTGTTTTGAATATATCATATTTACTATTATCTGTTATTTCCTCGTTTCTTGTGTTTTTAAAATGCTCAAACCTATATATAAAGTTTAAAACTAAAATCAAGACTTACCTTGTATCTATGTCCATTTTATGACTGCATGAGACTGTGTATTAGATACCCATACTGTGTTAAAATGAAATTAGGGGGTCCATTTTTGACAGGGACCCCCTAATTTCTAATAATCGGAGAGATTACAAATCTGGCATGTTTCGAAATGTATTCAGACTCCTTCAGCAAAGAAACCTTTTTAGAACAGTGATGATCTTACTCAGGGCCAAATTTTCTGCTGGTTTAAACTAAACCAGCTGCCAATGGTTCCATGGGGCCATTGCAGCAGAAAGGATCGCCATAGTGCATGGATGCTCTGCCACATCCCCGTTCTCCCAAGAACTCGCTGGTGGCCTGGGAAGGATGGCATAGAGCCAGTTACACTAATTCATTACCACCCAAGGATAATCTACACACAGGGGAAGTTCTCTACTGCCAGATTTGCCACATTTTAGTCTGCTTTGTACCAGGAGACCAGTGCAAAGCAGGTATCACCGGGTTAAGGACCTGCCCTCAATCTTTAACTCATTGGGGCAAGTTATTTTTATTTTTATTATTATCAATTATTATTACTTTATATTGCAGTACAACTCGAAGGCCACAATGAGAATCATGACCATATTGTATGAGACATTGGACAAACAGGGTAGAATTTTTCTGGAGAATTTGTGGCAAAATCCATGAAACTTCTTGTATTAAGTGATTTTTAAGTATCTTTGTCATCACTTTTCTAGGGACCTGAGGTCTTGGTGGATTCACCATCACTTTCCATTTTTTAAGTCAAGACTGGGTATCTTTCTGAGAGATTATGCTGTATCTCAAACAGAAGCTGTGGGCTTGGTGCAAAGGTTACTTGATGAGCCTTATTGGCCGGTGTTATGCAGAGTCACACTAGATGATCATAATGGTCCCTTGTGGCCTTGAAATGTATGAATCTCAAAGAAGACATGGTCCCTGCCTCGAAGAGTCTACAATCTGAATTGAAAGAAGGGATTGTACAAACCAGGGATTGTAAAACAATAGCGGGAATGAGGGGAGGCGGCATGAGGGTGACCGTGATGAGATCTTGATGTTCCATAGGTTAGCTATGTGCACAGCATGATGGCTCCAAATTATAGTTTGTTTGTTTAAATTAATAAGACTGTGTGGCAGCATAGACGAAAGAGCAGAGCTGTTGGCAAGAGAAATGCACACCAGAGTCAGTGGATGCATGCCACTGACGGTGGGTACCTTAAGAACATAAGAGCAGCCATACTGGGCCAGACGAATGGTCCATCTAGCCCAGTATCCTGTCTTCCGACAGTGGCCAATGCCAAGTGCTTCAGAGGGAATTAACAGAACAGGCAGTCATCGAGTGAGCCATCCCATTCTCCGCTCCCAGCTTCTGGCAACAATTGCTACTAAAGACTGAATTTTGTTATGAGATTATCTTCCCTGGAGAGTATGTGGGTTTGTTTCCAGAGTGAATGCAGACTCAAGAAGGTCAGTTCTCAAAGAAACACCAGTACTCTTTCCCATATGCACTAGTCATTATTGTGTTCTCTAGTCTTTCGATAGGGTGTCACCTACAGATTCTGAATGCACCTGCATATCATCACTGCTTGTCGCACTATCCCCCAGGCCAGTAAGTTCACTCCTTGCAGTGACTCCCAGTCAGGCACTCATAATGAACAAAATTCTGCACTGGAATAAACTAGTGCAGCCATTTACAACAGAGAATTGGCCCACAGGGTTTAGTATTATATACATTTACATAGCATTCCATGTGTTGGACTCTACTGCATTTCTGATCACTTGCATGCCACATCTCTTCTGTTGCTTTTTGGAGACACCTTGGGGGGTCTTTCCTGTGTGAATTCTGTCAGTTCAGAAATGCAGACACAGTTCCAAAGCTGAAGGCAAAGGATGAGAACTAATATGTCTGGAAGTAATATTGCTCTTGGCTGTATCACAGAAAAGGAAAAGTCAGTGCTTGATTACTATTTATGTGAACATTCGGTATGAATTTAATTGCCGTTTAATTCAGCTTCAGTGAGACTTCTTAACGTTGTAAGATAACAGTGCTTCCGTGGGGGATGGATGAGATATCTGTGGTATACCAATGTTATAGCATCATACTGTGGTCACTGTAGCATAAGATTATTGACCGCTATGGTAACGTACAATAGACTGTGTGATCAGTGAGTAAGTAAAGCCCATTTGTGTTGTTAGCACCTGCCTTCATTGTATCCATAGCTATTTCCTTGTTTTTATTTCCCTTGTTTTAATTCTCCCATGAGTTTCTGTTTCTGGGGTTAAAATAAATACAGTTGATCAGATTCAGCCATCACACACCTTGTAATCCTATTTGAAGTCAGTGGAATCTAACATCAGGATTATGATGATGTCGTGGGGGGTAAGAGGGGTGAGCGGTGAACACCAAGTTATTTTATCTCCAAATTGCTAGGAAGCTGTCAGCTAAGAACAAGAAATTGTCGGCCAAATCTTAATAATTTTCTCTTTTCATGCCAATTCAGGGATATGGCCCCCTTCATAACTATTTTAATCACATGGGGCTCTTACTGTGCTGTAGGGGACACCACATTTAAAAACAAGCAAAATACAATTATTAATAATGAATATTTCATAACTTTAAAAAAGGTAAGAGGGAAAAGAATAAAACAAAATCAAAATACTAGCAAGAAGAAACAGTGGTTGCTTCAGTCACAATCTCTTTCTGTGGAGAGCTTTCAACAGAGATTATTTCTTAAGAGTGGGTCAGTCCCTGGTGAGCTCACTCTTCTCTTGGTGAATTAAGACCAAAATATATTATCTCCCCAACTCAATAGTGAGTCCTGTCTCAATATATCATCGAGAGCTGAAGCCGTTTATAGATTGGCAAGAGAATTTTGTTCAGTTGTGGTGAATTCTGTTTGGCTTATAATGGAGACCTAAACAATTTACAAATAGGCAGAAGTAAGTGGTCTTAACTAAGTCCTGTGAAAATTAAGTACGTAACTCAGTTACTGAAAAGAAGCTATGTAAGAGTTAGTTATTCATTTGAAATACCAATGTTTCTTATGAACCCATCAACTCCATTTAAAAAATGGTCTTCAATCAGGTTAATTAATGAATATTAAGAATCTTAAATTCAAATTAAATCCCACTGTTTCTCATTGTTTACCAAACTTAATTAAAAAGAAAAGGAGTACTTGTGGCACCTTAGAGACTAACAAATTTATTTGAGCATAAGCTTTCGTGAGCTACAGCTCACTTCATCAGATGTATTAGTGGAAAATACAGTGGGGAGATTTATATACACAGAGAACATGAAACAATGGGTGTTACCAGCGGGAGAAGGGAGGACCTTTTGTAGTGATAATCAAGGTGGGCCATTTCCAGCAGTTGACAAGAAAGTCCGAGGAACAGTGTGGCTGATGTGATTAGGCCCTATGATGGTGTCCCCTGAAGAGATAAGTGGACACAGTTGGCAAAGGGCTTTGTTGCAAGGTTAGGTTCCTGGGTTAGTGGTTCTATTGTGTGGTGTGAGATAATGTCACAGCAAACCTGGTGGCTGAACTTTGTGACTTTGTCCTCACCCATAACTATTTCACATTTGGGGACAATGTATACCTTCAAATCAGCAGCACTGCTGTGGGTACCCGCATGGCTCCACAGTATGCCAACATTTTTATGGCTGACTTAGAACAACGCTTCTTCAGCTCTTGTCCCCTAATGCCCCTACTCTACTTGCGCTACATTGATGACATCTTCATCATCTGGACCCATGGAAAAGAAGCCCTTGAGGAATTCCACCATGATTTCAACAATTTCCATCCCACCATCAACCTCAGCCTGGTCCAGTCCACACAAGAGATCCACTTCCTGGACACTACGGTGCTAATAAGTGATGGTCACATAAACACCACCCTATACCGGAAACCTACTGACTGCTATACCTACCTACATGCCTCCAGCTTTCATCCAGACCACACCACACGATCCATTGTCTACAGCCAAGCTCTATGATACAACCGCATTTGCTCCAACCCCTCAGACAAACACCTGCAAGATCTCTATCAAGCATTCTTACAACTACAGTACCCACCTGCTGAAGTGAAGAAACAGATGGACAGAGCCAGAAGAGTACCCAGAAGTTACCTACTACAGGACAGGCCCAATAAAGAAAATAACAGAACACCACTAGCCATCACCTTCAGCCCCCAACTAAAACCTCTCCAACGCATCATCAAGGATCTACAACCTATCCTGAAGGACGACTCATCGTTCTCCCAGATCTTGGGAGACAGGCCAGTCCTTGCTTACAGACAGCCCCCCAACCTGAAGCAAATGCTTATCAGCAACCACACACCACACAACAGAAATTAACCCAGGAACCTATCCTTGCAACATAGCCCGTTGCCAACTGTGTCCACATATCTATTTAGGGGACACCATCATAATGCCTAATCACATCAGCCACACTGTCAGAGGCTCGTTCACCTGCACATCTACCAATGTGATATGTGCCAGCAATGCCCCTCTGCCATGTACATTGGCCAAACCGGACAGTCTCTACGTAAGAGAATAAATGGACTCAAATCAGACGTCAAGAATTATAACATTCAAAAACCAGTCAGAGAACACTTCAATCTCTTTGGTCACTCGATTACAGACCTAAAAGTGGCAATTCTTCAACAAAAAACTTCAAAAACAGATTCCAACAAGAGACTGCTGAATTGGAATTAATTTGCTAACTTGATACAATTAACTTAAGCTTGAATAAAGACTGGGAGTGGATGGGTCATTACACAAAGTAAAACTATTTCCCCATGTTTATTCCCACCCCCCACTGTTTCTCAGACCTTCTTGTCAACTGCTGGAAATGGCCCACCTTGATTATCACTACTAAAGGTGCCCCCGGCCCCCACTCTCCTGGTAATAGCTCACCTTACCTGATCACTCTTGTTACAGTGTGTATGGTAACACCCCTTGTTTAATGTTCTCTGTGTATATAAATCTCCTCACTGCATTTTCCACTGAATGCATTCAGTTAAGTGAGCTGTAGCTCACAAAAGCTTATGCTCAAATAAATTTATTAGTCTCTAAGATGCCACAAGTACTCCTTTTCTTTTTGCGGATACAGACTAACACGGCTGCTACTCTGAAACCAAACTTAATTAGTTTCCACAAGTACACACTGTGACAGATCTTGCAGTTCTATGCAATATCTTTGTGGACCATATTGTATTACATTTGAGTATCACTGTGGCTCAGGGATTGTGTGCCACTCCAGATGGGAGGGTTATCACAGCTTACTAGGGCTTGTGCTAGCCCTCACTTGGGGTTGGTTGGTAGGGGAGCGTCTCCTAGTGGTCAGGGATTAGGTCTGTGATATGCAGGGGAATTGTTGGTAATAGAGCCAGGGCCCTCCCACTCCACCAGACTCTGATCCAGGGCCCTTTGAGGGCCATCAGTGCTCTGACAACCAGAGATGCTTAAGGTGGCCTCCACGGGTCACTTCCTACCACCTCCCTGCATCTGGGGTAAGGCAGTGTGAGGGTTGTCTGCTCACTACAAAGCTTCTGGCAGCTGCATGTAGTGAAGTCATTCTCCTTTTCTCTCAGATGGCAACTGCCTCCTCTTGTGGTATGGCCCAGCATCCCAGGGCCAGCTCAGTCCAAGGGCTTTCCCCTCCTGGGTGGTCCAAACGGCAAGGGGATCAATCAAGTCCAGCATTCATGTGCGAGGGAGTGTTTCTTTCCCAGGGTATCCTGCAGCAGGCCCTTCCTTCTCTCAGGGAGGGACCTTTGGGCAGTTGTTTAGGGAGAGATTCTGCCTTCCCTCAGCTCTGCTCTCCTCCCTGGGCCTGATCTGCTTCAAAACGAGCTTCTCCCCTGTCTTTTAACTCCTCCTCCAGTTGGCACATTTGTTATAGGTGCAGCGTGGCAGGGCTGGCAGAGCCCAGAGTATTTCCTTGTTGCTCAGTGTGGGATTTGTATACCCTGTCACAGGGCCCTGTAAGACTGATGGGTGACTAATGGTGTGTGTTTAAATCTGTTTATAGTTTTTATATGCTTTCTCTGTAATGTTTTTTTTTTTAATTACCAAGGCATACTGGCTTGCTGGGGATAACATAGTGTAAAGCAGGAATCTGTGCAGCCTTAAAAAAAACCCAGTCAGAAGGAAATGGGACAGTGGTCCCTGCCCAAAGATAGGTGATGGCTGGGGACTCCTGGAGTTGACCACAGAGTGGGGGTATGCAGATGCAGTTTCCCTGAAACTGAGAAACACAGTCTGAACAATAAGAAAAGGAGTACTTATGGCACCTTAGAGACTAACCAGTTTATTTGAGCATAAGCTTTCGTGAGCTACAGCTCACTTCACAGCATCCGATGAAGTGAGCTGTAGCTCACGAAAGCTTATGCTCAAATAAATTGGTTAGTCTCTAAGGTGCCACAAATCCTCCTTTTCTTTTTTGCGAAGACAGACTAACACGGCTGCTACTCTGAAACCAGTCTGAACAATCTGGTGTTTAACAGGAGAAAATATTAGTGCCTTAAATCACAATAGTATTTCAATATCCCAATAAGACTATTACAAGAACAATTTAAATCCAGTCCCTTGATGCTGCTTTTGAAAACCTCATCTTGCCAAGGACGTTAATGGCTCAATGATGTCATGTTGTAGAAGCAGCAATGGACTGGGAGGTTGTATTTCCTTGATATTGTGTGGTGGCTTCTTTGTTCGTTGTTGTCTTAGCTGTTTTCTTGCTCCTGTTTGCTTGCTTGGAAGAGATGAGATGAACAGATGACACTGAGATGAGTTCTGAGAGCTGGTATCTCAGTTCAGAGATACTGAGTTTCTGTGACAGGTTTCAGAGTAACAGCCGTGTTAGTCTGTATTCGCAAAAAGAAAAGGAGTACTTGTGGCACCTTAGAGACTAACCAATTTATTTGAGCATGAGCTTTCCTGAGCTACAGCTCACTTCATCGGAGTTTCTGAGTTTCTGTGGTTGCACTGAAGGTAGAAGATGAACCTTTTCCAGTGGTTTGGCTAGATCTAAAGGTGACAGTGGCTAATATTTTCATGGGCTCAGCTCCCTTCTGGGATGTCTTTGTAGTATTTTCAGCTCATGCATATGCAATCTTACTAAAGCATATTCAGCAAGGTTGTAATTCTTCTACAGGTTTATGGTTCTATAGCTTTTGTCTTTGTGATGGAAAATTCTTGGAATGTCTTTAAAGGCAGAATTTTAACTCTTTATTTATGTTTATTTTCTGAGATATCCTTTCACTGCCATCAGGGTTTAAAAGGAGTTGAAATTCTGTGTCAGGGCAGTCCAAACACTCTATTTTCTCTGTAAAAGTCTTTCAGCTTTTAAAATAGTTTTTTAAAATGTACATGATTCTTAAAGGTAATCTTTAAACTTAAATGGTCATTAAAGAAGGTATCATCTTTCCTTAATAATTTTTGTTGTGTTCCTGAGTATGGTAAGGAAGTTACTTAAGCATTGTCAGGTAACTAATTAATTTCCAAATTGATATAAATATTTTAGTACACAAATGGCTTCTTTATAAGTAACCACTTGTAGCAAGGTCATTTGATTCCATATTGGTACATAAAACATCTCACTAGTCACATAACAGTGATATCAGGAAGTTATTGAATTGGATGCTTGAATTTATATACAAAATGTTTACAAAGGAACATCACAAAAAGAGCTTGTAGCATCTTAAGCATTTACAGAATAAGCAAAGGCTTTTACCTTGAAGTGGAAACCTGAGGTTAGAAGTAACCAACAATTTCCCAAGTATACATGTTTTCCTAAAAGTGGAATGAATGAAGACTTTAGAGCACTTCTTATTGAAATTGATTTCATTTGTAATACTTCTAGATTTCTTTGTGTTGATTTAAAACTGTTTTTTTCTTTGAAGAGACAAGGGGGAGTGAAGGGGTATGACATTCTGGGGTGCAATCTGGACCAGTGTCATCACCTGTCCTTCAACCTGGGATGCCTCACAATGTTTTACTGCTGTGGCTCCCAATCTGGGCTCCTCACAAGCAGCCAAACAGCATACAGGTCATTCCCTGAATGTCTGTATATAGCCACAAGCCTGGTCCAGCAGCCTGTCAGCAAACACTAGCCACACTCTGGCTTACAGCAGCTTTGGTTACAACATGCACGGTGACTCCAATACACTCCCAGTCGTGGATTTCCCTCAAAAAACATGTCTCTGCACTGTCTAGCCGTCTCCTGGACAGTCCAGATAGGTTAGGTCTGTTGCTCCTCTAAGGGGATCAAAATACAATAGCTTGCCACTTTAAATGGAGTTACCCACACAGTTCACAACACTGGATTAGTTTTGATTAAAGAATAAAACAAGTTTATTTAGCTACAAAGAGAGAGGTTTTAAGTGAGTACAAGTATTATGGCATTAAAATCAGAAATGATTACAAGAAGAAGAACAATAAAATTCTTCTCAGTATTAAACATAACAAACTAGACTTGTTTCAGAGTAGCAGCCGTGTTAGTCTGTATTTGCAAAAAGAAAAGGAGTACTTGTGGCACCTTAGAGAATAAATTTGTTAGTCTCTAAGGTGCCACAAGTACTCCTTTTCTTTTTGCAAAACTAGACATAGTTCAAGATGAAATTCTTACCACAGGTTTTCTGTACATTGCTGACCAAGTTTCAAGTCCAACAGCTGTTTATTTTGTCTGCTTAGCTGAAAAGAGAGAGATAGATGGGGAGTGATAACTTAAGGTGTTTTTGCCCTTGTCTAGTTCAGGTTTCAGAGTAGCAGCCGTGTTAGTCTGTATTCGCAGAAAGAAAAGAAGTACTTGTGGCACCTCAGAGACTAACCAATTTATTTGAGCATAAGCTTTCGTGAGCTACAGCTCACTTCATCGGATGCATTCAGTGGAAAATACAGTGGGGAGATTTATATACATAGAGAACACGAAACAATGGGTGTTACCATACACACTGTAATGAGAGTGATCACTTAAGGTGAGCTATTACCAGCAGGAGAGCGGGGGGGTGGGGTGTGTGTGGAAGGGGGGGCACCTTTTATAGTGATAATCAAGGTGGGCCATTTCTAGCAGTTGACAAGAACGTCTGAGGAACAGGACACTAAACTACTGCATGCCACAAGGGGCCACAACAGTGGTTCCCTTAACCCACCCAGCAATATTGTTAATCTATCCAAGTCTACTCTTAGCCCAGCAGAAGAATCTGGCCTATCTCGGGGCCTCTCCTTCTGTCCCTCCACCGCCACGAACATGATACAGTTCTGTGGTGACCTAGAATCCTATTTTCGACGTCTCCGACTCAAGGAATATTTCCAACACACCTCTGAACTACATACTAACGCACAGAGACCTTCCTACCAAGACTAGAAAAAGAAGGATTCTGGATGGACTCCTCCTGAAGGTCGAAACAACAGACTGGACTTCTACATAGAGTGCTTCTGCTGACGTGCACGGGCTGAAATTGTGGAAAAGCAGCATCACTTGCCCCATAACCTAAGCCATGCAGAACACAATGCCATCCACAGCCTCAGAAACAACTCTGACATCATAATCAAAAAGGCTGACAAAGGAGGGGCTGTCGTCATCATGAATAGTTCGGAATATGAACAAGAGGCTGCTGGCAGCTCTCCACCACCACTGCTGAATTGGAATTAATTTGCTAACTGGATACAATTAACTTAGGCTTGAATAGAGACTGGGAATGGATGGGTCATTACACAAAGTAAAACTATTTCCCCATGTTTATTTCCCCCACCCCCACCGTTCCTCAGATGTTCTTGTCAACTGCTGGAAATGGCCCACCTTGATTATCACTACAAAACGTGTTTCCTCCCCCCCCCCCCCCCCCCCCCCCCCCCCCCCGCTGCTGGTAATAGCTCACCTTAAGGATAGTCTCTAAGGTGCCACAAGTACTCCTTTTCTTTTTGCGAATACAGACTAACACGGCTGTTCCTCTGAAACCTCTCTTTACAGAGTGTATGGTAACGCCCATTGTTTTGTGTTGTCTATGTATATAAATCTCCCCACTGTATTTTCCACTGAATGCATCCGATGAAGTGAGCTGTAGCTCACGAAAGCTTATGCTCAAATTAATTTGTTAGTCTCTAAGGTGCCACAAGTACTCCTTTTCTTTTTGTATAGTTCAGTCACCCTTTGAAATGCATTTTCCTGAATGTGACCTTCCCTAGATAAAGTTCTTTACAGCTGAAAGCAAGGAGACATGAAGTCTTGTGGGGAAGAGGTGTTAGCTGTTGTTTGCTAAGATGCAGATCTATTTATTCCTGACCCCTTTCCTTGTCAAAGAATGGCCACTTGATAGGTGATGGCCCATTAGATTTGATGACACCTGTCTAGAGGTGTCAACTTGTCTTTTGTCTTTGAGAAACAGGTTTGCCTATCTTTCAGACTTGTCTGGTAAACACACTTCAGTCATGATTTCAGGTTATGTTCATAACTTTACATATAATATAATATAATATATTTCACCATGATGTTGTTGGGCAGCAAGTTATTAGTTTTTAAAAGATACAAGGCATACTTTGTACAAAGATTATTACAGTAGTGTGTAGGGTATGAATACAGGAGTATATTCTGACACAAGGGACAATAAGAGGCTCTTAGTTTGTCTGATGTACCTGCACATCACTTCTCTTTGCAATATCTTAGAATATCTTCACATCCTTTTACAATGAGGAGGGGTATTGAACTTCTGTTCCTCATTTGCCTTTTAACAATTGAAGACTCCAACCAAACACTTTATGCAAGGCAAAAATTGACATAACTAAGAGGTATCTCTTCCTAACATAATATAAAATGTGATAAGTACAGTTTTATATCCTGGGGGGTATCATTCTTCTTGACTCTGCTCATGCCTGTCAGCTGAGGATCTGGCCCAGTAGTCTGTCTTAGGCCTTGTCTACATTACAAAGTTTTGTTGGTAGAAGCTGCCTTTTGCCAACAAAACAGGGGAGGTGTACACACGACAAAGCTTCTTTTGGTGGCAAAACAAAATCACCTCGACAAGAGGCATAAAGCTTTTTATGACAAAGCCTCAGTGTAGACATCGTGCATCAACTACGAGAAAGGGACCGAGAGACTTTTTCCATTGGAACATATGAATTGGAACCATAAACTCACTGAACATTAAATCTCACCAAATGAGGGTAAATCCATTCTCATCATCGTATCCACTCATTATACTCCACACCTGAACATAACCGTTATATGAACAACATACCCTCATATCTCAATGTCTGTACTTTGATCCGTTAACCTTTTACCCCGAATTGGGGATATTGCAGATTATGTATTCCTTACGCCAGCTAATCCTAAACCGAACTTCGCACCCCTTGATAATCTGTACATTATTCCCTGATAAGCAGAAACTTCTATGCTTAAACTCTGTACCATTTTCTTTTTATTTTAACATCATCTGAATAAAATTTTTTAAGCTGCTGTTTGTTATTCGACGTAACTGGCTTCCCCCAGTATCCTACAATGCCTGCCATGACCGTTCTGCTCACCGTTTTGATCTCTGCTACCCTGCAGGCATGTGCCCCTCCCCTTTCAAAGCTCCTGGAAGTATCTTGACAGCTGAGCAAGCTGCTCTGCTCTGGGAACAAAGAACAAATCATTAGAGTGGAATGCTGCTGTTCTCCCCAGCACTAGGAACACAGCAACAGGCGGACTGCTGCTGCAGGGAGCAGGTAGGGGCCGACCGCTGTGCTACTTTGACATTCCTCTGCTTGGAGAGCTCACAGAGCTCCTCAGGATGCTGCTCCCAGCAGCTGAGGAGGCTGTGGGAGAACTCGGAGGGAATCACAGAACCATAGGCAGGCAGGTAGGTAGAGCAGGTTGCTTTGGGAGAGACTGCTGTGCTGAGCAGAACCAGGGTCTGAGATGGAGGGGGTGTCCCCCTCCCCCTGCCTCAGGATAGGTCGGTCAGCCTGCTGTTCCCACACCACTTTCCTCTCCCTCCCCCTCCCCCTTCAGTTGAAAAGCGGTTGACAATTTACTAGAATACCAGAACGATGGGATTGAGAAACCTGCATCATTTGATGCTGTACTTGCCCCATGAGGCACTGCAAACCCTGCAGCCAGTTACACAATGAGATCGCTACCCACTGTGCACTGCTCTCTGTCGATGCAAGAGCTGCTAGTGTGGATGCATAGTGTGGACATGCAACAGCAGTTTAATTAAAGCACTGTAGGTAAAGCGCATAACTTTTGGTGACAAAATTTTGTAGCGTAGACAAGGCCTTAGTGGTACAACAAGGTCATCCACTCTCAAGCTTCTTGCTCCCTAGACATTGCCTTTCTTGGTTGGAGACACGCTTCTCTCTCCTTCCTGAGCAGGGTATTGCCAAACTGAACAGTTCCCTGCTTCATTGTGTTATTCCCAGCAAAAGACAGTCTGTCTAAGTAACCCTATTTTTTTGTCTCTTTGGAGACTAATAACAGTGTAACTGCCTACAGTTACCACACAGTTCTTTAAAAGCAAGCATATTTTATTCTTAAGGTAAAAGCATTACAGAGAAAACATATTAAAAACAATAAAAGAACCTACACACATGCAAATGAAGCTAAGCAGAGATCACCCCAACTTTAACATGGGCTCTGACTGGAGCAGTCCTTCAAAACCCCGGAAAAGGGCCTTGACTGTGGTCACAAATTCATAGCACCCTCAGCTCAGAACTAGCCCACTCATGAAAGTTTAGTCCCTTCTTTACCTTTCAGGGGTCTTTGATCTGGAGTTTCCAGGAGCAGATAATCATTAGATAATGGATTTCCTCCCAAGTACCTCCTAGGAAACTCACATCACATGTATTGTCCCAAACAGTTCTGTCTGGACTCCTTGGTTCCATTCTTGAGTCTGCCATTGACTTGCCATGAAGCCATGGGCAAGTCACTCAGATCTTGCTATGCCTCTGCTTTGTTAATATGGATAATTAGGTTTCTCTGCAGTCCAAAGCCCTATGTACTCTGTGGTAAGCTGCACCTAAAATCTGTGGCAAGGCCACTGGAATCTGCGGCTTTTGGTGGAAATTCTTCAGCAGCTTCAGATCAATTTTGAAAATGGAGAATGGAATGGAATTTGAAAATGGACACTATCTGTAAAGCTGACCATTTTATGATTAAAGATGACCATTTCATTTAATTGATATTATCACTGTTATACATTGCAACAAATCTTTCACAAAACGTATCATGTAAGGTGTCAGTGAAAAAGCTACAATTTATCCATGTATTATCTTTGGATCTAAAGTTATGAGTGTTGGCTATACAGTACATTTGTATCTCCAACCTGTGTTTTGTTCCTGAGTGACTCCCACTGGATATTTACATTAGGGCTAGGCAGCTATGTATTGATGGCCCATCAAGGACGCCTAGCTCTAAAATGGGCCATTGAAGAAACTCATCCTATCCAGATAGCTCTTCCTGAGGATGGCTCAGACAGCCTGGAGCCATTGACTGCGCACTGTGATTCAGCAAAACATGTAGGGGCATGTAATATACTCATGTGACCCTGGACTCCATCTTGGCTGGTAACTTTCCACAGACAGGGGCTGTGATCTTTGTTTGGGACAGTACATTTCCATGCACGTGGCAGAGGATCTACAAAGACACCTGAAACACCTCCATTTTGCCTCTTTCCTGCTATAATTCTCTGGACTGTGGATTTACAACTAAAAGGAGCATCTTGAACTATGGACTGAAGACCTGCCAATCTTTTAGAAGTTACCAGAGAGACTTTACAAGCTAGCCATCTATTCCATCACTGCTACAAACCTGATATAAGGACTTTGCAATCATTTGTATACATATGATCTATTGACCATTTATAACGGTCTTCTTTTATTATTAACTCTTTAGTTAGTTTACTAAAGATTGGCTGACCGTGTGATATTTGGGTAAAATCTGAGATTCATATTGCCCTTGGGATGTGTGTCTGATGCTTTGCGATTAGAAAGAACCTCACATATGGTGAAATGGGTTTTCAATAACCTCTCACTGTATTAGATTGGGTGGGAGCCAAGGACTGGAATTCCTAAAGGGGACTAAATTATGTGTTTGGCTTCTAGTTAACCAGTGTAGTACTGCAGAAATTCTTTTGTTATTGGATTGGTGAATCTAATTATAGAGTAAACCACCAGCTTTAGGAATTGTCTGTGCAATTTCTTGCAGTCTGCCCTGAGTGTGGCATTTTCAGTGTAGCCCTTCCAGGTACCTGATCACACTATCATCAGCACTGCATACCCTGTATCAATTATTTTGATGTTTGGTTTCTTTACACTGCCTCCATATATTTGGTTTTCAGTATGCCACAGATGGTTATCTTTAGGTTTTAGACTGAACTACCGATTAAGATAAATGGAGCAGTTCTCAGAGTTATGATTCAGGCTGTCTGCGGACTCAGGAAGATAACACTGCATACTCAGGTTTTCAAGATTTTCTTCACAGCCATGAAGGCTGGGAGCATAATTTTGTTACAGTGAAAGCTGTGTTCTGGAGCATGTTTCTGTGTGAAGAGGTGAATTCCATGACCACAGAATTGTGGAATACATGGGGTTCTGCCAACAGTAACTCAGAGACATGTCTGGAGGGACCAGTTAATGGTTGTAGAGTGATGTGAGGTTTTTGGACAAAAGGTGCCTGAGAAATGCAGAGTATTAATACGAGTTTGACTAGGCCAAGAAATGTAGGGCCAGGCTATGGGAGCCCCTTCTCCCTTGCTGAAGTCTCCCCTGCACAGGGGACAACCATACTCTAGCTACAAAGCACTGGGCAGCACAATGTGGGGAGGACAGTGATCCCTGTCTGCTGTGCTCCAGAGAAGGTATGTCCCTGGCCCCTGAACACTGGCAAGTGCCTGCAGTGCTATGTTGGTGGTGAGGCCTGTGAATCTTCCTCTGCACAGATCCACCAGCTATTTCCCCAAACATTTTTTGGGAAGATATGGGTCGGGAGGATGATACCAACTCTGCTGAGGTTATTTGAGCTCTCAGCTCCATAGCCATAGGGAAGATTTCTCAACTAACCCGGGGGCTTATGAATTAAAGTGCTCTGCTACAGATAGAGCTGCCAACAGTCCCTTTTTACAAGGGACGTCTCATATTTTTTCATCTCTGTACAACAAGTTCGGGAGTTGTTGAGTGCTGAAAAAAGCAGCGAGAAATAGCCCTGGCGAATGTAGGTGATTACTGCTTATAAATTATTATCAATCCTAATAATGATGATAATACTGGGGGAGAGGGGTGCTAAGAAAACAGCACCTTATTTTTGAAATATAATGTTGGCAACCCAAGCTACAGATGACACATTACTGTTGCTCCTAACACAGTCCAGACCAGGTCACAGAGTATCCCTCAAATCCCATTAGCAGAGAGGATAAAGCATGGCCGAATTTGGGGAGGAATAGATAATTTTCCCCTTAGTACTGCACAGGTTGACGATCTGCAGGGTGATTGAACACAACTCCCACAATGTTACCATCATATCTAGACAGAGATTAAGTTAATTCCATCCTCATATTGGACCCTGCCATTAAATTGTAATCAGTATTGCACAGAGCTCCTGTGGGGATTAGAATTTCCCCACTGAACTTCCTTGTTTTTGAAACCCCTAATCTTTCCTGTTTTTGACAACTGCTCCCTAATTCCCAGAAGTCTGTTGCACTTTATAGCCTTTGTAATATGTTTCACATAGCTAACCTGCTTATTTTACTTATACCCCTGTTTCTTCAGTTCCTTGGACCTTTACTCAGCTGCTTAACCATAGTCATTTGCATTGCTTCACCCCACTCAGCCATTTGTAGCTTTGCTCTAGCCCATTCCCAGGATATTATATTACATTTCCTTTATTTCTAGTAAGAAAGTGACTGCTGACTCAACTCATCACAGTTCACTCTTCTTTCACTGTCAGTATGAAGCCAACACTGCAGCATGATTATGGAAGGTTTTGAATTGCTGGAGGTGCTGCCTTTTGAATTTGGCATACGTTCCAGGTCCCGTCCACATATGGTCATTTAAGAGCTCCTGGCAACTTTTTGTAAGAGTAGGGCTAATAAAACGAGTGTCCTGATCACATTCCAGTTCTGTTGGGTGCCTTCTGACTAGCTAAAATTCCCCAGGTAGTTACCATTGTGAATTCAAGTCTCCTACCTAAATTTACTCACAGTATTTTTCTTCATTTCCTGTCCTGTGTTGTGTAGTGTTGCTGTGTTCTTTTAAACAGATATTCTCCAGTGGTGAATGCATTTCAGTAGTAGGTGAAGGGAACTGTACAATCCCTAACCCACAGAGAGGGTGTGATACTTGGTTCGCTAGGGTTACAAAGGTCTCTCATACCATCTTCCAATTTTACACCTGCTGTTAGATTCCAAAGACAAATGACGGGTCCTAATAGACTGATTGATTGTTTTTTGGGTGTTGTCAGATGCAGATACTTTAGGGCTTGTCTACACTGGCACTTTACAGTGCTGCAACTTTCTCACTCAGGGGTTTGAAAAAACACCCCCCTGAGCACTGCAAGTTTCAGTGCTGTAACATGTCAGTATAGACAGTGCACCAGCGCTGGAAGCTGCGCCCCTCGTGGAGGTGGGTTTTTTAGAGTGCTGGGAGAGCTCTCTCCCAGCGCTATGCCACGACTGCACAAGCCAGTGAAGACGTGCCCTTAGTGGTGGGGTTTTCAGAAGCAATCAGGATTGGTCTAACTCTGCTCCCAGTGGAGTCAAAAGCAGTTTTGCTGTTGTTTCCTATGGGAGCCGAGTTAGACCACTGCTGAGCACTTTTGAAAATCCCAATCCTAGAGGCCTGCACAGTTGCTTCCATAATCAAACTAAAGCACAAAACTGGAGACCACCTCGGAAGTACCTTGTAAAGTGCTTTGAGATCTTTAGTTTGGCAGGCAGTGGAGAATTGCAAAGTGTCCATCTAACCCCAGTGCCCTTTCTGATACAAGATTGCACTGTGTGTCCCTTTCTGATATTCTAGCCAGCATAGTGTTCATCCCACAGGTCACCACTTGTCCATTGCCATTTCTTTTAATTTTTGTAATTTAAATATTAAAGTTATATTAGTGCTGGTCATAGATGTCAGAGTAATAACCCTACAAAGTGAAAACCTGTTCATTCATGTAATGGGTGCGTCTCAGGAAGTGACAACTCAAGCTTCCCCATAATGTCCTGCTAATGTAAATACTCCAACCTTGACCTGATGTGCACAACTTTCTAGAGAGGAAGAGATAGAGTGTCATCTCAATGGCCCAGTCAGCCCTGGGTCTCTAAGGTGAGAATGCCAACAAAGGGGCCTATTGTTGTACCAATAAAATAAAAACCAGCAGGATCTTATTAAAGGGAAAAAGGCAAAATACCACATTTACTGTGAATACAGAAAGAATCATAGTAAGCAGTTAGTTATAGTTATAACATTCCATTCAATCTCATATTTATTCACACATTCATTCATACAAACATACACACACACACACACACACAGGTTCTGCAAGGTTGTTATCATAGTTACCAGCCTTAGAGTTGCTCATGCCAAGCCACTGGCCAGGTGGCCTGGACATGAGGAGGGAGCAGGGCCTTGTCAGATGCTCATCTGATGCTCCTGGAAGTTGGTTTGCAGAATCAGACCCCAAAGTTCTCACTTTTTAGAGTCTATTTTTATCAGAATTTCTTCCTATGCCAGTCTATGGGAATTGCTTCATCATGCTGTTGCTGAATCAATCGCAGATAGCACATTCCTGACGGCTCCAAGATGTTATCTTGTTCTTTGGTTCTCCCATTCTTGAGGCTGTTGGGTGGATTCCAGTCTGCCCTCCCGGGGGTCCTCTGGTTATTTCCACTTGACGCCTTCTTCAGCCGGTGGACACTGGATTCTTAGGCTGGCACCTCCCTGATCATTCAGTTATTATCCACACCAAGCATCCATCCACATACATCCTCTATCTCTATTTTAATCACAATTGTTAATACAACAAAAGGGCGGGGAGTCTCTGGGTGCTGTTTCTGTTGTTAGAGTATTGCTTTGAGTCTCTCTCTCTGTGAATTGCTTTGAGAACAGACTCTGTCTTAGAATGTACTAACGCAATTAGCAGCTTGCAAGTTTCGCACATAGAGGGAGAGAAAGTACCAAAAACCAAGAGACCTCTTAATTAGTAATACCCTGGAATTTAAACTATGGAGAATCAAATTCATTTGTGATTTTAATACAGAACTTCTTTAATATGATCCAGCACTATTGCTGCCAAGCCAACTGTGACAACTGTGACTAGTGTTAATTGTCTGGACCCCTGCCTGGTAGGAGATTTACTGAGCTCTTCAGTCATTTTATACATCATACTGTTGAACACCCATAAATCTAAGAAAGCTGCAGGGAGCTAAACAACATGCAAAACAAGTTTAGGCCAAGTTTTTTTGCCGAAAGTTATACCACATTTATTAAAGTGCTTTAATTAAACCCCTGTTGCATGTCCACACTGTGCTCCTTGTGTTGCTGGAGCTCTTGCAACGACAAGGAGAACAGCGCACTGTGGGTAGCTATCCCACTGTGCAACTGGTGGCAGGGTGCTTTGGGAAGGGTTTGCAATGCCTCATGGGGCAGGTACAGCATCACATGATGAAGGTTTCTCAATCCCATTGTTCCATGGGCATCCTACTAGATTGCCAGCTGCTTTTCGACTGAAGTCGGGGGGAGGGAGAGTGTGTGACAGGGAGCATGTGTGTATGACGGGGGGACAGACAGTACACACACACACACACATATATTTATATCCACCCCTGCCTGCCTGCCTCTGTGTTCATAGTGTGGGAGACAGCAGGAGTGTTCCAAGGTAATGACTGGCTCTGTTTCCCGGAGCAGAGCAGCACTGCACAGCACACCGGCTGTCAGAATGGAGTTTTGAAAGGGGAGAGGTGCATCCTGCAGGGCTGCAGAGTTCACAACAATGAGCAGAGTGGTCACCGCAGGCCTTGTGGGACACCTCCGGAGGCCACTTACGGTGAGAAAAGCAAGCAATACACTGGCACTATGGCGAGAAAATTTTTGCGCGAAAAGCCTTTTCACTCTCATCAAGGTAGGGTGACCAGATAGCCAGGGTGAAAAATCGGGCCGGAGGCTGGGGGATAAGCGGCACCTATATAAGACAGCGCCCCAAATATTGGGACTGTCACTATAAAATCGGGACATTTGGTCACTCTACCTCAAGGTGGTTTTATTACAGTGCTGCAACTGAGGAGTTTTGTCTCAAAAAGTGACTTTGCAGTGTGTACACCTCTGCGGTTTCATCACTAAAAGCTGCCTTTTAGTGAAAATACTTGACAGTGTAGACAAGGCCTTAGTGTCTGCTTCCATTTAAGATGCATCAATGGAAGCTGCATTGCGTGTGCAGTAGCTGCTGAGTACAGCCTAGGCCAAATGAGAGTACGCTCTATCACATTCCCCAGCACTTTTTAATGAGTGCTTTTAATGAGACAAATGCATATACAGTGGCATGATTCTGATTCCCATTGCATCAGAGAATTAATTCTCTTGACTTCAGCAGAGGTAACTGGGATTTACATCATTATTAAAGAGATCAGAATCTGCCTTCAGCATGCTGGTAGGTCATAGGAAATGGAGCTCATCAATCCATTTGTAAACTGTGATTTGATATGATTCTGTATATAAATGTTCTCAGCTCTTCTAACACAGTGTGCTCACATCACCTGTCTGACACGGATTTACTGGCCAAGACAACCCACAACCTAAGGCATCTGCAGTTATTAAATCAATTCATAAAATTCTCTTCTTTAGCATCCTTCTCTAGGAGTGATTTAGGACCAAGTACATAGAGTGCTTAGCAATTAGATTTGTTTTCTCCTGATGCGCATCCTTTCAGTTTTGTTAGTAATTCTGCATAATAACCACCAGCTGAAGTGTTTGGTCATCATAATTAAACTCAAACAAAACCTAGTTTGGGGATTTTTTTAGCAGTCAGCAGTTCATCAAAATCTGGTCTTTCTTTTAGGCTTTCTTTCCCAATCTCCCCTCCCCCATTCCTAAATTCCTCTGGGGCTTAGTCTTTGCTAAGAGTTGCTCTGGAGAGCAGCCACAAAGAGTTGAGAAAAAATGCAAGTTCCCCTCTGCAGTTTATCTGGTCAAAGGGCCCTTCATAGCACAGACAGTGCCCCTGCTCTCACAGCAGTCCCCTTAGTTCCATATGTCCCTTTAGGACTTTTATTCAGATTTCTCACAGTTCATCCCCCAGAGAAGCAAAGGATTGGCATGTTGCAGAGATGTTTGTTGGAAGGGAGAAGGTTAGAGGATTTTAGTGGAGGCCTGTGTTGTAGTGAGCTGACAGGACCTCTGTCAGGGATGAGCTTATTGCCCTGGACTCACTATGCACAGTGCAGGGGGTGCAGCAGGCTGGATGACAGGTTGACAGCACATTGAGGCCACTCAAATTGCGAGGGTGCTGTGTTTGGTTCAGGTCCTCTGAGGCAGTAAATGTGGCTAATCCTGGTGTTCTCAAGTGGAGGCTCACCCCTTTTTTCTCACTGTTAATCTGCTGCCCCCTCCAGCCAGTCACAGCTGAGCCTCTTCAAATGTCCCGGGACTGGATTAAAGGAGGTCTGAGGTGACCTAGTGCAGAAGACACTCAGAGCAAATGACCAACCAAGGGCCAGATCTTCAGCTCCGCTCCAGGAAAGGAGTGCTTGGAGGTGACGAGGTCCCACTGGTGGGTAAATTTAAACCAGTTTTACTCCCTTCCCCCACACCAGATCCAGTGGCTGATCCTCTGGAGTAAGTCAGAGTAGCCTCTGGTAAAGCGCTTTTCAGGTAACAGGGTGAAATATTAACATTAATAAACTATTGATTGAAGTGAATTATTTAAGTGTGTTAGGGCTTGCCTACGTGAACATTTAGTTGGTTTTAAAATGGGTTGTCAATCTATCCTGCACTAGCCTGCCACCTCTGTCAGTTTTCAGAGTAACAGCCATTTTAGTCTTTATTTGCAAAAAGAAAAGGAGTACTTGTGGCACCTTAGAGACTAACCAATTTATTTGAGCATAAGCTTTCGTGAGCTACAGCTCACTTCATCGGATTCATACTGTGGAAAGTGTAGAAGATCTTTTATACACACAAAGCATGAAAAAACACCTCCCCCCACCCCACTCTCCTGCTGGTAATAGCTTATCTAAAGTGATCACTCTCCTTACAATGTGTATGATAATCAAGTTGGGCCATTTCCAGCACAAATCCAGGTTTTCTCACCCCCCCCCCCACACACACACACAAACCCACTCTCCTGCTGGTAATAGCTTATCTAAAGTGACCACTCTCCTTACAATGTGTATGATAATCAAGGTGGGCCATTTCCAGCACAAATCCAGGGTTTAACAAGAACGTCTGGGGGGGGGGTGGGGTGGTAGCAAAAAACAAGGGGAAATAGGTTACCTTGCATAATGACTTAGCCACTCCCAGTCTCTATTCAAGCCTAAATTAATTGTATCCAATTTGCAAATGAATTCCAATTCAACAGTTTCTCGCTGGAGTCTGGATTTGAAGTTTTTTTGTTGTAATATTGCAACTTTCATGTCTGTAATCTCGTGACCAGAGAGATTGAAGTGTTCTCCAACTGGTTTATGAATGTTATAATTCTTGACATCTGATTTGTGTCCATTTATTCTTTTACGTAAAGACTGTCCAGTTTGACCAATGTACATAGCAGAGGGGCATTGCTGGCACATGATGGCATATATCACATTGGTAGATGTGCAGGTGAACGAGCCTCTGATAGTGTGGCTGATGTTATTAGGCCCTGTGATGGTGTCCCCTGAATAGATATGTGGGCACAGTTGGCAACGGGCTTTGTTGCAAGGATAGGTTCCTGGGTTAGTGGTTCTGTTGTGTGGTATGTGGTTGTTGGTGAGTATTTGCTTCAGGTTGGGGGGCTGTCTGTAGGCAAGGACTGGCCTGTCTCCCAAGATCTGGGAGAGTGTTGGGTCATCCTTCAGGATAGGTTGTAGATCCTTAATAATGCGTTGGAGGGGTTTTAGTTGGGGGCTGAAGGTGACGGCTAGTGGCATTCTGTTATTTTCTTTGTTAGGCCTGTCCTGTAGTAGGTGACTTCTGGGAACTCTTCTGGCTCTATCAGTCTGTTTCTTCAATTCTTCAGGTGGGTACTGTAGTTGTAAGAATGCTTGATAGAGATCTTGTAGGTGTTTGTCTCTGTCTGAGGGGTTGAAGCAAACGCGGTTGTATCGCAGAGCTTGGCTGCAGATGATGGATTGTGTGGTGTGGTCAGGGTGAAAGCTGGAGGCATGTAGGTAGGAATAGCGGTCAGTAGGTTTCCAGTATAGGGTGGTGTTTATGTGACCATCGTTTATTAGCACTGTAGTGTCCAGGAAGTGGATCTCTTGTGTGGACTGGACCAGGCTGAGGTTGATGGTGGGATGGAAATTGTTGAAATCATGGTGGAATTCCTCAAGGTCTTCTTTTCCATGGGTCCAGATGATGAAGATGTCATCAATATAGCGCAAGTAGAGTAGGGGCTTTAGGGGACAAGAGCTGAGGAAGCGTTGTTCTAAGTCAGCCATGAAAATGTTGGCATACTGTGGGGCCATGCGGGTACCCATAGCAGTGCCGCTGATCTGAAGGTATACATTGTCCCCAAATGTAAAATAGTTATGGGTAAGGACAAAGTCACAAAGTTCAGCCACCAGGTTAGCCGTGACATTATCGGGGATAGTGTTCTTGACGGCTTGTAGTCCATCTTTGTGTGGAATGTTGGTGAAGAGGGCTTCTACATCCATAGTGGCCAGGATGGTGTTATCAGGAAGATCACCGATGGATTGAAGTTTCCTCAGGAAGTCAGTGGTGTCTTGAAGGTAGCCGGGAGTGTTGGTAGCGTAGGGCCTGAGGCGGGAGTCTACATAGCCAGACAATCCTGCTGTCAGGGTGCCAATGCCTGAGATGATGGGGCGCCCAGGATTTCCAGGTTTATGGATCTTGGGTAGTAGATAGAATATCCCAGGTCGGGGTTCCAGGGGTGTGTCTGTGCGGATTTGATCTTGTGCTTTTTCAGGGAGTTTCTTGAGCAAATGTTGTAGTTTCTTTTGGTAACTCTCAGTGGGATCAGAGGGTAATGGCTTGTAGAAAGTGGTGTTGGAGAGCTGCCAAGCAGCCTCTTGTTCATATTCCGACCTATTCATGATGACAACAGTACTCCTTTTCTTTCCACCTCTGTCAGTGTGGATCCTGCTGAGACATGTCAACAGTTCATTAGAGCACTTTGGTTTAATCCAGGGGTGGCCAACCTGAGCTGAGAAGGAGCCAGAATTTACCAATGTACATTGCCAAAGAGCCACAGTAATATGTCAGCAGCCCCTGATCAACTCTCCCCCACACACCCTGCTCCAAGCGCCTCCTGCCTACCAGCAGCCCCACCAATCAGCACCTCCCCCTCCCTCCCCGCACCTCTCGATCAGATCAGCTGTTTCATGCAGGAGGCTTTGGGGCAGGGGGGGAGGAGCGAGGACATGGCAGGCTCGGGAGGGGGCAAGAAGGAGTGGAGTGGGGGCAGGGCCTGTTGCAGAGCCAGGGGTTGAGCAGTGAGCACCCCCCGGTACATTGGAAAGTTGGCGCCTGTAGCTCCAGCCCCGGAGTCGGTGCCTAAAGAGCCGCATCTTAACTTCTGAAGAGCCGCATGTGGCCCCAGAGCCACAGGTTGGCCACCCCGATCTAATCAAAAGAGGACTTGATCAAAGCACCCTAACAAACAGTTAATGTACATCAGCAGAGTTCACCCAGACAAGGGGCAGGCTTCTGCAAACTAATGTTCATGTAGACAAGCTCTTATTGTCATTTTGCTGTTTTATGATTTTAAACAATACCTAAAAAAAAAAAAAAAAGATTTAAAACAATCCAGTGTCATGTCCTTTTAAAAAAACAGAAAGCTTTTCTCAGCATTCTGGAATGAAAATTGGAAACATCTTCAGAAGAACAATAAATATTGCCATAGTTGGATCTATTATGTAGAGGAGACTGAAAGAGGATCAAGAGAAAAAAAGACAAATATCCTCCAGTTGAAGCAGTGTAGATCGGCTGTGAGGTAAAATTTTTAATTATTTCCATGCGTTGTTTACAGGGCTGTCCCTAGACATTTTAGTGTCCTATGCAGCCCCCCCGCGGGCAGGGGCGGGCTGGCCCCAAGCCTCTGAAGGGGGAGGGGAGCGTTCCCAGGCCTCCGTGGGGAGGAGGGGGAGGGGGAGGCGTGGGGGGCAGGGGGGAAAGCGCGTGGACCAGGTGGGAGTGGATATTCTGGGAGCGGGATTAAAAAAAATAGTCCCACAAAGGGCTCTACTTGGGAGCCCCAACTGGGATAGACACAGGTGTGACCACTGTACAACTGTCCCACGCTGATACCCTGGGGCAGTTAAATAGCTGCTTCTGCTTGAATCTTGAAGATGACCATGCTATCGTGTTAGTTTAGCAGCTTTGAGTGGCATATACAATTAGGAGGAGGGCTACATTGACTTTCCTTTGATTTCATTTTTCCTGAGCGTCAGACCCAAAGCCTGATTCTCATCTCACTTTTGGACCAGTGGTACGACAGTGTGCTTCCAGTGACTTCAGGTGAGTTACTCCTGATTTACACTGGTGCTGGAAGAAAAGTAGGCCTGGGTGTCCTATTCCTTGACCACGAATGTGATGACTTAAGGAGCAAGCCAGTGTAATATTTAGCCTTATGGGGTGCTGAGGTGGAAAAGGCACTGACATAGTTCCCCTCCGCCCATCCTCCCAAGGGATCTGACTTTGAAGAGTGAAGGAGAACAGAAGTCTAGAACTTGCTGTTTCCTCTCCTTCAAAAATCTATATAGACCTGTGAGTTGATCATGCCAGCTTCGTACAAATAACCCAAGTGGCCGATCTCCCACTGTGATGAATTGACCTATATGTACACTACGTTGCTTTTGGGATATGGCGGTCCCACTCATGTGTGATTGATCTCTTCTGTACTGGCTGAGCTAATGGAACTGTTCTGCTATTTTCCCAGTAGTAGGGAGGGATTCAGGTTTCAAACTTTCCCCTTGGCTGGCTGAATGGCTCAGGGAGTTGGCTCTAGAGCATTTTGCTGCCTACTTGGTTCTAATCCAGCCAAGGCATGTTGTGGTGCATGATTGGTTAGTAAACTGAAGGATAAAGTATAGCTCCTATTTCTGGTAGAACTGCTGTTAAATAGCTTGAAGAAAGGCCAATATTGGGTTCTGTGGGTATGGCCCACCAGAAGCAATGCTCAGTATTGTTTGAGTAGCAGCTGTGTTAGTCTGTATTCGCAAAAAGAAAAGGAGTACTAGTGGCACCTTAGAGACTAACCAATTTATTTGAGCATAAGCTTTTGTGATGCATCCGATGAAGTGAGCTGTAGCTCACGAAAGCTTATGCTCAAATAAATTGGTTAGTCTCTAAGGTGCCACTAGTACTCCTGCTCAGTATTGTGTTTTCCTATCAAGTTGGCATGACACAATTCAGATCTATGGGAAATGGCAGTAAGTGAACTGTGTTGTTTAAGATTATCAAAAACATTTCCTTTTTCCTTATCCTCTCTGTAATTAGAATCTTTCTCATTTATGTCTCTAACATAATGCTGAGCACATTGTTCTTGCTTGAGTGTCGTTGGGTGTGTGTATTTTAATAATCATCTTGCAATCATGCAGTTCCGTATTCCATTAGCACAGTTCACCTGCCTAAGTACTTATCTGAGTATCCAAATGCGAGATCTGGGCATTCGGTTTATTCACATTTGAAACTTGTGGCAGCCAGTGAGTTTGCTGCTAACACTGACACATCTGCATTTTCTTCTCCTTTAAATTGAAAGTGACTGGTTCATTATGAGCTTCACCACAGCATTGCAGAGAAATTCAGCAACTGCCATTCCAGGGAACAGTGGGGAAAGCAGGCACATTCCTCCATCTTTAAACAGAACTTACAGTATAGAAAACAGGGTAAGAATAATTCTTCATTAACACACAAAATCTCACCCTGGGCCACTCTCAGAAAAATGCTCACCACGCCTCTAGCACTTCTTAGGCCTTGTCTACACTGGCAAGTTTCTGGGCATTTAAGCAGCTTTCTGCATTTTAACTCCCGAGGTGTACACATTGCCAAGCCACTGAGTGCTTAGTTGCAGCACTGTAAAAAAAAACCACCCCAACGAGAGGCATGCAGCTTTCTGCGCCTGGGGTACAGCGCTGCGGTGCCAATGTAGACGCCCTGGTCGATTACAGCACTGCAGTTGGCCTCCGGGAGGTGTCCCATAATGCCTGTTTTTGCCTTTTTGGTCATCGGTTTGGACTTCACTGCCCTGCCCGCAGGTGACCAAGCGTGAGTCCCTCCCCATGAATTCCTTGGGAATTTTGAAAGTCCTCTTCCTGTTTGCTCAGTGATGCATGCAGTGATCTCAGCGCATCTTTCCAGCTGGCCAGGTGCCTGACTCCACGCACCAGGCGATCCCCTGCATGGAGCAATGCTGAGCTGCTGGACCTCATCAGCATCTGGGGAGAGGAGGCTGCCAGTCCCAGCTGCGCTCCAGATGTAGGAATTATGATACTTATGGACAGATTTCACGATGCATGACAGAAAGGGGCCACAACTGGGATACACTGCAGTGCAGGGTCAAAGTGAAGGAGCTGCAGAATGCCTACCACAAGGCGCAGGAGGCAAACTGCCACTCCAGTGCTGCGCCCATGAGCTGCTGGTTCTACAAAGAGCTGGATGCGATACTCGACCGTGACCTCACCTCCACTGCGAAGGCCCCTGTGGATACTTTGGTGTCTCGCGTGCCAGTCAAGAGTGGACCGAGCCAGGAGGAGGAAATCTTAGACGAGGATCGGGAAGGTGACCCAGAGGCAGAGGACGACTTGTAGGTCAGAGATGCATGCAGCCAGAAGCTCTTCTCTACCCTGGAGGAGGCTAGCCAGTCACAGCTGTCAGATGTTGGTGAAGCGCAAACAGGAGAGGAGGCCTCTGGTAAGCGGATTTTGGGAATCGCTGAAGCGAGTTGTTGGGAGCAGGAGGGTTGCAGAATGCAGGCTTGTGTCTGGATGATGCATGTACCACCACATGCCTCGTCTGAGCGGCGGAACAGGTGTTGATTGACTCCCTCACTTCATGGGAATCTCCGTCAGAGATCTCCAGGAAACTCGCATCGAGATACTGGGCAATCTGATGCCACAGGTTCTTTGGCAGAGCTGCTTTGTTTCTTGCCCCATTAACTGTAACTTCCCCGCACCACTCTGCTGTCACTGGGGGAGGGGAGACCATTGCTGCACACAGGCAAGCCACGTAGGGCCCAGGGTGGAAGCCGCAGTCTTGGAGAAGACCCTCCCTTGATTCCCTGTTCACCCTCAGCAGTGAGATATCTTCCATAACGAAGATAGCCTGTGGAAAATGTCGACTTTCCCACTCCGAACTGGTGAGCAACTGATCGGTAGCAGTCAGAAGTAGCCAGCTTCCACAGTGCAATCACCACACGCTTCTCCAATGGCAGGGCAGCTCTCCTTCTCGTGTCCTTGCACTGCAGGGCTGGGGAAAGCTCATCACCCAGGCCCATGAATGTGGCTTTCCTCATCCAAAAGTTCTGCAGCCACTGCTCATCATCCCAGACGTGCATAAAGATGTGATGCCACCACTCAGTGTTTGTTTCTTGAGCCCAAAAGCAGTGCTCCACTGTGGTCAGCACCTCCGTGAATGCCAAAAGCAATCTCGTGTCATAGCTAGTACGCGTGGTGAGATCAATGTCGCACTCCTCTTGCCTTTGTAGTTTAAGGAATACCTCCACTGCCACTCGTGACGTGTTAGAGCGAGCAGCATACTGGTCAACAGTTCAGGATCCATTCCTGCAGACCGAAGAAGCAGAGCGCACAATACACAAACTGTTGAAAGATAGCGCCAAATGCTGATGGAAGCACAGGGATTGCTGGGATGTGAAGCAATGCATCACAAGGTGTTGGGACAGGACCCAGGATGCCTCGAAACCCCCTCCACCTTCCCACAACTCTTAGCAGCAGAAGAGGAAGAGATGCTCTGTGGGATAGCTGCCCAGAGTGCACCGCTCCGAATACCACTGCAAGTGCCACAAGTGTGAACACACTATTGCTCAGGCAGCTGACAGTGTGAACACACAACAGCAGTTTCACTTCAGCGCTCTCTGAGCTGTAACTCTGCCAATGTAGACCTACCCTTAGACATTAACTGATTGATTCCCCACAACACTCCTTCAAGGCAGGCCACTATTACTACTCCCATTTTACAGATGGGGAAACTGAGGCAGAGCAAAAGTCAGTGACTTGGTCAAGGCCATATAGTGAGTGAGTAGCAGGGCTGAGATTTAACTCAGGAGTTCCTATCCCCTGTCCCATATTCAGACTAGGAGAGCATGCTGGCACAAGATCAGTTTCTCTTTAAAACAAAGTCTATGAAATAGCTGAGAGAGGACGTACTCTTTTAAGTAGTGAGCTGTTGTGGGAAAGTGGGTAACCATGTAGTTAAGGCAAAATTCCAAAGGCAGATTGTGCAAGAAATTGAAAGCATAAACCACTCTCTTGAAGATCCTGCACCAGTGGGGATTTTCAAAGTAAAACACAAGTGAAAGAAAAAAAGCCAAGAAAACAAAACCCAAAACTGAACTAATTTTCCTTGACCATCTGGTCAAGGAAGCAATGTTTTCTTGTATTCTTGCATAAGACTGAGGCTATTTCTTGCTTTCTGCCAGGGCCCGCATGGTAGGCCAATACACAGGAATGTGATTACTCCCTGATAGCTGGAAAGAAAGAAGAAAGCTTTCCATTATTAGCTTATTCTGCTCTTATTTGTACTGGGATGTGCAGATAGCTGTTTACCGGAATTCTGAGAAACACAGGATCTAGCTAGCTAGTTAAATGGTGATAGCTAGCTATCATAATTTCCAGGCAAATTAGGCCTGTATGGTGAAGTCCCTAGCAGACTTAATTAATCTTTCTTCCCTAGCAGAGGAGATTCTGTTTGCACTCTATTTGGGTGGTTGTGTGGATTTTTTCAATGGAGCTTGTTGATTTACATCATTCAAGGATCTGGCCCAGCATTTAAAGAGAAGATCATCCTAACAAGTAAGGGGGGAGAATTGAGGAAGGAGGAAGTGATGGGAGAGAAGAGGTGGAAGTTCATATTTGGAAGGAAGGCAGTTTGCACAGCATGGCTTTATTCTAAACTCAGTAGTGCTGATTGCTTGGTTTGTGTTTGAGCTGCAGCTCATGGGTGGAGAATCCGGGTGTACCGTGAACAAAGAAGTTGTAAGCAGAGGTGGGCTAAAACCAGAACCATTGATCCAACCACCTTGCGTCACACCCGTAACACTGTTTTCTTAAAAGAGAACAAACCCTCTAGTTGTGTGCACCTCAACCAGAGGGGTGGATGGATGTCACTTGGCTCTCCAGTGTATCAATCGGGAAATGGGCTGGGAATCCTGAATTGAATGGTCTTCTGGTTCCATTTTGCTATTGTAGATTTTGCCAATTTCCCCTTCTCAGAATGAACCACGCCAGTAGGAAAAGTCTTAGGGTGTGTCCACCCTGCACCTGGGAGCTTGCTTCCAGCCTGGGTATTTGGACACATGCTAGCTCCACCTAAGCTAGCATACTAAAAATAGCAGCATGGATGTCGTACACGGGCAATGGCACAGACTAGCCATCCAAGCACAAGACCACTTGACCCCCTGGGTCTGAGCGAGGGTCGCTAGTCCATGCTTCTAGAACATCCACAGTGCTATTCTGAGCACACTGGTTCCAGTGAAGCTAGCACGTATGTCCACATCAGCTGGGAGGCACACGCCCAGCTGCAGTACAGACCTACACGTGTAGGCCCAGGCTGTAAAGCCCCAGCATGAGCTGCAGGGAAGGGTGGGCTTTGCATCTCTGAAGGCTCCTTCTCCTCTCCCTGGAACCTGTTGCTCATGCCCAATGAAATCTTCCCTACAATAGATTTTGAAACAAATGCTGGACCCATGCCTTAATCCTGACTCATTGTCTTTACTAGAAGGGTAGTCTGACTAAGCACTTTGGGACTGAGCTCACTGTGAGTCAGCAGCATGTTTACCTGTGAATTCCTGGAAGAATTTACTCATTTGAAAATCCTCTTTTGGGGGAATATCTCAAAAATTCCCTCCTTGCTCCATTATCCAGAGTGAGGCTGAGCTTGCCATCAGATGGACTACAAGGAGAAATGTCTCTTTTGCTTCTATATTCTAGTAACTCTCATTAGGGAGTTTTTAGAACTACACCGAATGTGTGTAATCTTTGCAGATACAGCTGGTCCCTGCGTGCAAATCATTATCAGCCCTGAACAGCACAGTGAGCTAAACTTCACAAAGCCCATAGCACAAGTTTTTCAGCCTGGCTTTCCAAGCGTGACAGAAAAAGAGGGGTTTCCTGAAGGCTCTACATCCTGAAACCGCCTCTTGCTCCTGTGAGTGCCCCTTTAATCCATATGGGCAGGCCCTGTTCTAAGTTCCCTATAAGCTGCGTGGCCACATGGCCGTGCAGCACCCTATTTAGCGCCACACAGGCATTCAGGGAACCTGCCCAGCCAGGACCTTTCGTGGGAGGGGCGTCCTTCTTCTGGCCCCTCCCTAGCCCCGGACCTGCCATGGCCGGTGGAGAGGAGCCCCTCTCGTCGCCCCAACCTAGCCCAACCCACAACCTGCCGCAGCAGGTCTGGGGCTGAGTTGGGGTTGGGAGAGGGGCAGCCCAAACCCAGCCCCAGCCCGGACCTGTCGCAGCTGGGGGAGGAGCACCTATCCTGCGGCCCCAGCCCCGAAGCTGCTGCTGCAAGGAGAGGCACCTCTCCCCCCAGCCCAGGTGCTGCTGCGGGGAGAGAGAGCTGGGTAGAGTCCTCTCTCCCCACCGGAGCACCCTCCTGCACCCAAACTCCTCATCCCCAGCCCCACCCTAGAGCCCACACCCTCAGCTGGAGCCCTCACCCCGCCACACACACCAACCCGCTGCCCACCCCTGAGCCCCTCATCCCTGGCCCCATCCCAGAGCCTTCATTCTCCGTGCACCCCCCCCCCGCACCCGAACCCTCTGCCCAAGCCCTGAGCCCCCTCCCACACTTCGAACCCCTCGGCCCCACCCCCACCACATGAATTTTGTTATGTGCACCAATATGAAGGTGATGTGTCACACATCATCTCCATATTGGTGCACATAACAAAATTCATTCCTCACGTATGTGGGAAAAATTAGAGGGAACACTGGCCCTGTTGCTTTCTGAGTGAACATCTGGCTAATTCCTGGGCCTGGAAAAGACACAAACCAAGTCTATTCCTGGTGCCGAGGAGTCTGAAAACCCTTTCTCACTCCCAAGTCCATCAGGGGGTTGGGAGGTAACCCAGGGCCACCCACTCCACTGGGTTCCAGCTCAGGGCCCCTTGAACTAGATAAGCAGGATCAGGGTTCTTCGACTCTGACAGTGCCTTGAGCTCCCTCCTACCTTCCTCTGGATCTCGGCAGGCTCTCCAGCCTGTCAATCAGTCAGTCCCCTCCTGGGCTATTGACTCTGCTGTGGCTGTTTAGTCGTGTGCTGGCAGGAGCTCCTTTCTCCAGCCTGCTCACTCCTCTATTAGCCATCTTGCCCTTCTGCTTCCCAGCCTTCTTATCCTCCCAGCTTGCAAGAGACTGTCAATCAGCAGCGTGAGGTACATATATCCCATGACACCATTCCTCTGCTGGAAGCCAACATAAGGTCTATCCATTACTGAAGCCACATGGAAATCCCTGGAAGATTGCTAAATTATAAAGCTGTCTTCCCATTGTTAAGCAGTTTGGGGCAGGGTCAGTCTTTACTTCTATGCCTTGTACTGGTCTGAACACAGTGTCAGCACTTTACAAATACTAATAATGAATAAAGCAGTCCGATTGGGAAAAACATATAAATGATACTTTTGGGGGAATTCTGCCCCACTGTACATGTGGAGAATTTATGTCCCCTCAGATTTCTTTGTTTCCCTGCAGAAAAATGATTTTCTGACAGGGAAGCAAAGGGAAGCCACAAGAACGGTCATGCGACTCTCCCCAGCAGTATGTTTCAGGTGCGCAGGGCAGCCGGCAGAGAGGTAAATCACTGTGGGGGAGACCCGCCTGGTGGCTCCTACCCTGCGCCAGGCTCAGCTGCTAGTCCTGGCTGGGCTGGGGAGGACAGGACTTCTTCTTCCCCTGCACAGCATCCAGGACCGTGTTAGACCCACCCCCAGATTCCTCCCCAGCTGTAGGAAGCTCTGCAAACTCCACCCCACCCCTCCTGTGCTTCCTGCACCCATTGCTCCTCAGCTGCAGGGGGAGGGATCACTGTACAGGGAGCTGGTCCCCGCATCCGCCCAACCCCCGTGCAGACAGACCCCTCAAACCCAGACCCTCCCACCAAGTGTCACCCACCCCCTGCACCCAGAACCCCCCCAATGAGCCCCATTCCCCCTGCATCTGGACCACCCCAATGAGCTGCACACACCTGGATCTCCATGGTACTGAGCCCCAACCAGTTGCACCTGGATCCCCACCTCACTCAGCCCCACTCCCCTAGCATCTGGACCCCACAACTGAGCCCCAATCACCTTCACTTGGACCCCTCTGCAGAGTCCCATTACTGTTGAACCCAGAACCTCCCGACAAGCCCCTGTGCATCCAGATCCCCCCCCACCTGGATCCCCCACTGAGCCACCCGCACCCAGATTGCCCCACACAGAACCTTCTCAACCCACACCTGGATTCCTCCCATACTAAGCCCCTCCACACTTGGATCCTGCCTTGCTGAGCCTGCCTGCCCACACCTGGTGCACCTGGCATGGAGGGGCAGGGCCCTGGGGTGTTTCTGGGGCAGGCCTGGTCCTTGCACTGTTTCAGGGTTGGGTGCAGCCTCACCGTTGAGTCTGTGTCCTGGGGGAAGCTGCAGGGTGATCTCCCACCTCTTTTCAGCCAGTGGCCTGTGCTGCCCAATGCCATGCTGGAGCCTCCACGTTTATTGGACAAATAAAATTTGCAGAATTTTGCATAACTTTAAAGTATTATGCACAGAATTTTTATATTTTTTTTGGCGCAGAATGCCCTCAGGAGTAAATAACTGAACATTAATACAACATCCGAAATCATGGCCAGAAAGATTCCAGAGCTTAATTTTTTGTGATCATCATTGCACTGAGTGTGGTTACAAGTAATTTCCTATGCAGTTTTCCACTGTATTGTTCTTTGGACATGTTGTGATACATGCTTTGATGTTGATAATAGAACAGAATTTGAGTCAGTCATTTCTCAGTGCCTGTTTGACAAATAAGGAAATACTGCTGGGAAAGAGAGGGGTCAAAGGCCTCTGTGCAGGGAGAGGGGCTGATGAACTCCTGTAGCGCATACAGTAAGTTCTCTTATTGTAGAATGGCTTTCCAGGGGACAAGGGTGGAGTTAATGCAAATTCCCCAACTCTGGTTATGAAAAAAACTGGCCTTTTTGAAGCTACGCCCTGAGGAGGGGGTGATTGCCTGCTGATTTACTGTTACAGAACCAGGTTCTAAGGCCTGAGTTGCATAAAGAAACAGCTGATCTACCCCGTCTTCTTTCTGGTTCCTGATCTAAAGACTAGCAGGAACTTGTAACTATGAGGAAAACCCAGCTGTAGGTTTTGAAGGACTGACACCTACCAGAGCCCTAAATTGGAGTTGGCAATGATCTCTGCTAAGCTTTTTAGCATGCGTACAGGTTCTTTTATTGTTTTAATTTTCTCTCTGTAATGTTTTTACTTTCAGAACAAATGTGCTTGCTTAGAAAGAGCTGTGTAATAACTTATAACTGCAGGCAATACACTGGTCATAGCCCTTGCAAAAAGGCAAAATGCAGGTGCTGGCCTTTCTAGGCAATCTGGGTTGCTGGGATTCTATGCATCTGATGAAGTGAGCTGTAGCTCACGAAAGCTTATGCTCAAATAAATTGGTTAGTCTCTAAGGTGCCACAGGTACTCCTTTTCTTTTTGGGATTATCAGTGTAAATCAGAGAGCTATGCAGCCTTAAAATCCCTGGCCAGGAGGGAGTGAAACATGTCTCTCTGTACAGGAGAGATGATGGCTGGGATCCGGAAGCCTAAAGTGAGTCTCCTTAATGAACTAATTTAGAACCCCATCATTTTATATGTATAGTTGGGATGTTTTCCAACGTGCATTACTTTGCATTTATCAACATTGAATTTCATCAGCCATTTTGTTGCCCAGTCACCCAGTTTTGTGAGATCCCTTTTGTAACTCTTTGCAGTCAGCTTTGGACTTAACTATCTTGAGTAGTTTTGTATCATCTGCAAATTTTACCACCTCACTGTTTACGCCTTTTTCCAGATCGTTTATGAATACGTTGAACAGCACTGGTCCCAGTACAGACCCCTGGGGGACACCCCTATTTACCTCTCCATTCTGAAAACTGACCATTTATACCTACCCTTTGTCTCCTCTCTTTCAACCAGTTATTGATCATGAGAGGACCTTCCCTCTTATCTGCCTACTTTGCTTAACAGCCTTTGGTGAGAGACCTTGTCAAACGTTTACTGAAAGTCCAAGTACAATAGTTTTGTTCACTACTGTACCTCTTGAACCTAATTTAGCCAATGCAAAGTTCAGATAAAGTTCACTGTAGGTACTTCTGGGTGGGAGACAAGCCCCTTCTTTGTTCTATGGCTTCATAATTTGCGGTCATTGCCATAATTGTTCTAATGAGTTTTTGTCTTTAAGAAAACATGTCCTGCTGGATTCGTTCCAAAATCCAATTAAAGAGTTAACGGTGAAATTACAAGGTTCCACTAATCTAATCTGGAGTATGGCTGCACTGTTGAGATTAGAGGTAAAGTGTTGGTGCTGTTCTGGAAACCGCCTGGTTATCTTCTAGAAATATAATACTTTAAAATAAATTAATGAACCTCATCCCTGTGCAGTGGGGCAGCTCAAGGCCTATGCACTGCTAAATCTCATTTAAGCCTTATTTTGAGGGTTTACACTGATCCTCTGAAAAAGAGAGAATTTCATCCAAATGAGAACAAAGGATCAACAGTTTGGCTGTCTCACCACAACTTTTTGTTGGGACTCCTCCTACAGACGCTGGCCATAAATTAGCGTGGAGTCAACCCCAGGAGAAGTTCCAGAACAACTGTGTTTTGATGCTTCCAAGTTAATGCCCTACTTCGTTTCCTTATTCTTTTACTCTTGGTCTCCTTTTTATTTTTAACCATGAAATATGTAATGGTCTGTATGGTTGTATGGTGCCTAGCACAACTCGGCTGGAATATATTTGGGCCTCTAGGGAGTAAAAATAATAAAATGTAGATCAGTTGGCTACATAGTCCCGAACTGGAAAGCAGCCTGCAGTAGGAGGAGAGACTGAGAGATAAGCCCTTCTATCAGAGGCCTGGGATGAGGCCTCAGCTAAAGGAGTGGGCAAAGCTTTGCCGATATAAAGCACAGTTAGCAAAACTCAGGCAGCAAGCAAACCTCAGGCTCTGCCTGCTTGCAAGCTCACAGAGTCCGGCAAGAACAGGGCTGATGTTGCAGAAACGCATATTCCTAAGGAGTGCTAAGCACAGAGCACTCCCGCAAGAGTACGCATCCCGATATCAAGTAGTACCCCAAGGTTCCCCAAGGATAACAGGAACACAATGACTCCTCCTGAAACATAAGGTCAGGATAACAGTATGTAATAAAAATGTTTTGATCAAACCAACATGTACAAGGCGATGGGTAATAACTAGCCACGTCAGGGGGCAATGACTAACTATGTCAGAGGCAGTACGTAACTTGTTTGTATCAGGGTATAAAGATGTATCTCAGAGGGAGTATCTTTGTCCAGCCGAGGGGGAAATGGAAAGTACTGCAGTTCACTGAGCTGTGTCCATTGTCATGGGCATACATGTCTTAGTAGCCTCGTAGAGTCTGCCAGGTGCTGTTACTATGCTTTGTCGACAATAAACCTGGCCTGGTGCCTTTGTACCTTAATGGATCTTGTGGTCATAGGGCTGTTCGCTTGAGGTCTGCTGTGCCGGCTGTCTGCACAGAGTTTGGGCAGCACACAGGGAGAATACATGCACACAGGCGAATATCTAACCACACAGCCATGTTGTTTCACAAGGCTGGTACACCACTCAAAACCTTTGGTTTGAGGATGTAAGTGAGTAGTGCATCAGCTGCACGCTGTCTGCCTGCACAGGAGTGTATTTTACACACAGGAGCCTAGGTCTCTTAAAGTACAGTTTCTGTAGTTTCCTTTTTCTGATGACAATGACAAGAAGTACTGTAGGGCCTTGTATGTTCAGAGACCAGGCATACATATACCTCCACTTATCTCCTACTCATATCCCTCAAAGAGGTAAACCAAGCTGAGCAACAGAAAATTATGATGGGTTTCATCTCCCTTTCTTTTTACATGCTGAAAGACGGTACAGGAACAGCATTTTCTCAGATGGAGCCGAGCCAGGTTTCTTACCTTCAGCTAGAACAGTATCACTTGCTTCCCTGAACCTACTCCCTTTCCTTTTAAAGGTGGGAGGGACGTCAGCCTTAAGACCCCGATTTGGGAAAACACTTTACATGTGGTCAACAGACCCACTGACTTCAGTAGCACCTAAGCATGTGCTTAAAATTAAGAACATGCTTAACTCTTTTCCTGTATCAGGGTCTATATTTGGTGAACATGTGTTTTATCACACAGGCTAAGAATCAATACAAGAAAGTGAGACATGAGCAGAAAATTCTTCATCACTATTTAAAAAATTTCTGGGAACTCATTTTTCACACCTCATTTTTAATGTATACAAAACCTCATATCTTTGCACACAAAATTCAGTACAGCCCACATGTGTGCAAAGGAAGTTTATATGCACACAGCTATGTTTTTGCATATCCAAAAATTAAATGCAAGAAAATGCACCCTCAAAGACCTAGGTGAAAAGAAAGTACCCCCAAAAATTTGCCCCCCTGAAACTATGAGCATAATTGTAGAGACCGCAGTTAGTCACTGTTGCAAGTGTCCTTACATGCCTCTTGAGCTCATGTAACTTAATTATATTAGAAACAACTGGAGTCCCATGATTAGAAATATGTTTTCCCTGGAAGGGGAAAAGAACAATGTAAGAATATATACAGTTTAGTTTCTCATTTCATCATGATTGGGACCTTTCCCAGAATCTTTAAACCAGAGTAAACTTGATTTAGAGCTGTCTCATTTGTCCAAGACTATCACTGTAATTGTTTATTATAGTAACAGAATTGTAGATATGCGTGGTTCTCTGCCGACAAATACAAACAAGAGACAAGCCTGACCTTACGGCTGTTACAATGCAGTTTAGACAGTGTAAAGCCAAAGAAGAGGGAAAGAGAGAGATTGTCATATAAAGTAATGAGAATTTGCATTGCTGAAGTTTGACATGTGTGGTCTTGTCATTTCAGGACTGTTATCTATTTAAGTTGCTTTATTTAAAGACAGTAGAGTCGGGGGGGGTGGGGGGATTGGTTATTGGACAAAGGCCCATTGAAACTAACTTTATGTTCTGAATAGCTGTACTTGGCTGTCTGTTCAGTGATACTCTGTCAGCCTCTCCCGCACCCCACCCCACCCCAATGTCCACTCCTATTTAAGATTTGGGACTGCAAAAGAGTAGGTCTGGGGGAAATGCAACACTTGAAAATCTAAAATCCCTTGCATACCTCTGGAAAGCTCAGCTGCTTTTTGTCTCTGATTCTCATCACTGTTTTCAAATACTCCCTGGAATGTTGCCATGCAGAGCAGAGGAGCTGGCATCACAAAGAGGAGGGTGGGGTGCTCTGTGCTTTTATCAGATACAAACTATCTGATAAAAGCACAGAGCATCCCACCCTCCTCTTTGTTATCCCTTTAAAAAACTATTTTTTAAACACAGTTTCAGAGGTGTTTGCAAGTGGAGCAAAGGAAGTTAATGATACAAGGTGAATTCCTGAGATTTCAAATGGACTGAGGGCTTGTCTACACTGGCACTTTACAGCGCTGCAACTTTCTCGCTCAGGGTTGTGAAAAAACACACACTCGCTGAGCGCAGCAAGTTTCAGCGCTGTAAAGCACCAGTGTAGACAGTGCATCCACGCCGGGACCCCACCTCCTCCTGGGACTTTCCCATCCCCCTCACTGCTGATGGGTTTTTTTGTTTGACTCTCTCCTCCGGTTGTTGTTTTTTAATAAAAGAATGGTGTTGGTTTGAAAGCAATCTTTATTATATTAATTGAAAGCAACAGACAATTCTGTTAAACCTTCATATTGCATCGTCTGCACCAATCACAATCACCTCCTAGCATTACAAGCACTGCATTCCCGAGCATCCTTGATCCATATGGCCCCACGCTGCATGTAACTGGAATATGTTTTATGCAAAAGGTCTAGGATGACCAGATGTCCTGATTTTATAGGGACAGTCCCGATATTTGGGGTTTTTTCTTATATAGGGTCCTATAACCCCCCACCCCCTGTCCTGATTTTTCACACTTGCTGTCTGGTCACCCTAAAAAGGTCTCTTGTAAGGTATAATTACAAAGCTAATAATCTACTGCAGTGGTCTCCAAAGTGGGGTGCACCAGAGGATCCCAGGGGGTGCGCAGCGGGAGGAGCGCCGACGGATGGCACTCCACTATTTTCTTTCTTCAGCAGCAGCTCTGCATGCCTGCGGGAGGTCTTCCCTCCTTCTTTTTTCGGCAGCACGCCTGCGGTAAATCTCCCCCTCCTTTTTTCGGCAGCACCGTGGGGGTGCGCGATCCTTGTATCTGACGCTAGAAATATGAAGTATAACTCTGAGGTCCTATTGTAACTATGCAAAGTGTGGTAAGATTAATGGTGGCTTAGAATCTTGATGGCTCCCATTGACTAGGACAATTGGTTGTGAATGGGTTTATTTACCTGCAGGCCTTCCTGTGTATGTGTGGGCCAGCCCCTGGGTAATGAAGAATGAGGTCTCACAGGACATGTGACCATGTCACATGATACTGGAATCCATCTTAAATCTGGTACATTTCTATTTAGAAGGGGAGGTGGGGACACAGTGAGACAAAAGATTCCTGCTTTGTGCCAAAGCTATAAAAGGGGGTGGAACAGAACAAAGAGGAGCCAGCCATGAGAAAACCCCTAGTTTCCACCTAAGATGTCTGCTGGAACTAACAAGGACTGTACCAGGGGAAAGGATTGGGCCCAGACTTGGAAGGAGTCTAGTCTGTGAAAGAAGTTTATTGGAACATCTCTGAGGGTGAGATATTACCTGTAATCAGTTTCTTAATGAATTAGGCTTAGACTTGCAGGATGGTCTTACCTAACTCGTGTTTCCCATGGAGAATGATGATGTATTCATGGCAGTTCTGTCACATGAGTCCTGACCTCACTGAATTGAATCCGAATTGTATCTTCAGTGACACCAATCTTACCTGGGTAGAGTTTTGGTAATCCTGAAAGTTTATTTTGCGAGTGTGTGATTCAGCTCCAGCGCTTCAATGTGGCTTGTGTAGTGTAGAAAGTCTCATGGAGATACTGTGCTCTAAAAAAACCACCTCCACGAGGGGCATAGCAACAAGCCAGTGAAGATGTGCCCTGAAAGGCTACAGTTAGGCCCTGTCTGCAGTAGCAAGTTTCTGCGCAGTAAAGCAGCTTTCTGCGCTGTAACTCCCAAGGTGTACACACTGCCAAGCCACTTAGCGCTTATCTACACGGGCACTTTACAACGTTGCAACTTTCTCGCTCAGGGGTGTGAAAAAACACACCTGAGTGCAGCAAGTTTCAGCACTGTAAAGCACCAATGTAGACAGTGCACTGGAGGTCAGACATGCAGTGCAGTGATGGGGATTGAACTGAGGGCCTTGAGGCTGTTATACTTTGAAACAAGTTTCCATAAGTCAAGATTTAGCATCTGATCAGACAAATGAGTCCCTAGGTTGCTGGGTTCAAGTCTCTAACAGGAGAAGATATTAGTTAATAGGGGAATTTGCATAGGGATTATGTCAGGAGGTTGGGAGTCATGACTTGTGGATTTTAATATTGGCTCTGCTGCAGTCTTGGATAGGGGCACCGTGAGGCTTAAGTAATGAAGGTAACGCACTTTGCAATTCTTACCTGAAAGGAGCCACATGAATGTGAAGTATTATAACAGGAGATTGTTTTGTTACATTTTATTTTCAGCCTATGAAGATCTTTGCTCATACTTACAGAGAAACCATATTCCGTAGCCCTTCCCTTCGCAGGTATTGTATTATCCTTCTGAGCCCATGCGAATAGTGCAAATATACAGTGAAAATCCACCATTTTTTCCACTTCACGTTTATCTCCTTTTGCTAACCTGTATTCCCCTTTTCACACCTCTGCTACAAGTGAGGCCCTGCAGCATATTAACTCCAGGCCTGTACAGGCTCATCTGCAAAATGTTCAAGTGCCTGATACATTTTGGTAGGTTGTACAATTAAAACGTTGATGTTTAAAATCTTAGCCATATGTTGTTCCCCCTAGATCAGCATATGCAGAGGACCCTCCTCAGTTGGATCCTCCCCCCTTCTGAGTGGAATGGGGGCCACTGGGGACCAGAGCCATTGTACAAGGGTATGGGCCTCCTTAATATACCCTGTGAATGGCAAGATTTGGGGCAGACCTTTTCTGCGTAGCAACAACTACTTGACAGGACAAATGTGAGGGGATCTGCTTTTGGATATTTCCCTCCTGTCTCCCCCATCCTGTGGATTTGTTCTTGATAGGGATGGACTGAGGCCTTGTAATTTTCCTTGCAAACTGTATCACTATCTTGCAATTTTTTAAGACGTTTTAGAGGCTTGTTATTTGCAACCGCTACCACAGCGGTGCCTCTGTATGTCCATGGAAAATTAGGTAGGGTTATGGAGGAAAGTGCAGGTCCTCACTGTTCTTTATTCCATTCATAGACCACCATTAACACAGGTACTGATGTGGCAAAAGAATCTTCACATGGAAACCTTTACTCCTGTTCACAACTCCACTGTAGTTAATGAGAGTGCAGGCTACTCAGCACCCCGCCAGGTACTCAGCACCCCGCAACGTCAGGCCCTTAAGGTTCTGTTCATTCCTTTACTGAATGAAAGATGTGTATGCTACAGGATTTGTATAACTAAGCCCTGGTCTACATTAGGAGTTTAGGTCGAATTTAGCAGCGTTAAATCGATGTAAACCTGCACCCGTCCACACGATGAAGCCCTTTATTTCAACTTAAAGGGCTCTTAAAATCGATTTCCTTACTCCATCTCTGACAAGTGGATTAGCGCTTAAATCGGCCTTGCCGGGTCGAATTTGGGGTACTGTGGACACAATTCGACGGTATTGGCCTCCGGGAGCTATCCTAGAGTGCTCCATTGTGACCGCTCTGGACAGCACTCTCAACTCAGATGCACTGGCCAGGTAGACAGGAAAAGAACCACGAACTTTTGAATCTCATTTCCTGTTTGGCCAGTGTGGCAAGCTGCAGGTGACCATGCAGAGCTCATCAGCAGAGGTGACTATGATGGAGTCCCAGAATCGCAAAAGAGCTCCAGCATGGACTGAACGGGAGGTACGGGATCTGATCGCTGTATGGGGAGAGGAATCCGTGCTATCAGAACTCCGTTCCAGTTTTCGAAATGCCAAAACCTTTGTCAAAATCTCCCAAGGCATGAAGGACAGAGGCCATAACGGACCCGAAGCAGTGCCGCGTGAAACTGAAGGAGCTGAGGCAAGCCTACCAGAAAACCAGAGAGGCGAACGGCCGCTCCGGGTCAGAGCCCCAAACATGCCACTTCTATGATGAGCTGCATGCCATTTTAGGGGGTTCAGCCACCACTACCCCAGCCGTGTTGTTTGACTCCTTCAATGGAGATGGAGGCAACACGGAAGCAGGTTTTGGGGACGAAGAAGATGATGATGATGATGAGGTTGTAGATAGCTCACAGCGAGCAAGCGGAGAAACTGGTTTTCCCAACAGCCAGGAACTGTTTCTCACCCTGGACCTGGAGCCAGTACCACCCGAACCCACCCAAGGCTGCTTCCTGGACCCGGCAGGCGGAGAAGGGAACTCCGGTGAGTGTATCTTTTAAAATGCTGTACATGGTTTAAAAGCAAGCATGTGAAAGGATTAATTTGCCCTGGCATTCGCGGCTCTCCTGGATGTACTCCCAAAGCCTTTGCAAAAGGTTTCTGGGGAGGGCAGCCTTATTGCATCCTTCATGGTAGGACACTTTACCACTCCAGACCAGTAACATGTACTCGGGAATCATTGTACAACAAAGCATTGCAGTGTATGTTTGCTGGCGTTCAAACAACATCCATTCTTTATCTCTCTGTGTTATCCTCAGGAGAGTGAGATATCATTCATGGTCACCTGGTTGAAATAGGGTGCTTTTCTTCAGGGGACATTCAGAGGAGCCCGTTCCTGCTGGGCTGTTTGCCTGCTGCTGAACAGAAATGTTCCCCGCTGTTAGCCACGGGGAGGGGGGAGGGTTGAGGGGGTAGCCACGCAGTGGGGGGAGGCAAAATGCAACCTTGTAACGAAAGCACATGTCCTATATATGTAACGTTAACAGCAAGGTTTACCCTGAAAGAGTGTAGCCACTGTTTTATAAAATGTGTCTTTTTAAATACCGCTGTCCCTTTTTTTTTTCTCCACCAGCTGCATATGTTTCAATGATCACAGGATCTTCTCCTTCCCAGAGGCTAGTGAAGCTTAGAAAGAAAAAAAAACGCACTCGTAATGAAATGTTCTCTGAGCTCATGCTGTCCTCCCACACTGACAGAGCTCACACGAATGCATGGAGGCAAATAATGTCAGAGTGCAGGAAAGCACAAAATGACCGGGAGGAGAGGTGGCGGGCTGAAGAGAGTAAGTGGCGGGCTGAAGACAGGGCTGAAGCTCAAATGTGGCGGCAGCGTGATGAGAGGAGGCAGGATTCAATGCTGAGGCTGCTGCAGGACCAAACCAGTATGCTCCAGTGTATGGTTGAGCTGCAGCAAAGGCAGCTGGAGCACAGACTGCCACTACAGCCCCTGTGTAACCAACCGCCCTCCTCCCCAAGTTCCATAGCCTCCACACCCAGACGCCCAAGAACGCGGTGGGGGGGCCACCGGCCAACCAGCCACTCCGCCACAGAAGATTGCCCAAAAAAAAGAAGGCTGGCATTCAATAAATTTTAAAGTTGTAAACTTTTAAAGTGCTGTGTGGCATTTTCCTTCCCTCCTCCACCACCCCTCCTGGGCTACCTTGGTAGTCATCCCCTATTTGTGTGATGAATGAATAAAGAATGCATGAATGTGAAGCAACAATGACTTTATTGCCTCTGCAAGCAATGATTAAAGGGAGGAGGAGAGGGTGGTTAGCTTGCAGGGAAGTAGAGTGAACCAAGGGGCGGGGGGTTTCATCAAGGAGAAACAAACAGAACTTTCACACCGTAGCCTGGCCAGTCATGAAACTGGTTTTCAAAGCTTCTCTGATGCGTACCGCACCCTCCTGTGCTCTTCTAACTGCCCTGGTGTCTGGCTGCGCGTAACCAGCAGCCAGGCGATTTGCCTCAACCTCCCATCCCGCCATAAATGTCTCCCCCTTACTCTCACAGATATTGTGGAGCACACAGCAAGCAGTAATAACCATGGGAATATTGGTTTTGCTGAGGTCTAAGCAAGTCAGTAAACTGCGCCAGCGCACCTTTAAACGTCCAAATGCACATTCTACCACCATTCTGCACTTGCTCAGCCTGTAGTTGAACAGCTCCTGACTACTGTCCAGGCTGCCTGTGTACGGCTTCATGAGCCATGGCATGAAGGGGTAGGCTGGGTCCCCAAGGATACATATAGGCATTTCAACATCCCCAACAGTTATTTTCTGGTCTGGGAATAAAGTCCCTTCCTGCAGCTTTGGAAACAGACCAGAGTTCCTGAAGATGCGAGCGTCATGTACCTTTCCCGGCCATCCCACGTTGATGTTGGTGAAACGTCCCTTGTGATCCACCAGAGCTTGCAGCACTATTGAAAAGTACCCCTTGCAGTTTATGTACTCGCCAGCTTGGTGCTCTGGTGCCAAGATAGGGATATGGGTTCCGTCTATGGCCCCACCACAGTTAGGGAATCCCATTGCAGCGAAGCCATCCACTATGACCTGCACATTTCCCAGGGTCACTACCTTTGATATCAGCAGATCTTTGATTGCATGGGCTACTTGCATCACAGCAGCCCCAACAGTAGATTTGCCCACTCCAAAATGATTCCTAACTGACTGGTAGTTGTCTGGCGTTGCAAGCTTCCACAGGGTATCGCCACTCGCTTCTCAACTGTGAGGACTGCTCTCATCTTGGTATTCATGCACTTCAGGGCAGGGGAAAGCAAGTCACAAAGTTCCATGAAAGTGCCCTTACACATGCAAAAGTTTCGCAGCCACTGGGAATCGTCCCAGACCTGCAACACTATGCGGTCCCACCAGTCTGTGCTTGTTTCCCGAGCCCAGAATCAGCGTTCCACAGCATGAACCTGTCCCATTAGCACCATGATGCATGCATTGGCAGGGCCCATGCTTTCAGAGAAATCTGTGTCCATGTCCTGATCACTCACGTGACCGCGCTGACGTCGCCTCCTCGCCCGGTATCAAATCCGGCACAAATCCGGTTCTGGTGCTGCATATACTGCTGGATAATGCGTGTGGTGTTTAATGTGCTCCTAATTGCCAAAGTGAGCTGAGCGGCCTCCATGCTTGCCTTGGTATGGCGTCCGCACAGAAAAAAGGTGCAGAACGATTGTCTGCCGTTGCTCTGACGGAGGGAGGGGCGACTGACGACATGGCTTACAGGGTTGGCTTCAGGGAGCTAAAATCAACAAAGGGGGTGTCTTTACATCAAGGAGTATTTCAGGCAGGACTTCACGGAGGGTTCCAATAAGAAATGGTGCACCCAAGTTATTGTTCTTATTGGAACAAGGAGGTTAGTCTGGCCTCTGATTCATACATAGCTAGATTTACCTCGCTGCACCTTCTCTGTGAGTGACTGCAGTGTGACCTAGAGGAATGAGTCCCCTAGACAGGGGAGGGGGGGAAGCAAATGAGTCCAAAACAAATCTGGTCTATTTCTTGTTTTGATCCACTCCATCTATCTTTTACATCTTTGGCTGGCAGCAGACGGTGCAGAAGGACTGCATGCCATCCACATCTCATGGCTGCCTGGCAGAAGATGATGCAATAGGACTGCTAGCAATCCATATCGCTTGCCTGCTCACCATAAGACGGTTCAATAGGACTGACTGCAGGACTAAAGAGAATGACCTGGTCAAGTCACTCCAAATTTAGTTCCTGCGCCCATGTCTGTCCAGGCGCTCCTGGCCAACGTGGCCAGGAGCACCTCGGACACGACGATGACGGCTACCAGTCGTACTGTACCATCTGCTGCCACAAGGCAAGGGGTTGCTGCTACTGTGTAGCAATGCCGTACCACGTCTGCCAGCACCCAGGAGACATAGGGTGACGGTTACCTGAGCGGGCTCCATGCTTGCCGTGGTATGGCATCTGCACAGGTAACTCAGGAAAAAAGGTGCGAAATGATTGTCTGCCCTTGCTTTCACGGAGGGAGGGAGGGAACGGGGGCCTGACGATATGTTCCCAGAACCACCCGCGACAATGTTTTAGCCCCATCAGAGTGCTCCATTGTGACTGCTCTGGACAGCACTCTCAACTCAGATGCACGATTGTTTGCCGTTGCTCTGATGCAGGGAGGGGCGACTGAGGACACGGCTTACAGGGTTGGCTTCAGGGAGCTAAAATCAACAAAGGGGGTGGCTTTACATCAAGGAGTATTTCAGGCAGGACTTCACGGAGGGTTCCAATAAGAAATGGTGCACCTAAGTTATTGTTCTTATTGGAACAAGGAGGTTAGTCTGGCCTCTGATTCATACATGGCTAGATTTACCTCGCTGCACCTTTTCTGTGAGTGACTGCAGTGTGACCTAGAGGAATGAGTCCCCTAGACAGGAGAGGGGAGGAAGCAAATGAGTCCAAAACAAATCTGGTCTATTTCTTGTTTTGATCCACTCCATCTATCTTTTACATCTTTGGCTGGCAGCAGATGGTGCAGAAGGACTGCAAGCCATCCACATCTCATGGCTGCTCTGCAGAAGACGGTGCAATACGACTGCTAGCCATCCTCATCTCTTGCCTGCCTGGCAGAAGATGGTGCAATATGACTGCTAGCAATCCGTATCGCCTGCCTGCTCACCATAAGACGGTTCAATAGGACTGACTGCAGAACTAAAGAGAATGACCTGGTCAGGTCACTCTAAATTTAGTCCCTGTGCCCATGTCTGTCCAGGCGCTCCCGGCCGACGTGGCCAGGAGCACCTCAGACACGACGATGACGGCTACCAGTCGTATTGCACCGTCTGCTGCCAGAAGGCAATGGGTTGCTGCTACTGTGTAGCAATGCCGTACCGCGTCTGCCAGCACCCAGGAGACATACGGTGATGGTTACCTGAGCGGGCTCCATGCTTGCCGTGGTATGGCGTCTGCACAGGTAACTCAGGAAAAAAGGAGCGAAACGATTGTCTGCCCTTACTTTCACGGAGGGAGGGAGGGAACGGGGGCCTGACGATATGTACCCAGAACCACCTGCGACAATGTTTTAGCCCCATCAGGCATTGGGATCTCAACCCAGAATTTCAATGGGCTGCGGAGACTGCGGGAACTCTGGGTTAGCTACCCACAGTGCAACGCTCCAGAAGTCAACTCTAGCCTCGGTACTGTGGAAGCACTCTGCCGAGTTAATGCACTTCATGCACTTAGAGCATTCTCTGTGGGGACACACACACTCGAATATATAAAACCGATTTCTAAAAAACCGACTTCTATAAATTCGACCTTATTCTGTAGTGTAGACATACCCTAAAGAACATTACCTATTGCCCTCTGGAGTCCTTCCCACTTCTTATCCACCCCCTGGATCACCAGAGCAGGGTTGCCTTTCTCATAAAACAGATGGTTTCCGAGAGAGGCAAACTGAAAAGCTGCCATCTGAAAAGAGACTCATTAAGAAAGAAAGAATTTTCATGGAGACTAGATTAGCATGTCAGTGATATATTTGTATCTCAGTTAAAATTACACTGAGCTTGCCAGAGTTCTTAGTCCAAAATACTGCTGCTGGAAGGAGCAAGGAAAGTATTTCCAACACTCAGACCAGCTGCCTTTGTGACTAGCATGAGCTGATGTTGGCTCCCCCAGAACCCGCACCTTCTCTGTAGTGCCTCCTAGAGGTTGGGATTGGAACAGCTACCACTGCGTGTCGTGTGTGAGCTCCCCATATTCAGCATTCTTACACAATTCCCTATAGTCTTTAAGCTCCTTCCTAGCCAGTTGCTCCTGCACCATTCCCTGTAGAGTCTTCTTTTGGGAGAGGTTTGGACAGGAGTAGCTGTGAGCTTCCCCACAACCCATTCAATGTTGAGACAGTTGTTGGAAAACCCCAACACTGAAGTACACATGCATGGATAACCTCCTTCAATGTCTTCTCAAAAACAAAACAAACCCACTAACAAGATGAGTCCTTTATCAGGGACGTGACATCTTGTTCAGGTAATTATGTGGAGTAGAACTCCTCAGCAAAGAGGTTATAGACTCCAAGGTGTAGGAATGAACTACATGCTGTCCTACAATGGAAAATATGATAAATATTTACCACCAGGATGTATTCATAGACGAGGTGTTCTATTCTTATCAGTTTTAATAACACTTGGCAATTATATATCACTTTGCATTCTCAAAGACCTTCACAAACATCAGCTAATTAATCTTTACAGCGCCCATGTGAAGGAAAATTTACTGTGAGAAGTCAAGGATTGGATGGTCTTGGATCCTGCACTCTTTTGAGCCAGCACGTATCTTCTTCAGGGTACTGCAGAGCTGGGGTCTGAAGAGACTCTTCCATAGGAACATGGGAATTGTCATTCCAGGTAAGACCACTGGTCCAAATCTTCCAGTATCCTGTCTCTACCAGTGCTCAGTACTAGATATTTTAGAAGAAAGTGGAAGACATCCCATAACAGGTAAGTTTGGAATAACTTGCCCATAGGGGAAATTTCTTCCCAATTCCATCAGTTAGTGGTTGTTTAGCCCACTTAAAACAGAATGGCTTATATTTCTCGAAAGTTATTGTACCCTAGCTAATGTAACTGTGGATGTTCTCATTATCCATAGAGATGTCTATTTTCTGTTTGGTAAGCAATTTCCAAATTGACACATCTTAAAAAGTTTGAGAGAAGGATGGTACAGAATTCCAAAAAGAGGAATGATACATGAGTAAAAGATTTTTAAAGTTATTGTACCCATTTGATTAATTAGCAATTCTGTTAATGACTGCAGTGAAAATTAAGAGGTAAATATTTGTGGTGGAAATGGCCCACCTTGATTATCATACACATTGTAAGGAGAGTGATCACTTTAGATAAGCTATTACCAACAGGAGAGTGGGTTTTTTTGGGGGTGGGGGGTGGGGGGGGAAGAAAACCTGGATTTGTGCTGGAAATGGGTCACCTTGATTATCATACACATTGTAAGGAGAGTGATCACTTTAGATAAGCTATTACCAGCAGGAGAGTGGGGTGGGGGGAGAGAAAACCTTTTGTAGTGATAATCACCCATTTTTTCATGGTTTGTGTGTATAAAAACGTCTTCTATATTTTCCACAGTATGCATCTGATGAAGTGAGCTGTAGCTCACGAAAGCTTATGCTCAAATAAATTGGTTAGTCTCTAAGGTGCCACAAGTACTCCTTTTCTTTTTGCAAATACAGACTAACACGGCTGTTACTCTGAAACCTGTTGTGGTCAATGGGAACTACTCATGGAAGAAGTTAAGCACATACATGTTTGCAGGATCAGTGTATAAGTAAGGATCCTGGGGCTTAGCCCAAAGATGTAGTCCCGGGAGATTGCATGATACAGGGTCCATATTGTTTCATCTACCTCTGCTTGGAGGTTTGCAGCTGGCATGTGCAGAGAATTAGGCTTTGTCTATACTGGAACTTTGTTGGAAAAACTTTTGTCCTCCCAGGGTGTTAAAAAAACACACACCCCAAACGACAAAAGTTTTACCAACGAAAAACGCTGGTGTGAACAGCCCTTTGTCGGCAGCTGCTGCTGCTCTTTGGGGGTGGAAGTTTTTTGTCGGCAGGAAAGCTCTCTCCTGCTGACAAACAGCAGCTACACTTCATGCCTTTTAGTGGCACGGCTGTAGCGGCAAAGCTGTGTTGCTAAAAGGTGGGTAGTGTAGACAAAGCCTCTGAAAGCAGGGAAGTGTTGTGAAAGGTTGGAGATTTTCCACTAGAAATGCTCCAGGAGTAAATGGGTTAATAGTTTTCATCTCAACTTTCAAAGCAATCTTTGGAGTGTTCTGCCAAAAAAAGCAATTTATGCTCATAAAAGAGAGGAAAAAGTCTTTTACTGAGATCTGTGTGCGTAAGAGTGTTCTGCACACACATTTCTTAACAGACATATCAAGGCACTTAACAGACTGTTTCTGTCAAAGCCACTGTGGGGCAGTCAATGAGCCGGTTAATGCAAGCTCCCTCCTATAGCTCTCACTGCCCCAGAGCAAGACAAGACAAGAGTCTCAGCCAGACGCGAGTCTTTGCGAACAACAGGACTGAAATCCTCTCTCTCTGCTGCACTGGGGAAGGTCAGGATAGCCATGTCTAAAAGGAAGATCTGCTGTCTTGTGCTGCTGGTCCTAGGGCTCCTGGCTATTGCAGTTTCTGTCATTGTAATCCTGGCGCTGCCCAAGTGTGCTCCTGGAAGTTATCTGCATGCTGCTGTAGCAGCTGACACTGAAATCTGTTCAGACATTGGCAGGTATGTGCGTGGACTTTTCTGTTTGGAACTTGTGTATGTAGTGCAAGCTATAGAGCCAGAGTGAAAGACAGGTAGATGATACTAGAGATTATAGTTAAAACCAGCACTTCCCAGTGACTGAGCAGGAGGAACTGGGTCTTACCCTCTCCCCTAATCCTCAGTCTGAAGAGTTATGTCAGATACCTGAGCACAAGCTCCTGATCATAGGTCAAGTCAAGTTCATTCCTGGTGTAGGAGTTCTGAAGTCAGACATGCTTAGCCGTACATACCAGTAGGATATTCCTTTTCCTTCTCTCACATCTAAGTTTGGCTGCTCTGCAGACCTGTCTGTTTCCTTAGGGTGCAGATAATGACTGTCACTCGTATTCGAGTGTGACTACAACTGGAACCCACAAGGCAGCTCTTAAGGAGAAGCAGGCAGTAGATTAATCTCTCTTCACTGGGCAGTAATCTCTGTGCAGCAAGACTTTAGAAACAAACTGAGAGACGGTGAAGAGGAGAACATAAGGGGGAGAAGTGGTGTTAGGCTGCAAGGAAAGATGAGCACCTACGCTTGTGGGCAGCACTGCCCAGGCTGGTCAAAATGTCCTTTATATCCATAAAAAAGGAAGCATGGGGAAATTATTTCACTTAATTATCTTAATGCTGAAGAAATAAAGGCAGCTCTCCAGATCCCTTGTGTGGAGAGCTGGGGAACTTCGGATAGATCTTTATAGAAACAGGTATGACTGAGTTTCCCCTCTCACTTTGTATTTTTATGCCTGGGTGTGAAGGGATTAATTTATTTCTGGAAACAAGACAGGCAATGCAGTGATTGGGGCAGGAGAGGGGCAACGTCACATAAGCATGAATGAACTATCAAGAACTGTCAACCTGTAGAAGCTAATGAATCATAGATTCCTCAGACTATTGTATCAACTTTGTGTTGTGTGTATCTGTGTGGACTTGAGGAGGAGGGGCAGGAGATGCAGGATTTTCCTGCAAGAACTAAGGGTGGGGAATTAAAGCAAATCCCTAGGCAAGTAAACAAGTCTGGAGAGGCAACACCCTTCTGGGGAAAATGGCATCTCCTGGTTTGTGCGTATTGAAGAAGACTACCAAAGAACGGAGAACTCTCTAATGTGACCAGCCTGTCATAAGGGGGTGTCACTCTCCTTGGATCCAAGAACTCATGACACTGTGTGGGACAGACCCTGACATAGGGTATGAAGGACTTTGGACCCCACCAAGGTCTCCACATTGAAGGGGGGGTGACACCTGCTAGGGGTGACAGGTATGCATGTAATCTGTGGCTGTCAGGATATGTTCTCTCAGTGAATTGTAGGAAGAATTGCTGACTAAATCTCTGGTGTGGAGGGAAAGGTGGGTTCCTTCCTTGAGTAAGGTGATGGCTAGAGGTCTGAGACTTGAGTAGGATGCCCTCAAGGAGGCCATGAAGGGGATAGAGGTGCAGCTAGCTTTGGAATTTGAGACACCTGGCTCAGCAAGTAGCCGTATCAGTAGGAGGTGAGGGCTCAGTGCCTCATGTGATTGGACCCTGACCCATGACTCAAGCCACTTATGACAGCAGCAACATTTCAAAGGCTTCATTTTCTCTTACCTGCACTGAGTGTTATGCTAGCAGCCAGCTCTGACTCACGTTTATTGCCACTATGGCCAGTCAGGGAGCATTGCTTTGCTATTGGAATAAGGATGGCCCAATGTTAGGGAGCTACATGGGTGGCTTGGGAGAGTGGGATTCAACACCCTGCTTCAGCACAGACTTTCTGGGTGATCTTGGGCAAGTCTCTCACTGTACCTCAGTTCTCCCTCCATGCCTCACAGGGGTGCGGTGAGGGTAAATCCATTAACGATCATGAGGTGCTCAGGTACTATGGTGATGGGGGCCAGAGAGGTTCCTGAGACAGACGGATTCAAGGACAGGTCTCTAGCTAGCCTCATCCAAACCTCACTTAGAATAGAATAGGATCATAGGACTGGAAGGGACCTCGAGAGGTCATCTAGTCCAGTCCCCTACACTCATGGCAGGACTAAGTATTATCTACACCATCCCTGACAGGTGTTTGTCTAAACTGCTCTTAAAAATCTCCAATGATGGAGATTCCACAACCTCCCTAGGCAATTTATTCCGGGTGCTTAACCACTCTGACAATTAGGAAGTTTTTCGTAATGTCCAGTCTAAACCTCCCTTGCTACAATTTAAGCCCATTGCTTCTTGTCCTATCCTCAGAGGTTAAGAAGAACAATTTTTCTCCCTCCTACTTGTAACAACCTTTTATGTACTTGTAAACCCCTCTCAGTCTTCTCTTCTCCAGACTAAACACACCCAATATTTTCAGTCTTATAGGTCATGTTTTCTAGACCTTTAATCATTTTTGTTGTTCTTCTCTGGACTTTTTCCAGTTTGTCCACATCTTTTCTGAAATGTGGCTCCCAGAACTGGACACAATATTCCAGTTGAGACTTAATCAGCATGGAGTAGAGCGGAAGAATTACTTCTTGTGCCTTGCTTATAATACATCCCAGAATGATGTTTGTTTTATTGTAACCGTGTTACACTGTCGACTCATATTTAGCTTGTGCTCCACTATGATCCCCGGATCCCTTTGCATAGTACTCCTTCCTAGGCAGTCATTTCCAATTTTGTATATGTGCACCTGATTGTCCCTTCCTAAGTGGAGTATTTTCCACACCTCTTTGTTTTCTGTCCAGCATTTCAGACTGGACAATAAAGAAAACCCTCTTGGTGGTGGTGTTTCTGAGTCCATGCTTCAGGAAAGTCTCCAGGGGCAGGGCTATTGCATTGCTGGGGCACATGCTTGAAAGCCACGGGAAAACGAATGAGGTATCCAACTCAGCTAACATGGGGATTTTCCTATTCAGATGCCAATGCTGTGGTGGGGACTGTTGTATACAGGTATCAGTCTGCTCTTCTCCTCCCTCCAGGCTTTCTCCCACAGTCACCTCACAGTCACCTCAGCTGCTCCCAGGGCTTCAGCCACTGCCTTTATGTTGGTGACTGGGAAATCTACCTCACTACACCATACTCCCTGCTTCTGCCCATTTCCCACACATTCAGCTCCCTCTCTGACCTCTGACACAACTGTGGATCTTTCCTTTCCTCCAAAACCTTCCCCTCTCTCTGGTTCCTCTTTTCATCAGCAACTGGACCACCCTCCCTGTCACATAGTATGATCCTTGAGCAGGGGTGAAAGTAATAATAAATTCTTACCGGTACGGGGGCCAGTGCGTCGGGCGGAAGGGGCGGGGCTGGGGGGGGTCAGCCTCCCCCAGCCAGCCCATCCGCGCTGCCTGGCCCCTGCCACCCGGGGCTCCGACGGCGATTTAAAAGGGCCCGGGCTCTGGCTGCTGCCGCAGCAGCAGGAGCTGCTGGGAGCCCCGGGCCCTTTTAAATCGCCGGCCCTGGGGCAGCTGCCCTTTTCCCCTGCCCCCTTCCCCCCGCCAGTCAGTGGCCTGCGGCGCGGAAAGGGGCAACGATGTTAAAGTGCTGCGGCAGCGCTTTAACATCATTGCCCCTTTTGGCTCACCCGTTGGCAGCCCTGCCAGTAGGGTCCCTACCGGCAGAGCTGCCAACGGGGGGGGAAGGGGCAGCAACGTTAAAGCACGGCCACGGCAGTTAATGCCTTTGCCGCGGCAGCGCATTAACATGGGCTGCATACGGGCTAGTACCGGCTTCTTACCGGTACGCCGTGCCGGCCCGTACTGGCTCACTGTCACCCCTGTCCTTGAGCCTCATCCTGCTCCTAGCATCTAGCTTCTCACCAAATCCCCTTGCCACTTCCTCTATAGCATCTCTGAAACCTGCCCTCTCCTCCTGGCTCACACTTTTGTGTCCGAGCTGCCATCGCCTCTTCCCCGCCGTCCCACACAGAGCTCCCTTCAGCCCATGTCGCTTTGACACTATCCAGTTTTTTATCCCTGGATTTCTCTTTCAGTACTGAATGAAAGTGACTCAAGTGATTACAAAGGCTAAATCCCTAAAGTAGAAGCAGCTCTCCTGAACCCTGACCTAGTTATTTCCAGATTTTGAAACTTTGCTGGTTTTTATTCTTCAATCAAAATATATTTTTAATAAAATATCTGCCACATGCTTTACAATGAGCATCCATTAATGAATGGAGATGAGATTCCTGTGGCATTACATACTGCAGCATCTGTCAAGCTTCCTGAGTGTTTGATTAATAGTGTTTGATAGCCAGGCCCCATCCAATTCCAATTAAACTCAAAGGAAAGATTCCATTGACTTCAAGAGGAGTTGAAGTGGGCCCCTTATAATAGGAAAAGCTGTTCCCTGCTGTCCTGAGGACATAGCCCTTTGGGCACTGTTCTTTCCCCCTCTAGTGAAGTGTTTGTCTGTAACTTCACCAGTGAGTGAAGCTAGGAGGATGCTCTTAGGAAAGTCTGTCTTCTTCACTGACCTGCCCCCCGTATTTGAACCTCGGCAGCAGTATAACTCAGTGATTTGAGGAAGCTGACTCAGACCTCCAGGGTTCTACTCCAGGTGCTTCAACTAACCTGTGGTTGGCAACTTGCAACCTCTCTGTGCCTCAGTTTCCCCATTTATGGTGATAATAATTCCATCTTGTGGATGTTTTTGAGGCTTGGGTCACTATAATGTTTCTAAAGCCCTTTATATCCTTTAGAGAAAGAAGCTGTACATATGGGAAGTCTCACTATCCTTACTGGCATCACTCACAGATTCTGTGCTAGGTTTATTGTTACTAACTCAGTGGCTAAGAGAAAGCATCTCTGGCTTCTGGGTGATAGAAGGATTTCCAGTGCTGAAAGACAACTAGGTCCTTTGTGGTATAATGGTATGCTTATGGAGGATGGAGAGAGGGAAAGGACTATTATATTATTGAGTCTCTTCCTGCTAATCCAGTCTACAGACCCTGGACAGAGAGCATCTGTAGTAGATTGAGCAAGAAACCTGAGTGTACCTAAACTTTTCCTTTGTGGGAGCCATAGATGTTTGAAATCCACAGATGTGAATTTTGTGGCCTCAGTCCAGCTCCAACAATGGGGTCTCTTTCCCGCTTGGCCCACAAAGAGTACAGATGGAGAAGTATCTAAACATGAACCCTGAGGAATCTGTTTATCCTTAGCATTCTGCACGGAGGTGTATTCAGACCAGGTACTATCCCCCACACATGCCCTGAATCTCCCAGTCACAGTGCATCCTTTCCCTTCACTGCATTTTTAGGTCATTATAAACCCCTGTGTGAGCATTAGAAGAGGCTTTTCCTCCCAAGCAGACAAAGGACTATGTATTCCCATCCCTACCTGCCTCCATCCACCTTCTGGTGGGGCTGCCTGCTCAGAGCTCTGGGCAGAAACCCACCCGCCCCAACCATCACCACTGCAGTGTGCTGTTTTGCCTGCTATTGTTTCTGAAACTGAAAGTGGGGGCATGAGCCAGCAACAGGGGGTGACAGAGGATTTTGGAAAGATAGACCACAGAAGAAGAGTTTGTTCCTAGCAGAGGAAAGGTAGGGCCAGTTGGGAATCACTGCAGCCGGGAATCCTCTCTTGACTTGACCTTCCCTCCCAGCAGCCATCAATCTTGCAACCTCCCCAGTACATACTAAGGAGAATACTGGAAACTAGTCTCTTTTGAAACAGCATCCCCCAAGAGATTTGCTAGTTTCCTTGTGGCTAAGCCCCTAAAGGATGGGGGAGCTGGGAAGGCCAAACGTTTTACAACCAAGTGATATTCACATTAATATGAAACCCAGTTCATAAGCCAAGGATACCCTACAAAAGTCATTTGCAGTTTTGAAGACCTCCGGTGTTTCTTGTTAATCTTTCTCTGCATCCCGAGGGATCTCCTCCTAGTTTAAGAATTATCAGCTTGGCCACTAAACATTCCATAGAAACGGCTGTTTCCTTTACTCCTGATAAGCCATCTGAGTCAGCCAAGTCAAGGGCTGGTATCATCTCAGGCCCAAGCTTGCATGAAGAAGAAGAAATATTTCCCAAGAGTGTTTAATGCCTTTACATTTCCAGAATTTACCCAATAGCAGCAGAGATCCTTCTTTTATCATCCCAGAATGAAATCACAGCCCCCATGAAGTCAAGAACTGAACGGACTTTGACTTCAGTGGGGCCAGAGTTTAACCCCCTGGTATCTGAGAGTTGTGCTGTCTCTATGTTTAGCTGCTACTACTGCAGGAGTTGTTTGTTAACTGGCTTTAGGCAGGAGGCTCTAGAAGCTTTATAGCCTCCTGCATCATAACTAGGCCTGATTGTTTGACGTGGCAAAAAATGGGAAAACTTACAATTTTAGTAAAAATAGAAAAGGGGGAAAAAAAGTCACAGGGAGGGGGCAGGGACGGTAGCGAAAGCAGCAGCAGCATGTCTCCTGTCATCTCAGTGTGAGGTAGAAATGGATAAGCAGGACAGATGTGCAGAGCAGTGTGATACTGCAGAGACTGGAGAGCTGCTGTGAGGCCAGCAGGCTCGCCCTGCCTAGCAGCAGCAAAGCCTACATATCTAAACACTTCGTTTTTAATTACAGGTGTTCACGTTTAATCCTTGGCTCCTTAAAATTGGTCATTATCTGCCCAGACCTTTTTTAGCCTGTGCTTGAACCTCAGCCTGTCTATGTGGAGGCTTATGTCCAATGTTTCACCTGACCTCCGTGCACACAATTAGCCTCTGATGCAGAATGATATTGCTTCCTCTGCTGTGCACCATACAAGTCCTTGCAGGTGTAAAACCAGCTGATGGGAGAGGTTACAAATGCAGCCATGGCTTCAGCAGGGATGCCTGGCTTCACCTCCCCACTGTTGGGAAAATTGCAGCAGTTCGGGGGGAAGGGCCTTGGTGGCCGTTCGGATCCCATGAAAGTAAAACAGATAACTGGGACACTGCTGAGAATTTTTTTTTTTTTAATGCAATTACACAGAGCCTTAAGCCAGGTTGTAAGACCCCTGCTGGGAGCAACCATTTGGCATTGTGAGGAAGAGGCTGGCTTGATTTTTTGTTTGTGATTGTTCTCCACTGTGGTCTCCTGAATCCACCATAAGAAATCCCTCTGGATTCCTCTGCAAGAGCTTCTCTGGCTGGGGCTGCTTTAACAGACTGGAATGAAATGTGGGCGTGGAGTGGAGCCAGGCTCTTATTTACTCTCCTTTGCTGCTCCCCCCTGAAGGGATTGTTAAACTCTAAACAGTCTCTCCCTGGTAATAGACCTTTGCTCCTCAGTTGCTGCTCTTGCTGCTGAGAACCCTCCAAGGGTCAATGCTCACTGTCTGGTGCTGCTGAGAATAGACTGGAGACCTGATATTAGTGATGCTGCTTCGAAGCTCTGGATGGTGCCTGTCCTTTGAATTCTGCTGCCTTCCTTGCAAACTGATGCTACAAGTCCAATTGCAGAGAGAAATGTGTAACTGGGCAGGAGTCTAGTGTCTTGGGGCATGTGTAGGGCATCTACGAGAGATGGTGGGAATTGCAGCCTATGATGGAAATCCAGGATCAGTGGAACCACAAAACTTACCCTAGTTACAGGAAAGGTTCCTTTAAAAGAGCTGTGTTTGCCAAGTGTCTCAACCCTCACAGTCATAAATCAGTAACAGAACAGGATATTGGCAGTTGCCAAGGTATGAAAAGGTTCCTAAAATTCAAACCAAGCCATCTAATACTATGATTTCATCAGATGCAATACTCACAAGCTAGTCTGGGTTTGTACTTGGATGGGAGACCTAAGGAAAACCCCAGATGCTGCAAGAAATGGTGTTGGTGATACAGTATGGGACAACCTGAATGAGGGAGGCAACCTAGTGACAGAGGATGTGGCAAAAGCTAATTGTACTCAATGCTTTTTTTGCCTCTGTCGTCACAAACAAGGTCAGCTCCCAGACTACTGCACTGGGCAGCACAGCATGGGGAGGAGGTGACCAGCCCTCTGTGGAGAAAGAAGTGGTTCGGGACTATTTAGAAAAGCTGGACGAGCACAAGTCCATGGGGCCGGATGCGCTGCATCCGAGAGTGCTAAAGGAGTTGGCAGATATGATTGCAGAGCCATTGGCCATTATCTTTGAAAACTCATGGTGATCCGGGGAAGTCCCGGACGACTGGAAAAAGGTTAATGTAGTGCTCATCTTTAAAAAAGGGAAGAAGGAGGATCCTGGGAAGTACAGGCCAGTCAGCCTAACCTCAGTCCCTGGAAAAATCATGGAGCAGGTCCTCAAGGAATCAATTCTGAAGCACTTAGAGGAGAGGAAAGTGATCAGGAACAGTCAGCATGGATTCACCAAGGGCAAGTCATGCCTGACTAATCTAATTGTCTTCTATGACGAGATAACTGGCTCTGTGAATGAGGGGAAAAGTGGTGGACATGTTGTTCCTTGACTTTAGCAAAGCTTTTGACACGGTCTCCCACAGTATTCTTGCCAGCAAGTTAAAGAAGTATGGGCTGGATGAATGGACTATAAGGTAGATAGAAAGTTGGCTAGATTGTCGGGCTCAACGGGTAGTGATCACTGGCTCCATGTCTAGTTGGCAGCCGGTATCAAGTGGAGTGCCCCAAGGGTCAGTCCTGGGGCCGGTTTTGTTCAATATCTTCATAAATGATCTGGAGGATGGTGTGGATTGCACCCTCAGCAAGTTTGCAGATGACACTAAACTGGGAGGAGAGGTATATATGCTGGAGGGTAGGGATAGGATACAGAGGGCCCTAGACAAATTAGAGGATTGGGCCAAAAGAAATCTGATGAGGTTCAACAAGGACAAGTGCAGAGTCCTGTACTTAGGACAGAAGAATCACATGCACCGCTACAGACTAGGGACTGAATGGCTCGGCAGCAGTTCTGCAGAAAAGGACCTAGGGGTTACAGTGGACGAGAAGCTGGATATGAGTCAACAGTATGCCCTTGTTGCCAAGAAGGCCAATGGCATTTTGGGATGTATAGGTAGGGGCATTGCCAGCAGATCAAGGAACGTGATCGTTCTCCTCTATTCGACATTGGTGAGGCCTCATCTGGAGTACTGTGTCCAGTTTTGGGCCCCACACTACAAGAAGGATGTGGAAAAATTGGAAAGAGTCCAGCTGAGGGCAACAAAAATGATTAGGGGACTGGAACACATGAGTTATGAGGAGAGGCTGAGGGAACTGGGATTGTTTAGTCTGCGGAAGAGAAGAATGAGGGGGGATTTGATAGCTGCTTTCAGCTATCTGAAAGGGGGTTCCAAAGGGGATGTATCTAGACTGTTCTCAATGGTAGCAGATGACAGAACGAGGAGTAATGGTCTCAAGTTGCAGTGCGGGAGGTTTAGGTTGGATATTAGGAAAAACTTTTTCACTAGGAGGGTGGTGAAACACTAGAATGCGTTACCTAGGGAGGTGGTGGAATCTCCTTCCTTAGATATTTTTAAGGTCAGGCTTGACAAAGCCTTGGCTGGGATGATTTAGTTGGGGATTGGTCCTGCTTTGAGCAGGGGGTTGGACTAGATGACCTCCTGAGGTCCCTTCCAATCCTGATATTCTATGATTCTATGAACCTTCCCTCTATATCAGCCCAGTGCCCTTATACAGTGTTGAGAGAGAGGGGCATTGAGCTTCTTGAAATGTCACCTTTCTGTTGAGAAATAGTAAGAAGTGCTATGTGCTTTTGGAGAGATGCTGTATTTGATCACAGAGATGGTTGCATTTTCAGAATGGGTAAAGTCACTATTACATATGTTTTCATCAGTCAGTAAAAAGAGTACGTAAAGCATTAGGAGTCATTAAACACTGCATATTTTCATGGTCATCTAGTGTAGGTTTCATAACATGGTTAATGTGTGTTAACAAAACAATGGATTAAAAATTAAAACGTGCTCTACTTTGACAGGAAGATTCATGATCCTCTTGCAGATTGTTAAAAGGAATCGCTTCCTACTTAGTTCTGACAACGTTATTATTATTTGTATTATTGTAGCACCTAGAACCTCCAGTCCTAGTGCTACGTGGTGTAGAGACATGAAAAAGAAGACAGTTCCTACCCCAGAGAGCTCACAACATGTGAGATACGATGCAACAGACAGATGTTTGGGGTGGGTTGGAAGGATGAAGCAACATATAAAATGAATAGCTTTTAGCAGAAACTACAGCTCATCATTTGCCTAACCAATGGCAGACAAGATTCCACCTGTTCCCCCTCTCCCTCTGCTGCCACACCCCAGGTTAGTGAGGTACATTCATCAGCATTGGCCTGGATTGTGAATTACTTATTCCAGTTAATAAGCATGAGTAGTGACTTTTCATGAGTCAAGAGTGGACTTCTCATGAGTTCTAACTAGACTTCAGTGGGATCCACAAGATGAGTCTTTGATATCAGGAACAGCCTGACTATTTAATGTACAATTATTATTTATTTTCATTCTTAGGCCTGTCTCCGGGCACCTCCCATTGACCTCAGTTGGAATCACATTTTAAAGCATTGAATTTGCCTGAGTTTTATTAACTTGTGTCAAGTTGTGTTAGAGAGAGTGCATTACTATACACTGAAGTCTAACCATTTTGTATATGTGGCATTTCTATAAAGCCCTAGAAGTGTTTGTAGTAATTAAATAGTGTTTTATCACACAGTGTTGCTGTTGTTAAGTAAATGTTGCTTTTTTTGGGAATTTAAAAGCTTTAAGCAGCAGACTGAGGCCCTTGGGAGCATGTGTGTGACTTATAGACTCCAACTTGCTGACAGAGTTGTGACCGTGGTCCCAGGGGAGCCATACTGAGATTACTTAATTAGGGCAAACTGCAAAGAATGGGGCAGACAATCCTCAAAGTTGGTGGTCATTCCAGTACTTAGATCCACCAAGCTAGCCTCAAAACAGCTTCTGCAATACCATACTGGTTACCCAGAAACCAAAACACAGCTCCCTTAAAGCAACCCAGCAGTAGGTCTCCATCCAGACACCCAAGTCAACTATGATGAAAATTACTGAAAATCTTATTCACCATACAAGAAAGTTCTACCAATCCCAAAGGATCAGACACATTACCTCCCAGGTTAATGAATATTTCAGATCTTACCCAAATACACACTTACAGCCAATTCTTATTAACTAAACTAAAATTTATTTAAAAAGAAAAGAGAGAGAGTATTGCTTAAAAGATCAGTATGCGTACAGACATGAGTGCAGTTCTGAGATCATTCATATGATGGTGAGCTTTGTAGTTGCAAAGAGTTCTTTCAGAATTAGTCCATAGGTTATATAGTCCAATGTTAATATTTAGGGTGATACCGATGGGACTGGAGATCTCAGTCAAGGTTCCCCTGCATAAAGCATCAAGCAGATCTGAGATGAAAGGATCAGGTCTCAAGAGTTTTTATACAGTTTTCTGACAGCCTCTTGACCATACAGTCCTGGGTGAAAAATAGGCCTTTGATGTAACCTTCTGGTTCCCAAATATCACCAGTAATTAACTACATGTATTAACATAAGGTAATTTATCCATTAAGTAGTTCATATACAGCTTACCACAAACTTTAAAGAGACATATAGACAATGACATTATTTCACTCACATTTCATCTAAATATTAATATTTCCTTTTGATCTCTGAATCAATAGCTATAGTAATAGACAGGAACTGTCTGTTTACATGGCTAACATCTAACAAGATATAAGTAAACACATGCGATTAGGGTCACCTCTAATTCTCTAACGATACATGATTGCATTTCAAAATTCTAGCCCATTTAACATGAAATGGCCCTAATTACCATTTACATAGTTTTGTAACATGTTTCTAAAGGTTGAATCTGGGTTATTCAGCCTGCGAGCTGCGTAACCCTTTCTGGCCATGTGTCACAGGAGTACACTGAACTAATGCATTTAAAATGCAGAGGGCACTGGCTCTGAATTCCCATGTGTGTTTGGATCGGGTGGAAAGAATTGTCCATGAAGGGTAAACTCTCAGTGTATCTCCTGGGATAATGCAAGAACTTCTCATCTTCTGGCAAAAATAAGCAACCACTGTAGTGTGTGAATGAAGAGGGCCTAGGGGTTCTTTAGGTTGTGGTATTTCTCACATAATTTTAAATGTTCAGGAGGGTGTGAGTGATTTATCTGTGTTGCTTTAAAAAGATATTGGCCAAGGGGCCATAGGACAATGGTGAATGTGGGTTATAGGAATTGCAAACATTGTCATAAATTATAAATATAGGTGTAAACTCAAGTGCTGGAATCTGTGGTCTCGGAAGGGTCAGCAGCTCATATGATGGTCATGGGCTTTTTATATTTAAAATCCTCTCCCTACTCCCTTAAAACTTCTTGTGCTAGGAAAAAAAACTCCACACCTGTCCAGCAGTGAAGGGAACTTCTTATAATGGGCGGAAGTAGGGAAGAGAGACACATCTTTCAGCACGTCTTTAACCACCCCAGGGCTCTGCATTCGCTGCTGCTTTTTCACATGGAAGATCCTCTCGGGGAACAAGTGGAGAGTGGCAGATTTGTTCCACTTGGGAGATAAAGCCAGGCTGGAAACCTGGTCTCTGAAGCAGATATTCCAGGGATTTCTGTGGGAGCATTGGAATAACCCCAGTGGAGCAGACCAGAGGCCCATCTAGTTCAGTATTCTGTTTCTAGTAGTGGCTAATCCTGGATGTTTCAGAGCAAATAACCAAATATAAATAGTGCTACACATAGGGACCCAATTTTAGAGCCTGATGCCTTCACAGAGCTGTTTGTGCAGGCATGCCCCAGCTAGTGTCCTAATCTGATATTTTACTCCTGGCTTTGGCTGTGTTGGGATCAGCTATCAGAGTAATTTAGCATGACTTAAGTACATCAGTCAAGATAATGTTAATGGAAAATTCCCAACTGTAAGGGCCACCTGTTTACACAAAAAATGTTCTTGCAGATCTAAACGAATGTGTTTCTGAGAGGTACTTGCGAAACAAGCCCCCACAAGCTGAGGTGGCTCGTGATCAGTGGGTAAGATTAAGTGCAATTCCCTTTTCTCTTAGGCCAGGTCTACACTAGAAACTTTTTCTAGTAGAGTAAGACTGATTAGGGGGGTGAATTTTTTGCAGGTGACATTCCTATACTGGTAAAAGCCCTAGTGTAGGGGCAGTTATACAGCATAAACATGGTTTTGCTGGGATAGCTTATTTCACTCAGGGAACTAAGCTCTGTCATCAAAAGCACTTTTTGCCAGTATAAACTGCATCTAGGCGAGAGGATTTACCAATATAACTATACTGGGAAACCATTTCTAGTGGAGACTAGGCTTTACTCTTCCTAGAGAGTAGCATCCAGGGAATATTGAGCACATCCTGTTGCTAATCCTTAGCTATGTGCTACTTGGTGCTAAGGCAACTAGGGCCAGTGTGGGGAGGTGGGGGCGGACCCACTTTAATGACAAAAGAAACGGTGGCTTAATGTAACTGTGGTTCTTCGAGATGTGATGCAGACATGTATTCCGCTTACGTGTGTGTGCATCCAATGTGCTGGAGCCGGAGACTTTTGCCTAGCCTAGCAGTATGCATAGAAGACAGTGAATCGCACCTCCTGACTTTGGCCCTCCCCTGGCTATATGAAGTGGCACCACCCTGACCCCCCCTAAAGTTCCTTTGCACTAAAAGCCCATGAGAGGAGACTCCAGTGCAGAGGGGATGAAGGGTGGGTCACATCTCAAAGAACCACACTTCCTGTAAGTAACCGTTTCTTCTTTGAATAGATGCAGACGTGTATTCCACTTAGGTGACTCACAAGCAGTACCCCAATCTAGAGGCAGGGCTTGGAGCCTACGCAATAGAGATCACAGAACTGCCCTTCCGAGGCCTGCATCCACTCGTGAAGATGCAGTAATAGCATAATGGTCTGTAAACATATGTATAGATGACCTCGTGGCAGCCGTGCAAATGTCCAGTATGGAAACATCACTGAGGAATGCCATCGATCTCACTTGTACTCTTTTGGAGTGAGCCGTATCCGCTGAGGAGGCATAGGTGAAGCTATTTCATACACGGCCTTGATACAGGATGTTATCCATCTAGAAATGGTCTGTGCCAAAACTGCTTGTCCCTTCATGCTGTCTGCATATGACACGAACAGGTGAGGTGAAGCACGAATCGGTTAAGTCCTGTCTAGATAAAAGACTAGACATCGCTTGACATCCAGATTATGGAGGCGCTGTCCTCCTGGGGAAGAGGTGCAACTTTGGGAAAAACAGGTAAATACACCGCCTGATTCAGATGAATCCGAGAGACCACCTTGGATAAAAACTTTGGGTGTGATCAATAGGTGCTGGAACTAGGCGTGCTGGGGGTGCTGCAGCACTCCCTGGCTTGAAGTGGTTTCCATCATATATGGGGTTTACAAAGTTTAGTTCAATGGCTCTCAGCACCCCCACTATAAAAATTGTTCCAGCAGCCCACTGTGATTGCAGTGTTACGTTCAGCTCCCCAAGGACAAAGTGAGCAGCTCAGCCATTAAGACCTGCAACTCACACACACCCTTGCTGAAGTGATTGCTATCAGGAATGTGGTTTTCTGAGACAGGAGGGGCAGTGGGCAGGCTTCAAGGGGCTCAAACGGAGGGCCCATCAGAGCTGCCAGGACCATGTTTAGCTCCCACACTGGTTCTTGGACTAGATGATGTAAGCGGAGAAGCCCCTTCAGAAATCTCATCACTATGGCAGTGGAAAAAACTGACTTCCCTTAAATTGGGGGATGGAATGCAGATATTGCTGCCAAAAGCACCCTCGGGGAACTGAGCACAAAGCCAAATTTCTGAAGATGTAGCAGGTACTCTAAGATGTCCTAATGGAAGCCCCTGTCATTTGGGTCACACGGGTCAAGGACCACACCAAGAATTTATTCCAGCTCACTAAGTAGGCTGTTCTAGTGGAGGACTTCCTACTGTTGAATAGGACATGTTGGACAGCTGCCAAGCACTGCTCCTCCTCTTCATTCAGACATGTAGCCACTGCATTGTAAGGTTCAAGGAGCTGAGCGCAGGATGGATTGTGTGGCCGTAAACCTGAGTGAGCAGATCAGGATGGAGAGGAAACGGTATGGGAGGCTGAACTGACAGAGCAAGGAGCTCTGGGAACCAGCACTATCTCGGCAACACTAGAGCAATGAGATGAGCTTGGCCCCATCCGCATTGATGAACTATGGAATAGGTGGAAAGACATACAGAAGAGCTAACTGCCAACTGCAGTGGAAGGCATCAGAGACGGAGCCTGGCCTGCAGCCCTCCCAGGAGCAGAATATATGACACTTTCTGTTTTCCCTTGTCACAAACAGGTTGATCATGGAGATGCCCCATGTTGTGAAGACAACCCTGCTGAGATGGTCTGCAAGACAATTTTGCACCCCCAGCAAATGGATTGCTACTGGAGTGATGTCTTCCTCGATGCAAAACTGCCACAGGTTGATCGCCTCCAGACAGAGTAACCTGGAACTTGCTTGTTCACATAGTACATTACAGTGGTATTTTCCCTCAGTATGTGAACCACTGAGTGTCTGATGCAGTCCCAGAAGGCATGGCATACATTGTGGATGGCCTGAAGTTCCGACACATTGATATGGAAGGAGGTTTTCTGTACCGACCACAAGCGCTACACACTTAATGAGTTCAGCTGAGCCCCCCAAATCCAGAAGGGAAGCTTTGATAACCACTGACTTTGTCAGAGAGGGCTGAGCGAAGGGGACTATTTGGCACTACATTGTGGAGGGACTCCCACCAGCGCAAGGAATCCAGGACTGATGGAGGAAAGGGGAACCAGCCTGCCCAGAGAAGGCAGGGAGATAAGCCATCCTGAGCCACATCTGAAGAGGGCAAAAGTGCAGCCTGGTAAACTAGGCCACCTGCATGCAAGCAGACATGTAGCTCCAACAGGCTTAGACACACGTGGACTGTCATGGATGGCTGAGACTGCAGACTAAGGCAGAGCTGCTGAGTTGCTTGGAAGTGGTCGTCGGTAGGAATGCCCTTGACCTCCTGGAATCTAATAGGAACCCAGTGAACTTGATTTGTTGTGTGGGAGCCAAGGTTGACTTTGCAGTGTTTAAAATGAGTCCCAGATGGTCGAACAAACGCAATGTGGTGTCAAGCATAGTAATGAGTGTGTCATAAATTTCAAGTACTGTGACAAAGCTCTGTCCTTGCCTCTGTGGGTCCCGCGTTTCCTGGCAGATTTCGCTAGCCTCAGAGGCTCACTGTGACCCTCCACGTAACCCTTCTTTATCTAGAGATAAGGGTCGCAGTCTACTGAGCCATTTTCATCATAAGCCAGCAAGGGAGGTGAGGAGAAATTATCCTTCCTTGCACAGTCTCTGTTGTCTCCCAGTCTCAGTGATTAATCAGGGGACAAAGGTGGGGGGGGAGCCCGGGCCCACCCTCTACTCCGGGCTCCAGCCCAGGGACCCTAATAGTATCAGCTATGGTAGCTGACCTTTTAGAAATATGACATGTACAATTCCCTGGGCTACTTCCCCCACAGCAGCCCTCACTTCCTCAAGCTCCACTTCACCCTTACCTCAGGGCCTCCTTCCTTGTGCCTGATATTGTGTGTACTACTCAGCCTCTCCAACAGCGCAGCTTCCTCCCACAGCTCCTGATATGCACACCCACCTGACTAACTGGGAGGCTTTTAACTAGTTTCAGCCAGCCCCAATTGGCTTCAGGTGTCCCAATCAACCTAGCATTCTCCCTGCCTGGACTAGATGATCCTTCCAGTCCTACGATTCTGTGATTCTGTGCTGATGCCATAGGCAGTGTTGGTCTCCACACAAACATCAGTACCAGAGTGCCTGAATGTGTCAATGTTGAGGGTGGTGAGAGCTGATATGAGAGCACTTGCGGAGTCAAATGCAGCGGGGCCAAAGAGGGTCCTGGTGCCATGGTCCCCCTCACTGATTCCGGTGCCAGCTCCATCCCCACCATGGCAAGGGAAGGGTCTGGATGCGGTGCTGACAAACACACAGGTTCAGTGGCTCGCTCCATCAGAGGGACCATAAGTGGCACAGCCCTGGAAGAGTCCTGGACCAATGGTGAGTTAGGGACCGAAAGGCAGAGAAGGTCTGCAGCTGCCTGGGTTGTCAATGATACCGGTACCGGCATCTCCCTCGTCAGTACCAGACTCAGTGGATGCTCAGAGGCTGGAACCGGAGTCAATGGCACAGGATTTCTGCTCTTTCCACTCGGTACCAGGGAAGGGTCAGAGGAACCTGTGCCATCCCATGTTCCAGAACCAGCCATGTGCCAGTCTGTACTTTTCCTGGGGGAAGCAGAGGAGTTGCCCCACAACCTGGAATGGTCCTGATTGGTCTTATGAGACATCTTCCTTGATGTCGATAATGGAGAGTGGCTCCTCCGTCTCTTCGGCGAGGTGCCTGCCCCAGAATGAGAGACGGCAGCACTTTTCAAGCCTGAGGGCAATCTTTGGCCGAGGAGGACCTTAGTACCGATCGGGCCGCATGGCCTGTTGAAGCAGGTGTTGCTTCAGGCAAAGGTCCCGTGCCACCTGAGTCTGCTTTTTAAATAATTTACAGATCAAACAGTACTCTTAAGATGGGGCTCGCTGAGACAAAACACGCACCATGGGGCGGAGGGGGTCGCTGTTGGGGATCGCCTCTCCACACGAAGGACCGTGTTTAAAGCCTGGTGAGGGCATCGAGGGGGAGAACACTATCTACTAATGCTATCTAACTACTGACTAATTACTTATGTACAGTAAACTAGGCTTAGAGTAAATGCAAGGTTATAAGACTACAGTCACAGACAGATCTTCAACTCCAGCCACGGTCGGTGAGAAGGGACTGAGGAGGGTCAACACCGCCTCATATAGCCAGGAGAGGGGCTGCAGCCCTGAGGCGCAAGCACGGCCCCTCTATGGGCACTGGTAGGCCAAAGTCTCTGGCACCGGCACGCTGGGTGTGCACACACCTGTGCGGAACACAGGTCTGCAACTACTTGAACAACTTCAGATTACTGAGCCACCAGATACTGTCTGAAGTGTGTTGTGGAGGCGACATGCTTTGGTTTTGGGCAAGGAGTGGAGTTAACGACTTCTTTGCTTGGCGTCCCTGTCTGGCCAGCAGAGGAGTGGTTGAAAACAAACCTCACTGTTGCCGACTGTCGTGGTATGAGGTGTGTTTCTTAAAGCCCCAACTTCTGGAGGTGTGTGCTTCGATGAGAATTGCAGCTTTCGTTTTAAAAAAGAAGTTTCTAGCCCTCCCAGTTGCAGAGAAAAGCTTGAAAACAGAACCTAAGTGCACCCTAAAGACACTAAAACCGGAAGGGAAATAAATGGCATCCACATGTGTTAGGCTTAAAAATCATGAGGGTTTTCAATAGTATCTCATGATTTTGGGGGGCCTGATTCATGCCTTTTGAACATTTAGGATTAACAGTCCTGAAAACTGGGGTGGTTGAATCTGCCACTAAGAGAGTCAATTGAGGTTAATCTGGAGTTGTACGAGGGTGCGGTAGTAAGAAGGGTAGTTCCTGTTGCTTAGCCTCCATGCAAATACGTCATCTTAATAATGTTTCACTCCTGTAGCCTGATCTATAGATTATGAATAAAAATTCCCAGTTACTGTATCACTTTGAGGGTTGACAGGTTCTTGTCCCAAGATCAGGCCAAGTATTATTAAAATTATATAGTTGGGATCCCCGATGTGCACAGGTGCAACACTCACACTACAGGAACTCTTTTATATTTACAAATAAATAATTTATTAATACATTTAGCAAAGTCACACACACTAACTCAGTAAGGTAGATAGAGATAATACAGAAAGTACATCTGAACATCCATACTTATACCATCCCTTGCAAAACAACCTGAAATGTTAGCCATTATCTTCCTCATCACCGTCACCTTCTTCATCTTCACCAGTGGCCATCATTCTGGCCCCTCCCAAGGGCTACCTCTCCCTACTGCCCCCAGGCTGGGATGCCACTTTTATAACATGTTATGCTGACATTACGCATCTCTAATGCATATTCAGTAGGGGTTTCTCCCCTCTTCCTTATTTGCATTTCATCTCCTTACCTGAGTTAAGGTATCCTTCTATAAGTTAGTGTATTTATGATTTCACCCCATTATCATATACGTCAATTTGTTGCCAGGGCACTCTTGCAGTCAGATATTCCATCCAGAAGCCAGTTTCAATTCATGTTCTGTGGTGAGCTGATATTATGGACAAAATCCCCCCCTACACTCTACGTCCGGTTTCCCAAAACATATGTGTTACATAAGTTCGTAGGCCTCATGCTAACTGCTGAAGCCAGTGTCTCACAGGATACAAGCCTGTAGGTTCCTTGCATTACTGCTGAATATAATAAAGCAGAATATAATGCAAAGCAATGAATATAATAGAGGTAAGCTGGCCCACTGAGCTACACTTCTAAAGCTCCTTTCATCTGAGGGGAGCAAGGTACTTTCATAATCATTCAGCAGCGACATCATTCATTATATAAGGGGTTAAACTCATGCTACAAGAGGGGTGGCTTTGTAGGTAGGGCACCGGACTGGAGATCTAGATTTTGTTCTTGGCTCTGCTAGAAACTCTATGTGTGATCTTGGGCAGGTCCCAGAATCCCTCTCTGTGCATCAGTTCCCCTATCTGTATAGTGGGAAGAATACGTCCGTGTGTGCAAGGAGTGTTGTGAGGCTAAATTCATTAGTGTTGGGAAGATGGTCAGAGGGCCCCAGAATATGTGACAAATAGAGATATGGACATGCCTGGCCTGCAGTGAGTGGGGATTTGAGCTTCCTCCAAGCTCAGTGCGATATGGAACAGAGTTGTGGATCCAGCCATTGCTTTGGAGGCACTGGTCACCACTCCATAGTGAGGACTGCATACTGGAAGGAGCTTGAAATGAAGCCTAGATTGGCATCCAGTGCCCTGACTGAGCTCGTTCACTCTGGTGTAAGTCTGGAGTAGCTTCACTTAAACCAGTGGGGTTACACCACTGTTAACGAGCAAAGAATCCGGCCCTGAATTTCCACAGAGTTGGTGTTCAGATCCAGGGGCTTGTTTCCCACTCACCTGTAACTCATATTTCTCCCTTTCCCCCCACATGACCAAATGGTGCCTTGTCTAATTGTCGTAGAAGCTGGAAAGTAGTGCAGTTGAACTAGCCACAAATCACTTACATTACTTAAGACATTTGTGAAGACTTCGTCTCTGCATTATAGAGTGTGCTGTGCTCTCCTGGGGGGGCTTCTGGTTTTCAGTAGCTTTCTTCCTCTTTGTATGATCATTTCCTGATCTGCCTTGTTGCTATGGCTTAAAAAGCCATAGAAATTTCCGATAATTGTTCTCTGTTTTCATCCTTCAGCTCAGCCTAAATAAGTCTTCTGGCTGGTAGGCATGGTCTAGCTGTGTCATTTCCTTGTGCAGCTTTTAGATCCTCACACAGAATTGCTACCTCTTTTTTCAGAGGTTCTCTCTTCTCTGTCCAGTTTCCTTTCCCACCACTGTAACTCATTTCCCCCAGTTTTGTGAAATCACCCCAGCTGCTTCAGTCCACGTAACTATTGACTTCTCCCAACTTACCACCTGAATATCATTTGCATTACAAGCAGGAAGGATCTTCCATGAGCCCGCTCAGTTCTGTGCTGCCTGGCCTTTCACAATATTTTCTCTTCCTTTCTCATACAGGGACATCCTACAACGTAAAGGTTCAGCTGTGGATGCTACTATTGCTGCTCTGGTCTGCACGTCAGTTTTGAACCCCCAGAGTATGGGTCTGGGAGGAGGTGTCATCTTTACCATCTATAATGCAACCACAGGTATGGTGAGGGCCTGTCCGTTCTCAGGTAATTCTCCCATAGCGTTTAGAGTCTATTCACCAGCATGCTCATTCAGTGGCCTTGCACAAGCCAATGTCCTGGAAGTTCAGGCGAAGCATTTTTCAATGAAAGCTGCACTCCCTGGTTAGAATGGTATTGTATTCCCAGACCTACTTATCCGTTCCCGTAGAGCGATGGCTGTAAACAGACATCCATTAACTCACAACAGTGTGAGTAGGGTATCGCAGTAATTCAAAAAGCAATCTCGTGGAGGTGAGGGAATGTTGGAGTTAAGGTGAAAAACTCAACCATGTCTGAACTTTAGGCAGGCATTAGAGCAAAATGGCCTGAATCCCAGTTAACTGAAGGGCTGGTGCTCACCTTATGCTCAGCCAATGCAGATGAGATCAGAAGGGAAGCATTTGTTATGAGAATCTAAGTGTAAATACTCTGGGCCATATTCATCCCTGTTGTGACTGTGCTGAGGGATGGATATGACTCTCCATGTCTGGTGAGACCTTGGACCAATTGCTTCGTGGCAAGTTTACACCTTGTGTCCTTTACCATATGCCTGTGCAAAAGGCTGCCAGATCAGAACAGTACTTTGTGTGGGTGTTAGGGACTCCACAAAGAAACAGACTGTGGAGACTCAGATTTCAGAGTAGCAGCCGCGTTAGTCTGTATTCGCAAAAAGAAAAGGAGTACTTGTGGCACCTTAGAGACTAACAAATTTATGATGAAATGAGCTGTAGCTCACGAAAGCTTATGCTCAAATATATTTGTTAGTCGCTAAGGTGCCACAAGTACTCCTTTTCTTTTTGCGGAGACTCAGGCCTTCTAATTTTGCAATTTACTCCCTTTGGCAATCTAGCTATGCTCAAGTCTAGCCACTTTCAGGCCCTGACATAAGACTTGTCTGTTTGTTTGGCTTTTAGAACTCAAAGTTTTGTTATGTTCCTGCTTCAGTGTATTTACAGTGCCTGAGCTTATCCCAGCCGACGTAGCCTATAGTCATTAGCAGTAAGAATAATACTGTAGTTTAAAGCAAACAAGCCAGCTAAGTAACAAAGTCTGGAAATATGCAGTACTGACCTACATTAGAAAGCTGTGCTGTCAAAACTTTCCTTTTTCTCAGCACAGCCTGGTGTGTTGTCTCCTACCAACCAAATTCCACTGTTGCTGACATAGTTATTCTCCTGTTCAGAACATCGTAACCCTCTGCCAGTGTACTGGCAGTGGCTGTGTGGGCATACACATACTGATATGGTATAGACAGTACTCCAGCTGCCATCCCAAAATGCAACATTCATTTGTGGTTCCAACACCCTCCTAAAGTCTACTGTTTCACCTCACTTTTTTCCCCCTTTACTGGTGGGAGAATCCCAGTCGTTGCCACATGAAAGGGACTTAAGCACTCTCTGTTGCAGATATGAATTACAGTAGTGTGGTCTATTGTTGCATAATAATATAATGTGCACACATGCCCTGCCTCTTAGCCTGCCTCAGGTACAAGGATTATCAATAGCCAGTCTGTAAGCATGTATATGGTGCTGCATGTCTAAGGTTGTGTTGCTCTCTGACTTGCACTGGGAAAATGGAGTGTCTTTCTGATAGTGGCAGATGAATATGGAGTATTAGATGGTTTCAGGGACTTGTATGGACAGAGGAGAATAAGAGAGGGCATGGTTGTCACATTTTGGGGTGCAACCCACACCAGTATGAGGTTGTGTTACCATTTGTTGTATAACTCTGAGTGCCTTAAAATGCTCTGCTGCTGTAGCTTCCTGTCTGGGTGCTCCCAGCCAGGATACAAGCCTGCACTGAGTATCCGTGTGATAAAAGCCACCCTGGTTCAGCAACTCCAGCAGCCTGCTTTTTATACCACAGCCACTCCCTGGTCTCCAGCAGCCTTGGTTACTATTAGCCAAGCCACCCCTACTCCCGAATTTCCCCCAAACTGTCTGCCCTGAAATGTCCAGCCCTCTGTTGGTACATTTAGGGAAGTAATACAGTCAATTGCTCCCTTAAAGAGACAAAACCTCAGCAGTCTGTTACTTTAACTAGAGTTCATGATTACTTCAATTCAAACACAGCACCGGATTGGTTTAGATGAAAAATAAGTTTATTAATGAAAAGAGAGGATTTTAAGTGAGCTCAGGTGTAAGGGATAAAATCAGAAATGGTTATGAGCAAATAAAAGTGAAAAATGCTTTCTAAGGACTAAGATTTAAACAAGCTACAGTCTTGTTTCAAGGTGAGCTTCTTATGCTTCCTCCCAGCAAGACAGCTGACTGACCCCTTGGTCAGGATCTCCCACAAAGTCCAAGGTGCTCAGGTCCTTTGTCTTTCAAAGTGAAAGATAAGTTGGGGTTCTTTGCCCCCCTCTTTTATAGTCCAGTGAACCTTTGAAATGCATCCTTCTCAAAGTCTAGTGCCCTCCTGTGAGGAAAGGTGCTGTGGAGTCTGATGGAGAAGGTTCCATGCTGGTTCCAATACGCCAGGAATGGGCAAACTTTTTGGCCTGAGGGTCACATCAGGGTTCCGAAACTGTATGGAGGGCTGGGTAGGGAAGGCTGTGCCTTCCCAAACAGCCTGGCCCCCACCCCCTATCTGCCCCCTCCCACTTCCCATCCCCTGACTGCCCCCCTCAGAATCCCCGACCCATCCAACCCCCTCTGCTCCTGACCACCCCCTCCCAGGACTCTCTGCCCCTAACCGCCCCCCTGGAACCCCACCCCCATCCAACTCCCCCTGCTCCCTGTCCCCTGACTGCCCCGACCCCTATCCACATCCCGGACCCCTGACAGGCCCCCCGGGACTCCCACGCCTATCCAGCTGCCTCCTGCTCCCTGTCCCCTGACTGCCCCCTGGGACCCCTTGCCCCTTATCAAACCCCCCCGCTCCCCACCCCCTTACCATGCGGGTCAGAGCACCAGGACTGGCAACCGCACCGCCCAGCCGGAGCCAGCCACTTCGCCACGCTGCCCGGCAGGAGCCCGCAGCCCCGCCACCCAGAGCACTGGTGGCACGGCAAGCTGAGGCTGCAGGGGAGGGGGGACAGCAGGGGAGGGGCCAGGGGCTAGCCTCCCCAGCCGGGAGCTCAAGGGCCAGGCAGGACACTCCAGGACGTAGTTTGCCCACCTCTGCAATACGCCAATGAATGGCCACTTGACTGCAGTTTGCAACCAGGCCCCCTGCAGCAGGTGCAGGAGCGATGTAGAGATGAGAATTCCTGGTTAACTGGTTAAGCCAACTGTGTGCCTCTTTGCACCACTGAAGTACCATAAAAGGGCCACAGCAGTTTTTAAGATCAATAGAGCCAGAATTAACCCATCTGTATATCCTGGATCATGATCTCACTTTCAGATCAAACAAAGAGTCAAAGGGACCAGCAGTATGAGATGTACTGTTCTTAAAATGTTAGGAAGACGTAAACTCTGCAGAAGGAAAGTGCCCTGCTGCAGAGTTCATAAACATAACATGAGAGCTTGGCCGGTTTGGTGATGGACTTCATGGACTCCACAGTGCATGATCCAGTGGGACTCCAACCCTCACTAGTTTCCACAAAAAAGCATAAACTCCAGCACTTTGCTTTCTGCTCCTCTAACTGTGATGAATGAAACGTACCAGACACTGGGAAGAGATTATTATGTGTTTTCCCTTCTTATTTCCAGGAGAGGTTGTGGTGATTAACGCTCGTGAAACAGCTCCAGAAAATATCAAACAAGACTTGTTAGATCAATGTACAAGCTCTCTCCAAGTAGGTAAGGACTGGAATTGGACTGTTTTCCTTTCAGACAGCTTGGTGCAGTAAAAAGATGCTACTTTATTTGTACATACTTGAAAACTGTTATCATGTTTCAGTCTTCCCTCGTAGGTCATGTTTTCTAGACCTTAAATTTTCACAAACTTTATAAGTGTACTCTGTATGCCATTATCTCAGTCATTAAGATTTTGAATAGAAACATATCCTGAACTGATCCCTGGTGACCCTACTCGTTATGTCCATCTTATTTTAGCTCCATCTAGGTTTCATTTCCATAGTTTGTTTATGAGAAGGTCATGGGAGACAATATCAAAAGCCTTACTAAAGGCAAGATATACCATATCTACCACTTGTAGGCTTGTTACACTGTTCAAGAAAGCTATCAGGTTGGTTTTACATGTGAGACTGCTTGAAATACCTTTTTTAGCAAAGTAGGACCTGTCGTTGCTGCAGGTAGCACGGTCCTACAGATAACATTTTCACACACACATACATGTGTACGAAACTGCGAACTGTAGGGATGTGCTACCTGTAACACTGCAATGTGATGAAGCTACCCCACATCAGTCATCTGGCATAAAGTATATTTTAGCTATGTCATATCCATATCATAAGCATATTTTCATAAAGAATGTAGAGTATAATGTCACACCCCACATGTATGTTTGCTGATCTGCAAATGGTAAAGGAGCAGGCACCTTTGGGTGCAAACGCTCATGACAATAGTGCAGAGCCATGCAAGCTCTATGATTCTGTTGAGGTGGCAGACAGTGAGGAGGGCCAGGCAGGTTAATGGGTTTAGAAAAAAAGGTGTAAACATTATGTATACGTTTATGTATGGCAGTGGTTCCCAAACCGGGGTTTGCCAGAAAAATTTCACTCATGGCAGGCAGAGGACCCCGGGCTTTGGAGGCAGCAGATGGGACCCGGTTGCAGGGCAGACAGCCCAAGCCCCAGGGAGAGCAGGGCAGGGCAGTTGGGGCTGGCAGCCCAAGCCCTGCCCCCGTCAGCGGGGGAGCCAGCAGCCTGAAACCCAGCGCTCCACGTGGAGCTGGCAACCCGAGCCCCAGGAAGAGTGGGGCCGGGCAGTTGGGGCTGGCAGCTGAGCCCCGGCGGTCAGCAGGACCTGCAGCCTGAGCTCAGAGTAGCTCAGTTGACCAGGGCAGTCAACGGGGTCCAGCAGCAGGAGCCCAACGGATTGCAGAGTGCGGAGGAAATTTAAACTTAAATCCCTGGAAATATTCATTTTTAGGAGGGGGGTTTGTAAGATTTCACAATTTAGTGAAAGGCGTTCACAGGCTGTTAAAGTTTGGGAACCACTGATGTATTTGATACATATAAAATTAGTGGACAGGTTTGGCTCCCAGTGGTCGGCGCTAATCCCCTCGTTGCGGGGGATTACCAGGAGCACTGGCACCCACGGCAGCGCTCTGAACTTTGTAGTGTAGACATAGCCTCAGTAGGTTAGATCAGACAAAGAGGAGCTGCATTGACTAGGCGTTGGGATGCCTGTGCCTTTAAGAACCCAGCCTTGTGCCTTTAAGAACCCAGCCCTGGTAAGCCCATGCTGAGAGGTGTTGTCTGTGTGAGAGGGGGAAATAAAAAAGCCCCTTGCAAACACTGGTGTCTTAATCCCACTGGGGTAACTGCTGCCCCCTCTGCCCTTGCCTGTGCTGGGTTTTGCCCTCTGACACCCTCTGCCAGCACCTCACTCCTGGGTTTAACTCTGCCTCCTCCCCCCCTCATCCTCGATTTTGCCATTTAGCCCCTCTCCTAATGCTGCCTCCAGCTGCTTGACCCTCCTGACCAGTCAGTTTCCACCCCCTGCTCAGACCCTGGCCACCCCCCTGCTCCGATTCGCCCCCTTTGCCCCTTTTTAACCCCTGTAAATAGTAGTCAGCAGATTTTTATGGCTAATAAGAGCAGGGTGAAGGGCAGTGGCTTCAGCAGATGTTACTGAGCATGCTCAGTTCATGTGACCATACAAAAAAGCCACTTTGCTCAAATAAAAAAGCCTCTTGCCCCACAACCAACTATTTTGCCAAGCACTAGTGTCTCAGTCCCACTGGGCTAACTGCTACCCCCTCTGCCCCTGCCTGTGTTGGGTTTTGCCCTCCGACACCCTCTGCCAGCGCCTCACCCTGGGTTTAACTCTGCCTCCTCCCCCCCTTATCCTCGATTTTGCCATTTAGCCCCTCTCCTAATGCTGCCTCCAGCTGCTTGACTCCCCTGACCAGTAAATTTCCACCCCCTGCTCAGACCCTGGCCACCCCCCTGCTCTGATTCACCCCCCTTTGCCACTTTTTAACCCCTGTCAAAAGCAGTCCACAGAATCTTACGGGTAATAAGGGCAGGGTGAAGGGCAGTGGCTTCAGCCGATGTACTGAGCATGCTTAGATGAACACCGGGTGCAGGCAGTAACAGAGCCCCAGGCGCCAGCCAACAGCTGGGACCCCAGTGGAGTTTAATTGTTATTAGAAACTGATAAGCATCAAGCTCTTCAGTTTACTGGTTAAACTTTTACGTCAATATAGGGCTGCAGGCTGTTGTAATGTCCTGTAGGATCAGGCTCCAAAGCAAGACTCATTATGTGTCAGTCAAAGCTGACAGCTCTGTACTTCATTGTTCTTGTCCTTGTCTGTGGCTCAATGTGCAGTTCCACTCTGAAAAATGACAGCAAAAATGGCATGGTGGGGGCATGTTTGTGTCTCAGCGACGCCGTATCAGACTGCAAAGCTTGCAAGGAAAGAGAGGTTGTCTTTCTGACTGATTTCCCACTAAACTCAGCCAGAGATCTGAGAACAGGATTTTTCTTGTCCTGCATTGTTACCAGGAGCAAAAGTTTTACAGGCCAAATCAGGCCCCCTGTGGTGGTGCAAATGTCCTTGTCCTCAGATTCTGCTTTCAGTGACATCCAGGCAATTCCCTTGCTGTCAGTGGGTTTGCACAGATCTTACTATGACTGAACTTAGCAAGCAGTGGTGTTGATGCACAGGGACTAGAGTCCAGCACTCTGTCTCGTAGCTGTGTTGACTCTGCAGTAGTAAAAATCATTTTAAAAAATTAGTTTTGTCATTAAAGCTGGCAGAGGCGACTGACCACACACAGGGCAGGCCGGCTAGGTAAGGAGGTGCCTTTTATATGTAATCTTCAAAGTAGGACTGCATTTTCCTAGCGCTCGGCACCCAGCAGCTCCCATTGAGAACAATTAAAGTCAGTGGGTGCTCAGACCCTCTGAAAAACCAAGCCCTGAGTGTCTTGCCCAAGATCCTTCAGGGCATCTGTGGCAGAGAAAGGAATTGAATCCAGGTTTCCTGAGTTTCAATATAAACCCATAACCAGGAAACTACCTTTTCTGTCTCACCCCCACGCTGCTCTGTAAAGAGAATACACGTGCTGTTACTACTACCAGCTAATAGAAAAGCAGCTTCTTCAACTTGGGTTGCAGATACTTTTGTTTAGGAAGAGACCAAGAGATCTACCCTGCTTTTGCGCAAATGCTTCTCCTTCCCTAGAACCTTTCATTCAAGGGTCTCAGAGCACATTACAGGCACTAGTGAATTAAGCCTCAGGACACTCCAGGGAAGGAGGTATTCGAGTCCCTCTTTTGCAGACTGATAAGCGGAGGAACAGAAAATTTAAAGCCATTATTGTTTCTTAAAGGAACAGAGCTCAGCTGTCCCAACAGGAGATCCAAGAGGCATTGTGCGGGTGAATAGGCTCCTTGAAGAGGGTACAGCCTCTATTTCCCTATCTAGGTATTTACATCACCCTTTCCACTAATCATCACAGCTCCTGCTCCATCCCTTCAAGGATCAGGTCAGCATCCAGGCTGTGAATGTCACTGGAATCTGTACAGAGGTGCATGTGGAGAAGACCCCATACATGCTCCCCAGCTTGAGAAACACTGGCCTGCTGGATAGGGCATAAGACAGGAAACTGGAGTGTGTTGGGGTGTCTATTCTCAGCTCTGCCACTGACTCACTGTTTGACTTTCGGCAAGTTGTAGCCTATAGTGATGGTCTGCAGGGGCGCAAAGAGGGGGAGGGTCCAGAGGTCCCAGGCCCCCTCTTGGCCCCTGACCGGAGCTGGAACTTTAGCTTGACCGCTCCTCTGTCAACCCCCAGGGAGAAATGGAGCAGGGGCACCAGGAACTCCCAGTGCCAAGGACGGTGGGAGAATTGGATCCAGGCTTTTGGAGCTTACTGGGTAGTGGAGATGCAGGAGGAGGATGTGGTCTGGGGCTCCCAGAAATGCCAGGCCCCTGGTGGAGGTGGTGTTCTTCAGCCTGACAGCCTCGGGGCTGGTTGTGGGGCAGGGAGGTCTCTGGGGCTGAGTGCGGGGGGGGGGGGGAGAGGTCAGAGCTGGGTGTGGGGCAGCAGGAAGGGAGTGTGTGTAGGGCTGGGTGCAGAGGCAGCGGCTGGGGGGCTGAGAGCAGAGAGAGCATGTGGGGAAGAGAGGTTGGAAGTGGGTGCAGAGCAGGGGAGAACTCTGGGAAAACTCTGGTTGTGCCCCGATCATCTGAGGGCAGTTGTTGCCATTTTGTGGTGAATTGGCTGGCCACATGATGCTGGCTCCCTGACTTGTGTCCGCTGCTCAGTTGCTAGATAGACATTGTTTTTCCATGTAAGCAATTGCTGAGCTATCGCTTATGAGACAGGTGGCTGGGGAAGGGTTATCAGTAATGGGCAGGGAGGAGGAAGTGGTCTGTGCTATCTCTAATGGAATAAGGAGGGTGGGGGTGGCCTGTGCTATCACCAGTGGGTTTGAAGGGGGTGGACCACGCCTTGAAACCATTGGAAATTCCTGGTGCTAGATTCTGCTTCCCTTATTCTTAGCATGTCGTAGCTGTTAGTGGTGGCCTCCAGATGGATGTGACCAGGAATTATGTGATTAATGTATGAGGGGAGGGGTTACTGCAATGAGTAATATCATAACTGCTTGTGCAGGGAGCCAGTGGATTGCAGTCCCGGGGGAGCTTCGTGGATATGAAGAAGCTCACAGGCGCTATGGGCGGTTGCCATGGAAATCGCTATTTGAACCAACCATCAAGCTCCTTACACATGGAATCAGAATGCCAAAAGTGCTAAGCAAATTTCTCAGTTACCCGATGTTACAGACCTTTTTGAAAAAGTCATCCTTGTGGTAAGAGAAGTTGTATTTCACATGGGTGTGCAGCATAGGGTGCTCGACCCCCGCCCCTCTGCTCCTGCCCCCACTCAACCCCTTCCATGAGGCCCTGCCCCACCTATTCCCACCCCTGCCCTGCCCCCATTCCAACTCCTTCCCCAAAGTCCCCACCCCAACTCCGCCCTCTCCCTGCCCCTATTCCAACTCCTTCTCCTTCCCCAAATCCCCGCCCTGGGACCGCCTCTTCCCCGCCTCCTCCCCTGAGTGCACCACGTTCCCGCTCTTCCCCCTCCCTCCCGGACCGTGTCAACACTGCCAAACAGCTGTTTGGTGGCAGCCGGGCGGGAAGCACTGGGAGGTAGGTGGAGGAGTAGGGAAGCGGCGCGCTCAGGGGAGGAGGACGAGGTGGGGTAGAGGGTGAGGGGAGCTTGGCTGCCAGTGGGCTCAGAGCACCCACTAATTTTTCCCTGTGGGTGCTTCAGCCACGGAGCACCCACAGAGTCAGCGCCTATGGTGTGTGAGACAAGAATGTGCCACTGAATGGGCTTGAATTCGGAATACTCTGCTGGCAACTGGTCAATTTTTGCAGCTGAAAGAAAAATCTGTTTTGGGAGGATGGGGGAATATAATAGAAATATCTTTGCTTTGTCAGCACCTCTTGAGTGGCTCTGCACAGAGGGATGATTTAGTAAGTGCAACTGAACGTTGAGAATAGGAGATGGGGGACTGGATGTGTGAAGACATTGACAGTGTTGCAACTGTCCGCTGACAGGGCAGAAACCTGCAGTCTTACTCGTGTAAGCATTCCCACTGGGATTACTTGAATAAAGGCTGCAGCTTCAGGCCCAGAGTGAGGAATCTTTGTGTGGGACTTGATATGGAGACATGCTCACCAAGGGACAGTTACTGTATGAAGACAGGCCTTCCCCTGGTGGTATGGAGTGGAGCTTTGGAGAACCAGGACAAACTGTACGCAGAAGAAACAAGCTTTGGCTGGCAAATGGGGACTCTGTTAGGGGAGAGAAATAATCACACGCATGCTATAAAGCTGAACTGATGGACATTCTCTCTTAACAGCAAGCTGTTCTTTAAGAATGGTGAGGTCCTAAAACCTGATGAAATCATCTTCTGGCCAGCCCTGCTGAATACACTGAAAGTTGTAGCAGAGAAGGGAGCCAGAGAATTTTATGAGGGCAAGATAGCACAGGATTTGGTGAACGACATAAAGCATGAAAGTAGGTAACAGTTATACTTCATAGATGACATTTCTGTAAGGTGGGTGCACAACTGGTTGAAAGATCATACTCAAAGAGAAGTTATCAGTGGTTCACTGTCAAAGTGGGAGGGCATAGCTAGTGGGGTCTCGCAGGGGGTCAGTCTTGGGTCCAGTACTATTCAGTATTTTCATTAAAGACTTGGATAATGGAGTGGAGAGTATGCTTATAAATTTTGGCAATGACATCAGACTGAGGGGTTGCAAGTACAGTACTTGGGAGGACAGGATTAGAATTCAAAAGGACCTTGTCAAATTGGAAAATTATTCTGAAATCAACAGGATGAAATTCAGTAAAGATAAATGCAAAGAACTCCATTTGTGGCCCCCAAAATTGAGGCACTCAAAGTCACTAGTCACCTTTTTTAAAAATTGGCATCATGACAAGTATTGGTGAAAATGCTAGGCCTGATTCTTCCTGGTGCAACTCAGCTGACTCTACGGAATTACACCAGGCCTGGATTTGAGCCCTGATGCCTAGGATTATACGCAATAGGGGTTTCAGCTAAGAAAATAGGTCTATGTTCAGGAAAGCTGTAGCCTTGACTTTGATACAGCTGAGGGTTCTACAGCAGGGCAACTCATGCCATTTCCCTTTCCACTGGGGGCAGACATGATCTGGCTCAGCCTCAGGAGTGGAGCCTGAAACCCAGCCTCTGCTCTGTCATTTAGCCAGGGTCACTGTGCAGTTGTTTCACCAGCTGTATCAGTCTTTTCCTGTCCTTGGGTTTGACACATAAAAGAGGAAGGGCAAAAGATAGGTGGGGGGATGCTGGGGCTGGTGTACTAAGTATTCGTCAGGCTTGCAGGTACTCATCTGGTTCTCTCTGCCTATGGCAGGTACCTGTAGAGTAAGCTATCACGCCAATGGCATGTGCTTCTTTTGTCTTCTCTTGAAGATGGCAGTCTGATGCTGAGTGACCTCAAGAATTTCAAGGCAAAAGTGATGACACCCCTGAATATTTCTCTGGGTGGATACACAATGTATTCCCCTCCAGCACCTGCTGGGGGTGCTGTTCTTCTCTTCATCCTCAACGTACTGAAAGGTAATCTGTGAAATGAAAGGCAGATTTCTGTATCATCTACCATCTACATGGACAGGAAGGGCACTGGCAGTGACAGTGGGTGGAGGGGCAGGATGAGATCAGAAACAGCCATGTAATAACACTACTTGGCCCTTATCTTCAAAGCATGCTACAAATATGAACCAACTAATCCTCCAAACATCCTTGTGAGGTAGGGAAGCATCATTATCCCCATTATACAGCTAGGGGAACAGAGGCAAAGTGGTTAACTGACTTTCCCAAAGTCACAAAGAGAATTGGTTTCAGAGCTGGAATTAGAACTTTGGTGTTCCTGGCTCCCAGCCTATGCTCAGTCTGCGGGATCAAGTCTCTCAGATGGGAAGAAATGGATTAAGAATAGGGATGGGACAGAAAGAGTAGATAGGATTAGGACTCATGATATAATGCAGCTGGCTGTCTTCCTTACTCCATTAATCCCTTTGGTTTACCCTGCACCAAAGAGTTCAAATTCACGCCACAGTCCCTGACGTCGACCGATGGGAAGATTGAGACCTACCATCGTATTGCAGAGGCCCTGAAGTTTGGCAACGGGCAAAAGCCAAAATCGGATGACCCGCAGTTCTCTGGCATAGAGCAGGTGAGCCGGCACAGTGCCATGAGGCAGCCAGAAATGCCATTGCAGATCTCAGACCGCACCTGCAGCACAATCGGGGGGGAAGGGAAGAAATGGAAATCAATTTGTTGTTAATTGTCCATGTATTTTAAAGTCCAGTCAATGTTTCCTTGCTAATAAGATTCAAGTACCCAAACCCCATAAAGTTTCACAGCTCACTGGTCCAAGTGCATCTTCATCTCAATAGGACTCTTACTTGTAAGATGAATATGTGCAAACCTGGGCTTCCTGTACTGACTGTCCATTGGATAGTTGATAGGGAACACTGTCGTGGAGAACAGCTGTTATCTTGGGGCCCCTTCCTCCTTTCCTGCCTTCTCTATAGCTTTGATGCAGGGCTGCTGTTTCTGTTTTGAAACCTCTTTGTCATAAACTCCCTATAATAAACCTTCCAAACAACCTGCCAGTTCCCCTTAAGGTTCATTAGAACACCACACTGCAACATTAAATGTTACTTCTCTCATGCTTACTCGTGCTGAGTAGGAATTTATACTGTGTAGTCCTGTTGCAATGGGGAGGAAGTAAAATCAGTGGGACAACTTGTGGAGGACAGTACTGCTCAGCTTGGCTGAGGGTGGGAGAATTGGGCCCTGTGTTCTCAGACAGTCTCAATGTCAGTGTTTTGATTAAAAGAAAAGGAGTACTTGTGGCACCTTAGAAACTAACCAATTTATTTGAGCATAAGCTTTTGTGAGCTACAGCTCACCAGATCAACTGAAGCAGGAAAGAGGATCTGGATTACAGGCGTCATCCGTTGTCGTTTGCCAGAGTGTTCTCATTTGTTCAGGAGTTGGTTATTAAGCACTGATAGCTCTGCTTAGTGTTGTTTGAGGAGGCAGGTTATGGGGAGCAGGTGGGCGACAGATGCTGACAGTGCTTGAGTGGTGATGTAGATTCTCTGAATTTCATCACCCTATGACCTCCTCCTCAGCCTGCAGCAGCATCCCTTTGCTCTGGAAGGGTCATCTCACTGCCCTTGGCCTTATTCCTAGGTGATTTTTCAGGAACTGTTGTCCAACTCCTTTGCGGAACTTGTCAAGAACCGTATAGATGACAGAGGTGACCATCCAGACAATTTTTACAATCTCTCACAGCCAAGCATCATAGGCTCCGGCACCTCCCACATCTCCGTTCTCGCTGAAGATGGCAGTGCCGTGTCTGTCACCAGCACTATCAACCAGCCGTAAGTGACCAGAGCCTGGTGATTTGGTCGGCCAGAGGGAGTGTGACTGGGCCTCTGCTGAGCAGGTTCATGGGGCTCCTTGAGTGTATGAGCGTGGGTAGTGCCACCTGAAAGCCAGCTGCTGCCCAACTTGTGACTCTTGGGAAATGGCTTCAGTCTCAGGTCTCCCCTGTCTCTCCCCAGCCTTCACTCTTTCGCAGGTTGCCACTCTGGGGGAGGGGGTGTGTGTGTGTGGGGGGGGGTTTGCTGTGCTGTCCTTATAGGGAGGGGGCCAGATGGCCTGGGTCTGTATTGAAACTGACACACAATCCTACTCTCCAGTAACAAGCTGGCACAAACCTGGCTCCCAAGCTGGTTATGAACAATACAATGGCCTGTGTTTCAGTTTCCCAGAAATAGGCAAGGCAGGGGCAGGGATGTAGCTACCCACAGGACAGCCTTCCTCTGAGCTTCCCTACACTTTCTCAGCCAGCCATCTGAGTTTGGTTGTTCCCAGCTGGAGCAGTGAAACTGCCCGTGCGATCAAGGGATGTAGCCCCAATCCACCTACTGCCACGTCCACTCAGGAGTCAGACGGGACAAACAACTTGCTCAGTAGTTTTTGCTACTGAGCCACTTACTGAGAGGTGCCCTAGAAAGTGACAGCCAGCAACTCTTTTACAAGCACCTGGACTCAGCTGGCTTAGGAAGTAGAAGTGTCTCAGTTTTGTCGCCCATTCAGTGATGTCTCTGGCCCAGCACAGGGGCGTAATATTTACTCTGATTTCAAACTTAGCCATACAAAAGGTAAAACTCTCTTGTCTCTCCTTACAGATAGTGGACTCAGCAACCCACACAGCCTGTGGCCACACAACAGTAAATATAAAGGTACCCCAGCCTTAAGGCACTGGCACAGTGGTATAATCACCTCTGTGCTGAATATGGGCTTAACAGAGTCTTCTGTGGGCTTCTGTATATGGCAGCGCTAGGCTGGCATGGCGCAGCATGGCCAGTGGTAATTCCCGAAGGGTTCTCTGCTGTTCTGTCTGTCGGTGATCTTTGGCATAACAGTCCTGGACTCCCACATCTCACATGTGCTTTCACTCCACTCAGGTTTGGCTCAATGGTATATTCTCCAAAAACTGGGATCATTTTAAATAACGAGCTCGTTGACTTCTGCAAGAAGAAGCCAAGAAACAAGATCACTAGCGGTGAGAGCTGTCGACTCTTATCTTAACAAAAGGCCAGAACGTGCTGTGAGCATCCACAAACCTTTGGGTGTGCTCCCAGATCTTGAACAGTCAGCTCATAGTTCTGAGCCTGAAGTGCACCCTGGGAAATGATCTCCAGCAGGACATTCCAAGGGTCAGACGTTACTCTTCCTCCCTGATCCCTTTCTGACCAGAACTGGATGTGAGTTTGTTCTAACTAGTGCAGTACCTGGGTCTGTAAAACTCTTTCAGTCATTTTCTGGCCAGGGCATACAAAGCAGAGGCAAAATGCTGAGAAGCTGAACTCAGAAAAGTAACTACTATTCATATAGGGATAAATGCTGCCGTGCTTACTCTTGGCTCCCAGTGACTTCACAATACTCATATTGCGGGGAAAATAATAATCCCCACAAGACATACGCATCCACCAAGAATTTAAATAGTTTATTACAGTGCCAGAGGTGTATTTATAGCTGTACAACCCTATAGGTCTATATAAAGTGCGTGAGCCTGGGGCTATTGGCACATTGTTTTCCACGTTGGCAGATAAGTTTCACCCCAAGGAACTCTTCCATGGCTCAGCTATGCCAGAGGTTGACAGAACAGTGACTATAGTCCTACTGCAAATATAGGTGTGCCCAGGTTGTGCCTATCACTGATGTCTAGTTCCAGCAGTTCCCAAAGAAGTTTGAGGCTGCAGCACACTACAGAGCTAAGCAGGACTGTGAGAGCATCTTCATAGTCACAGGCCTCCTGTAGTGCAGGTTGGGCTTTCAAGGAGTTGCCTCTGGCTAAGGGAGACAAAAGCAAATGCCCAAGATTTGTATTTCTGGAACAACTGATGGAAAGTTGAATTGCTGAGGGGAACGGGTGAGGTTCAGTGTGGGACAGGGAGGAGACAGACAGAGATTTGTAATGAACAAAGTTTGTTTTTTTCCCCCTATGGCCAGATGGGCCAATAACTCATTCTCCATCTTCTCTAGGAGAGATACCCCCCTCTGCCATGGTTCCTTCCATTCTTATCTCCAAAGATGATAACTCCAAGCTGGTGATTGGAGGCTCAGGAGGGGACCTGATTATCAGCGCCACTGCCTTGGTGAGCGAGTGACCGCATAGCAGGGGAGGGAGCACTAAAGTTACTGCTCTTCATTTGAGTTTCCTCCTACTAAACGTGTGAAATGTTCATAAACCTACTTGCAGGGCAGAAGGGGCCGCAGCTCCTTTTGTCGGTGTTATTAATACTGTTTGAGGGTGCTGCAGGCACCCCAGCCTTTGTGACTACACTGGACACTAGCCCAGGTGGGTTTTAACATCACCATGAACTGGAGTTTCCTTTATTTCATGGAAGCTGTCATTGCCCCACAGGGATGGCTTAGACTTTCTTGCTAAAAGCATGAGATGGTGTGTCTACTGGAGGTAGAGAGGATGAAATGGGAGCTTATTAAAACTGGTATCGCTGGTACCATCTCCCAGACCAGATAGGGAATGTTCCTGCCATCCTGCACACTCCATGTCCTCTTCCACAAACCTGATGCAATTGCTAGTCCTGTCCTTAAAAACTCCTCTCATTAGAGGTTGGGGGGTCAGGAAAATCACTTCCTCTTCATAGAGGTTGGGGCCAAAGTGTCCCCAGGTTGCTTTCCAGGGGGGGTAAAGGATTTCATAGTCACGCTCTGGCCAGCTCGAGAGGCACATCTCCCCTTCACTGTTGGAACCATCATCTTTGGATGTTGAGTCACATTCATTTTTGCCTCCCTCTTTTGCTAGTTCAGGCCTCTCTGACAGGAAATGGAGGAAGTCACTGTAGGCTAAGGTGTTGACCCAGCCTTGAATGGCCGCAGTTAGGGATGGGCAACATCAGCCTTCTAGCCCATCTCCTGTCCCTTAGGGCCTGTTGTTCTAGTGTGTAGTCTGTTTTTAGAGGAGGCTAAATGAAAAATGAACGCCTGATTGCCAGTAACAAAAAGACTCATCCCTGAAGCTTGTTAAAGCGCTGGATATTGTTCTTAATAGTTTAATAACAGCTGGGCTGATGTTCAGACAGCATCACAAAGTGCTGCTGTGGACGAGGCAAGGGAGAATCAAGACAGATTCAAACTCTGTCCCTTTCATTTGAACCAGTCAGTGCTGTGGAGTCCTGGGGTGTGGAGGGAACATCTGTGTGTGTTTGTTCCTGTCCCTCCACCTGTTTCAAGGGTAGTATTCGTCTGTTGAAGGAAACTGTGTCTAGCCATCCTGGGCCCATGGAGCAACAGGTTTGGGGAATAATCTGTTCTTCCCTTGGTATAGTGCACAGCACCTTCATGGCCAGTTGTTTATGTGAGATATGGGCACATAGCAAAAGACTAGTGTAGCAACCCTATAGGTGTTTTCATGGCTCTGTGAGGAAGTTACAGGGTTTCCTGGAGGAACCAACATCACTGGAGGGTAATTAATGGAAATCCCTAGGTAGGTAGCAAGTCTTGAGAAGACTCGCCCTGTGGGGGAAACTGCATATACTAGTTTGACCAGGTTCAAGAGGCCTGACAAAGAACTAAAGCTGTCAGAGGTGCTCAACCAGACTTAGGGAGAGCAGTCACTCTCACTTGATCCTAAATATTACTGGTGTAAATCTGTAACTTCTAGATTTACTTCAGACTTATGCTGCCATACAAGCAGGCTATAGCCCAAAGACTTCAAAGGAGTGGCTCTGGGTTTGCACGAGTGTAAATGAGAATTTGACCCAGATGCTCACCCTTCACCTTCATTAACTGCTGAGTTTGTTCCACTGCAGGCAATCATGAACAAACTCTGGTTTGGCTATGACCTGGAGCATGCCATCTCTCTGCCAGTTCTCCATGCTTCCACAAACAACTCCATCCAGTTCGAGCCAAAATTTGATGAGGTGAGCAACTTCCATTGGTTCTCCCTGCACTTGTTTCTTGTCCTTGGTGTGGGTTACAAATATAACTGGCAGGCAACTGAGTGCTGCCGTGTCTGTCACCACACCAAATGCTAGGAGGGTCCCACTTCCAGCTGATGTTCCTTTTATTTGAATCCAGTCTCCGGACCAGTTGCACAACATCTTTCCGTCCCATAAGAGAATAAGCCCAGATGCAACAGAGGCCCCGGCGAGACTTACTTTATTTTTTCTGCTCCTTCCCTTTCAGGATGTTAAGCTGGGATTGCTGAACAGAGGACACCGTGAATCGAAACCCCTCTTATTCCTGAATGTTGTGCAGGGGATTTCAAAGGAAGGAAGATGCATCTTTTCTTATTCTGATCAAAGGAAGATGGGAAAGTCATCTGGGTATTAAGAAGAAGTGCTGTAGCAAACATTTTATTCTAGCTAAAAAGAGTATGAAATAACTGGGTCCAGAGCACCAGCTATCCTGGAAGCACCCCTGACATCTCCTGTACCAGTTGGACTTCTTGAAGCCACCGAGCAGTGGGTGAGACTCATAGTAACAACTGACCCTCCAATATATGGCAAGCTACCTTCAAGCTGTTACAGGCACTAGTCAGCCAGTCTTGGCTAGAATCATACCCTCCATTTATTATATTGGCTAGCTGGGTCCAGAGAACAATGGACCAGCACTTGTGTGATATATAGAAATATATTTTGTGAACAGAGCAGCTATTTAGAATATGAATCCAGAAATCAGGAATTTACCAAGCAGTGGGAATTTGGAAAGGGGAACCAGGCCCAGTGCCAGTGGGAGCTGCCCTCAGGGACCTGACTCTATCTTCCCTAGAGTCTGAAGAGCCTCAGATAGGAGTGGGATTGGTTTCTTTCTGGCTTTGGAAACCCCCCATGTGTGAATGTGCTTTCTGGCCACACCATTCACGTGAAATAGGAAGTTATCACAGATGACTTTCTTTGCTCAGGTGTATTTCAGCACCACCAAGTTGCACAGCAGAGCTGCAAGATACAGCTTTGCTTGGACACACACTAAGGGAGTGAGTCTAACAACATTTTGTCTAGTTCTTGCAATCCCAGGACCCTTGCCTGGCCCATGGGTATCATTTGACATTAGCATTAGCACAGACCTGGTCTATGTACTACAGCGTCTGTTGCGGCAGTCAGCTACTGTAGGAATGAGGGCCACCTCTGTAGCAGCACTGAAGGTTTCTTAGGCCCTGCATAAGAGGGAGTCCCTACAAATGAGCCATGCAAAGTGTGACTGTGCATTAGGGTGGATAATGTGAATTCTTTTCTCCTTTGGAAGGAACTGATGACATATTATTACAGCTAATCTTCCAGTCTTACACCTCTCCCTTGGGGGTGGGAAGCCCTCCTAAGCCTTCACCAGATTTCCTTGCTCATCCTTATCGAGACGTGTTCCATAGTGAAGCAGAAGCCAGGCCCCTGGATGAGTTGAAGTGAGGATGCACAAGAGAAGGAAATTAATATTGCTTCAAAACAGGAGTGACATGGGTTCTGGGAGGACCCTTTAAAATAAGGGTGCAGGTAAGAGTAGGGTAATTCAGCAGGATTTCTGTTACATCTTCACAAATATGCAATGAGCCTTTCCTAACTGGAACAGTTACAGCGCCCACCAACGCAGTGAGACATGATGCGGCCTGTTCTAGAGCGGTGCTGTGCGTTCTGTGACTATTTGACGCCTGTATCCTTGGGAAGAATTGTGCTCCACAAAAAACTACTTGCCCCTGATTAACTACTGTAAGTGACCTAAGTTTTTCAGAGAATTTGAGGAGAGGAGTGTAGGAACATGTCCAAGAACAGTCATAGCTAATACCCCTGTAGCAGGGGAGCAGCCTAGTGCTTGTTAAATGGCAGATATGAGCAGCCTTGGGGGTTATCTGTGCCTCATCCCTGCCACAAGTATGATTGGGCATGCAGTCACATTGTTTATATTTGTACACTGATGGGCTTTAGAAAAATTCATAGGACCAAAGATTCAGCATGCCTCTATAAATTCACCTGCAGTCACTTACATGAACAGAAACCTTTGTTTGCATACAGGAATTTGAGAATATTATATGCTTTTAAAGCTTTGCCTGTAACAGATTTATATTGGCTTTTTTTGCATTAATAGATCCCTATTCTGTTAACCCATCTTATGCAGAAAAGAAAACAGTTGCATTCATGTCAGACCTTAGTCTTTTTACTCCAGTCGCATTATCCCTCCGCCATTTTTTTTAAACTCATGCTCATGTCTCCGCAAACCCTTCTCACTGTAATCGTTTTGTCACAAATGGCTGAGTACATGCCTTTAAAAAAAATTCTATATCTTACGAAACCAGATTGCTGGATGCCTGCCTTTTCTACCCATAAGCCCCATCATGTAAATAAAATGCAAGCCACTTAGAAACCTATTAACTTGGAGAAACAAAGTCAGCCTATAGATGTATTTCAGTGCTGTTGAAAATGAAACTTGCTACAGAGAGAGCTGTTTTCCTTCAGGAATTGTACACCAAGAAACTGTCTTTATGGCATCAACCTCCATGAGCAGCTCCTGCTGCATCCTACTGTTGGCTCATACAGCAATATAGTTACACTAGAACCACAACAGGATCTTGATGTTTTGTCTGGAAAACAAATTTCTTTTTTCTTACTCTGACAAGTATGTAAAGCATGTGTTTTCCTGAAGCGGGGCTTACGTTTTAAAGTGCTTGCCTGAACAAGTAGTAAATGTAAGTGTGGCAGAATGGTACAGGATAAAAGAATGTTGCTGCTTGGCGAACACTCATTCTATAGTATGTAGCATGATAGGGGCCCTGCTTTTTCTTTAAGGTCACCTACATACTCGTGACAGTCTGGTGCTTGCAGTTGTGATTTAGAAGTCAAATGACCTGAGTTGCAGGTAGACTGACATCTCAGTGGTAGCACTGATGACTACAATTAGTTGCCACTCTGGGGTAATTACATAGGCCCAAAACAGTCATTTCAAAAATGGACCCAACTCTTCAAGAGCAGGCCCACTGACTGTATGCCAGCAGAACTGTCACGTAGAACCATAAAACACTAGGCAGATAAACTGAACAGAAGTAGCGCTAGAGTGGTCATTACTTTTGGCTGGGTGAATGTTGCTTAGTGTGTTTAAAAATGAGGAACTGACTGGAAGGAGGAAGGAGCTATTTTTGCTACCATATTACACCTCAAGCCTGACCCCAGCATCACTCAGGTCTAGCCCTGGGCTTCTCCAATGTTTGGCTCCCCCAGGCTGATTGCTGCCAAGGGCAGGGGCCAATTTATCTGCACACTGCCACCTTCCATAGACTTTACATGACACTGTGAGCAGAGGATATGTTTCTATTTTCCAGGTGAAGTTTGTTTTACAAAGCTATATTTTTAATAAACTACTTTTACAAATGGCTTGTAGATGCTGGGAATTTTTAGCCTGCCTCACCCACCTCACCCACCAACTGATCAGTTCTTAGAGAATGGAACCAGCAGTGTGGTTTCCATTTCTCTACCATCCCGAGTCATTCTGGCATTTCTTACAATAGCAGCAAGGCGGTTTTGAACAGCCACATGTTCCACTTCACCTCTGAAACAAGGGTGTCTTTGCCTGGACTGTGCTCGCATGGCTTGATCCCTGGGTCCTGCATTATGCACTGAATTGTGGGGTGGGTCTGAAAATCACCACAATGACTGTGAAATAGTAACAGCCTAACTCTTGCTAAGGAGCTTATCAGGCTCCTTTAATTAGAGTGCTGTGAGAAAACTGGTGTCATTATAAAGATTTGGAGACGCTAAAGCAGTCATTTTAGAATGATTTGCTCTGGTGCGTTCCAAAATAGTTCCCAAGGTCTACTTAATTTCCTCTACTGGGACTTTAAATCATGCCACGTCAGTGCACAGTTATGGATTTATTTATTTATTTTAAACAATCAGTGCAACTCAGGTCAAATCTTTGAAGGCCATACTTTGGCACTTGTTTGTCAGCTAGAAAATAACTCATATTGCGGTTTCTGTATTATCAAAGCAACACCGTGACAGCTAAACCTTGACATACTGTGGAAGAAGTTTGAGAATCTTGCCCTGTCGCCAAAGGACCTATATAGAATGGGACAGGAAATGAATTCAACTGACATTTTTCATTAAAAAAAGGAGTTTGGAAAAGCAAGTTTTCATCCCAAAACATTTAAGAAATTAAATTTCAGTAACTGCAAAATCTGAGCATTTTCAGCAACAATTGATGAAAACATTTGTTTTCATCAGAAATTCTCGAAGGAAAAAGTCAGTTCCTGACCTGCTCCACACCTAAAGGATTTAGGAACACAATTGCCATTGTGCTCCAAAATCCTTTGGGGTATACTTTCTGAATGACCTGACTTTCATTTAGTTGTTTTATTGTGGATTTTGTTTTTGGTTGCTTGTTTTAAAATACAGGTGAACAAATACTTGAGCTTGTTCTTTAGAGAGCTACTTCAGGTTAACATTCATTTTCAATGCAGTCTTGTTTATGTTACTAATGCCACCAGTTATTGCAACCGAATAGATTTTTAAAATCCTGTTTAGACCAGTTATATTTGAGTTCTTGGATTTCATCCAACTCCAACAGACAATGGAGAGAGGAGCAGGCTGCCAGTTTCACAGGGTTTCCCGGTGGGGAGACTTCAGTAGGCAGCGAGGGTGCTTGGGCCTTATTTACCCACCTTGCATCTCAAATCCAAATGAATGAACCCGAGCTCTGAAGGTGGGGAATGTTCTTATTTCCGTTATAAAGATGGCTGAAAGTCGCAAGCAACTCAAAAGTTCAAGGGCGACACTTGGCTGAAACCACAGCTTCACACTCATCTAAGACACAACTTCTGTAATATTCAAGTCTTTGGGGTAAGTGGCAGGTAAGAAAGAAAAATCTATGTATTCAACTGCATCAAATTTGGAGTTTAAGGATGGGCACCCTGCACCTCCCCACCCCTTATTCTTTTTTCACCTTCTAGACACCACATCAAAGTGATATAACCAAACTGACCCCTCAGAAGTTATGCTTTGTAACTGAAAGACAAGATGCCATGCTGCCCTGGGTGGCAGTGGTTTATACTATGATATTCAGCTTTAAATGCTTCCTTCCTTTTTCCCTTGGACTCTTGCATGCTGTCAGAAAGGATAATCGTGAGAGACAAATTGGGGTGCAGGGAGAAGGGAAGACTCATCATAGATAAGGGGGTAGATAGATGTGCCTATTCTCTGGGACGTGAAGGAGTTGCACCAAGGAGCCAAATTGCTGCAGAGCCTCAGTCATATAGAGCCTCCTGGTTCCTTGCGGACACGTGTACTGTACAGGTGAAAGCAGGGATGTTTACCTCCATAGGCCTGTAATTCTTTTTCAGCATAAATTAAACAGGTAGCCTCTGTCTTCCCTTTACAGCTTTTGAACAGATAAAAAACAAACAAAAGACATTGGCACCATCACTTCTTCAGCTACCCCATCATCCCTCAAACTCCTGAAATGAGAAGCAAGACGATAGTCTTAAAAAATTGGTGAGGCTGTGGAGAAGAGTTATCCCAATCACTCTTCAGACTGTAGCTCAGATGTACTAGTTTACAGTGTAGAGTGGCCAGCACCTTACATCCCATTCACACGCCATCACACATTTCTCCTGGGAATGCGGTCACTGCTAGAAGACAGGCAAGGACAGCCACTGGCTGGATAAAGCTGAAAAATAAAGGAACAGTTTCTGCAGCTGGGGCTTTGGACCTTCCAAATGCTGTGCACTCAATCCCTGGTGAGCAGGAGTAGGGACTAGACCCTTTAGGTAGGTGCTGTATATTCTGGGAGATTTGTGCTTTTTCTTAGCACACTGATCTGTTGAAAGGCACTTTTCAATAATGGCCCTCAAAAACATCTGTCCAGATCTATTAGCAGAACCACAGGCAAATTCATTCTTTCCTGTGACAGTCCCTGAGTTGCAGTGCTCAAGTATTCCCTGCCTCCCTCTCCCCACATGTAAGCTGGTTGCTAGTTCCGCAAAGCAGCAGGCTGTCAGAGCAACTTGAGTGAGTTCAGTAGCCTGCTGGGAAGCCACCTTTCCGGGAATCAGACACAGCAGCCCAGCCATCAGCAGTCTGCAGAATGGCCTGGACGACGGCACTACTGTTAGTCCTCTTGATATCGTGTTTCCTCTTCTCTAGTTCCACTTCTATGCCCTGGAATGCAGAGAGAAGGGGTAAACACACAACAGGAGAGGCACCGAAGGATGCAGACAGAGATTACACAGTATATGCTATGTACCTCACATGCAACGCACAAGTATACTGTACCCCTGAGCTGCCCCCACTGCCAGGTCCCCTCTGCTGCTGGTAGCTCCACACAGAAACCTGTTCCACCATCTCCACCCTCCCACTCCTCCAACCAGCTACCTCCTCTTTCCGGCTTTCCAAGGAGTTTTGCTACTAAGTGACAGAAGGCAATTCTTTATTTAATTCTAAAAGGAGCACAGGATGTGGTTCAAGAGGTGAATATAGCTGAACCACTTGGTAATAAGCAACCATAACATAATTAAATTTAATATCCATGTGGAGGTGGTGGGACACCAAATAAGCCCACCACAGTAGCATTTAATTTCAAAATGGGAAACTACACAAAAAAGAGGCAGATAGTTAAACAGAAATTAAAAGGTACAGTCCCAAAAGTGAAATGCCCGCAAGCTGCATGGAAACTTAAAAAACACCATAATAGAGGTTTAAATTATATTTATACCTCACATTAAAAAACACAGTAAGAGGCACCAAAAAATGCCACCATGGCTAAACCAAGTAAAAGAAGTAGTTAGAGACAAAAAGGCATCCTTTAATAATTGGAAGTTAAATCCTATTGAAGAAAATAGAAAAGGAGCATAAACTCTGGCAAGTCAAGTGTAAAAGTATAATTAGGCAGGCCAAAAAAGAATTTGTAGAGCAATTAGCCAAAGACTCAAAAAGTAACAGCACAAGCGGGAAGCCTGCCAAAAAGTCAGTGGGGACACTGGACGATCACGGTGCTAAAGGAGCACTCGAAGAAGGTAAAGCCATTGCGGAGAAACTAAATTAATTTTTTGCATCAGTCTTGACTGTGGAGTATGTGAGGAAGATTCCCAAAAACCTAAGCTATTCTTTTTAGGTGACAAAGCTGAGGAACTGTCTCAGACTGAGGTGTCATTAGAGGTGGTTTTGGAACAGCTTGACAAACTAAATAGTAATAAGTCACCAGGACCAGGTGGTGTTCACCCAAGAATTCTGAAGGAACTCAAATGTGAAAGTGCAGAACTACTAACTGTGGTTTGTAACCTATCATTTAAAGCAGCTTTTATACCAGATGAGGATAGCTAACGTGACACCAATTTATAAAGAAGGCTCCAGAGGCGCTCTCGGCAATTACAAGCCTAACTTCAGTACTGGGCAAACTGGTTGAAACTATAGTAAAGAACAGAATTGTCAGACACATAGATGAACATGATTTGCTGGGGAAGAGTCAACATGATTGTTCGTAAAGGGAACTCATGCCTCACCAATCTAAATAGAGTGCTTGAGGGTGTCAACAAGCATGTGAACAAGAGTGATCCAGTGGAGATCGTGTATACTTAGATTTTCAGAAAGCTTTTGACAGGTTCCCTCACCAAAGGTTCTTAAGCAAAGCAAGCTGTCATGGGATAAGAGGGAAGGTCCTCTCATAGATCAGTAACTGGTTAAAAGATAGTAAACAATGATCAGTTTTCAGAATGGAGAGAGGTAAATAGTGGTGTCCCCCAAGGGTCTATACTGGGACCAATACTGTTCAACATTTTCATAAATGATCTAGAAAAAGGGATAAACAATGAGTTGGCAAAATTTGCAGATGATACACAATTATTCAAGACAGTTAAGGCCAAAGCAGGTCACAAAGGAATCCCACAAAACTCTGTGACTGGGCAACAAAATGGCAGATGACATTCAATGTGGATAAAGGCAAAGGAATGCACATTGTATGAGCTTGGGAAAATGATGTGTGCAATTCAGTGGTGTGCTTTGTATAGAGAGGAAACATAAGCAGGAAGCACAGTGGACCACAAAAGCAGAACTGCAGTGGGTTTGGGGGGTCTTTATAGATCCTGCCCAAACACAGCTGTGCTTTAGAGGATGTCAGGATTCCCTTCCCACTGGGGAACAGATGTGGGGACCTGCATGAAAGACCCCCCTAAGATTAATTCTAGCAACTTAGGTTAAAAACTTCCCCAAGGTACAAATTCTTCCTTGTCCTTGGACAGTATCGCTGCCACCACCAAGTGAGTTAGACAAAGATTCAGGAAAACGACCACTTGGAGTTCCTGTTTCCCCAAAATATCCCCCCCAAGCCCCTTCACCCCCTTTCCTGGGGAAGCTTGAGAATAATATACCAACCAAATAGGTAAACAAGGTGAGCCCTTGGGTTTTTAGGACACTAAAAACCAATCAAGTTTTAAAAACAAAACTTTGTTATAAATAAAAAGTAAAAGAAGCCCCTCTGTAAAATCAGGATGGAAGATAATTTTACAGGGTAATAGGATTTAAAACACAGAGGATTCCCCTCTACGCAAAACTTTAAAGTTACAAAAAACAGGAATAAACCTCCCTCTTAGGGAAGAATTCACAAGCTAAAACAAAAGATAAACTAATGCGTTTCCTTAATTGTTTTATTCTTGGATGCTTATTTCAGGTAGGGTTTTAGGAGATGGTTTTTCCTGCCCTAGTCCGTCTCTGTCCCAGAGAGAACAACAAAAGGCCACATAAACAAACCCTCCCCCCACAGATTTGAAAGGATCTTCTTCCCCTGTTGGTCCTTTTGGTCAGGTGCCAACCAGGTTATTCGAGCTTCTTAATCCCTTACAGGTAAAGGAGGGATTTTATGCTACCCTTAGCTGTATGGTTATGACAAAGGTGGAATTCAGAATCCCAGATCCCAATTGCTCAGTTGAGCCCTTCTGTCTCGAAATAAAAAGGACAAAAACCCTAGGACATTCAAAGTCTGAATTTTGCACTTCTCTGTATCTAGACACACATACCCCCCTATCACTGCAGTGCCCAAAGAGGGACAGCAACAGCCTTTATCAGAGGAAGCAGAGCACTAGGGTGACAGATTAGTGTATCAGAGAAGTGAGTCAGAGAAGCAGGTCTGCTGGCTTGAGTGGAGTGGTATCTGCCATTCTGAATCCAGACTGAAGGCAGGTTTTACCCCAGTGTAACAATGCATTGACAGGACAGCAAAGGTCCCATGTAAGTGGAAGTTTTCTATGGATTTCCAAGGGTGATCTCAGCACTGAATGAATAGCTCCTTGGCCATCCTTCAGGTGCCATAGAATGACTCAGCTTCATACCCAACTCTTCAGGATCACGAAGAGAGTAATACATTAAGAGACAAAGCCTGTTGAAATTCACTGGGTTTGTAGTCATTACAAACTTCATGCCGAGCCCAGGCTGAGTATTTTAAAAAGTTTTTAAGCTATGCAGGGCCAAGGACAGCATTAAATTCCCTCCAGGCAAATCCAAGGGCAGCTCTGTAGTACTGGCATTTCCGGCTTTGTTTGCAGCCAAAATTCCAAGTGCAAACCCCCATGGGTGGGCCCTTGAACTCCTTGTTGTGGACTAAGGCCAAAGCTTTGCCCAGCTTTAATTCTTATGTTCATAAACAGACAAACATTATGCAATGGAACAAAGGGAAGACATTCCCACGGTGCCTGCGGAGACCAGGATCATGTGTGACATCATACCCCCAACCTCAATCCTTCCCAGAGAAGACAGACCTGCTCTACATTCTGCTCCAGCTCTGTGACACTGGGAAACAGCTGATCATGAAGTCGAGGGTCTTCCACAGCCTTCATCATATCGTACCCGAACCAGAGGGATTTGATGATTGTCTGGATGAAGCAGAAAGCCGCAGCATTAGTACATGACCTGCACCTGGAGAAATCGGTTATTGGTGTCTCAAAATACTGCAGTGAAAGAGAGCCAGATTCCTCAGCATGTTAGGCTTTACCCATACAATACTGCCTCTAAACATGGTTGAACGGGACACAGGAGATCACCCCAGTATACAGGGCTGCTCAGGAGATTCAGACCCACTACTGCATAAATATTTACAGAGAAAAAACTTAAGCAGGAAGCAGAATGGACCACAAAAGCAGAACTGTAATGGGTCTAAGTGTCTTTATAGATCCTGCCAAAACATGGCTGTACTTTAGAGGTGGAATTCAGAATCCCAGTTCCCAATTGCTCAGCTGAACCCTTCTGTCTCTAAATAAAAAGGGAAAAACTGTAGGGCATTCAAAGTTAGTGTCTGAATTTTGCGCTTCTCTGTATCTAGACCACACATACCCCCTATCACTGCAGTGCCCAAAGAGGGACAGCAACAGCCTTTATCAGAGGAAGCAGAGCACTAGGGTGACAGCTTCTTCCTGTGATAACCATAAACACTTCGTAAGGCTGCTTCTGTAAGAAGTTTGTACAGTGAATCATGAGGATCCACATTTCTAAAGTGGACTCAAATTAAGCCAAGTTAGAGTTCCAGTAAATAGAAAAGGAGGACTTGTGGCACCTTAGAGACTAACCAATTTATTTGAGCATAAGCTTTCGTGAGCTACAGCTCACTTCATCAGATGCATTCAGAGTTCCAGTAAATTTGAACTGTAGCTGTGCAGCACAGCTGGCATTTGAGAGTCCTGCATGTGGAGAAATGCATGAAGGAGCAGTTCCCACGCAAACCATGTAGCTCTCAGAAACATAAATATTGGATAAGTTAATAACTTTGCATGCCTGTGAGGTAAGTGACCTAGATTGTCCCCTTAATTGTCAATAAGTTATACTGAATGAGGCTCAACAGCAGCCTCTGCTGGTCTTCTGTTAAAATGTACTTGGACCGTTACATCTGATGAAGTTACATCTGATGAAGTGAGCTGTAGCTCACGAAAGCTCATGCTCAAATAAATTGGTTAGTCTCTAAGGTGCCACAAGTACTCCTTTTCTTTTTGCGAATACAGACTAACACGGCTGTTCCTCTGAAACTTGGACCGTTATCACCCCAAAGCAGGGCACACCATGAAAGCTACCTCAGAAGCTTGGAACATTGTACCAAATCTGACTTGGATTCCTTACCTCCAAGGATAGTAGACTATTGTATTTGCTAACCAAGTGTTATTGACCCACTAACTCCTTCAGCAGCCTAAAAAAAATTCACCCTTTTGCACTCAGGAAAATGCAAAGAGACAGATACAAATTTTCACGTGCTCAGAAATCTTAAGTGATCACTCTCCTTACAGTGTGTATGGTAACACCCATTTTTTCATGTTCTGTGTGTATATAAATCTCCCCACTGTATTTTCCACGGTATGCATCCGATGAAGTGAGCTGTAGCTCACAAAAGCTTATGCTCAAATAAATTGGTTAGTCTCTGAGGTGCCACTAGTACTCCTTTTCTTTTTGCGAATACAGACTAATACGGCTGCTACTCTGAAACTCCTCATAGACTGAGCTTCCTAAATCTCTCCATTGAGTTTACTCCAAGAGAAGGTTAAGAGGTGACTTGATCACAGTCTATTACTACCTACATGGGGAAGAGATTAGTCAGTAAGTGGCTTTTTAACCAAACAGGAAAAGGCAAAATGGGATCCTATGGTTGGAAATGACAAATTCAGACTAGTATTATGGTGCAGGTTTTTAACAGTGACGGCAAGTAACCACTGGAAGAACTTACACAGGGCGGCTGTGGATTCTCCATCATTTGCAGTCTTTATATCCAGATGATGTCTTAAAATATATGCTATAGTTCACACAGACATTATGGGCTTGATGCAGAAATTACTGGGTGAGGGTCTGCATTTTGTAGGGGGTGAGACTAGATCGTCAAAATGTTTCTTTCTACCCTTAAAATTTATGAATCTCAAGGCAATCTCATGGGAGCCTTCCCAATGAGAAGCAGGATGGAGTGACTCAGCCACCTCTCCAACCTTGTCTGGCCTCTACTATCTGTCTCCTTATCCATCCCACAGTGACACATACCAGTGCTGTTGCTGTGGTGATTTTTGTTCCTCCAGAGGCACCAACCACCATCTTGATCTTATTTGTTTTATCCACTAGGATTGATGGACACATGGAGGACAGGGGCCGTTTACCTGTAAGAGTGCACACAGACATTAACTTGTACTTAATTACATGCTCAGCATCTGAGCCCACACCGCCATAGCTTGCTTAGGCTAGAAATACAGAACACTGCTACCGATGGTCTTTTGCAGATCCCAGATCTGCTGATTCAGCGCACAAGTCTCTCTCTTCAGCTGCCAAGGGGATTCTCCCCTGTCGTTGGCTTTGTAGAGGGGGTGGGAGTGAGAACTACAAGGGCTTTAAGCTGGTCCCTGACATATGGGCACACCTCAGTGTGCCAGCTATCCAGATGTGTGCACCCATACACTGGAGGCCAGGGGTCCGCTTCAGAATTCATCCTTGAGGAATGGGCCCTTCCTGGTCACTTTCCTGTCTGGGTGAGAACCTCTGTAGCTCTAGATCTGATTGGGGAGGATCCCTTGCACTAAACCCCTGGCCCCCCATCCAGGGGTGAAAGTAAGTTGAGTGACTTACAGGTATGCTGGGACCAGCTCTGGCCCCCGGAAGGGGCGGGACCTAGGGCGGAAGGGGCGGGGCTGATGGGGGGTCAGAGCCAGCCCCAGCCCACCCTGTAAGGTAAGTGCCCCCCTTTCTCCTACCCCCCCCAACCAGGGTAGCAGCAGCAGCCCGGGGCTCCAGGGACTATTTAAAGGGCCCGGGGCTCCCCTGCTTCTACTGCCCTGGTCCTTTAATTAGCCGCCAGAGCCCTGGGCGTTTATTTAAAGGACCAGGGCGGCAGAGGCAGCTGGAGCCCCAGCCCTTTAAATAGCCCCCGGAGCCCACCGCTACCCCAGGGCTCTGGGGGGCTATTTAAAGGGCCTGCAGCTCCCCTGCTTCTACAGCCCTGGTCCTTTAAATAGCCCCCAGAGCCCTGGGGTAGTGGGGGCTCCTGGAGAAATTGGACATTGGTGTCTCAAAATACTGCAGTGAAAGACAGCCAGATTCCTCAGCATGTTAGGCTTTACCCATACAATACTGCCTTTAAACATGGTTGAACGGGACACAGGAGATCACCCCAGTATACTGGGCTGCTCAGGTGATTCAGAGCCACTGTAGCATAAATGACAGGTTTCAGAGGATAAATATTTACAGAGAGAAAACATAAGCAGGAAGCAGAATGGACCACAAAAGCAGCACTGCAGTGGGTCTGAGCATCTTTATAGATCCTGCCCAACACGGCTGTGCTTTAGAGGTGGAATTCAGAATCCCAGATCCCAATTGCTCAGTTGAGCCCTTCTGTCTGTAAATAAAAAGGGCAAAACCATAGGGCATTCAAAGTTAGTGTCTGAATTTTGCACTTCTCTGTATCTAGACCACACATACCCCCTATCACTGCAGTGCCCAAAGAGGGACAGCAACAGCCTTTATCAGAGGAAACAGAGCACTAGGGTGACAGCTTTTTCCTGGGCGGTAGAAGCAGGGGAGCCCTGGAGCTGCTACCCCAGGGCTTTAAATAGCTGCCGGAGACGCTATCCCAGGGCTTTAAAGAGCCGCCGGAGCCCCGCAGCTGCTACCTCAGGGCTCCAGCAGCGGGGTTCTGGAGGCAATTTAAAAGGCCTGGGGCTCCAGCCACTGCTGGGAGCCCCAGTTCCTTTAAATTGCCCCCTGAGGAAGCCAGGCTGCCTCCATCTCATCTTCATTGCCCCATGATCCACCCTTGTCATTGGCAAAAGGCAGCTTTTACATAAAGGGGAGTGTACCTCTGACTCCACTTCACCTGTAAAAAAATGGAAACCAGGGAAGCAAAGGGAAGAGACCTGGGTTTAAAGGTTAGAAAAAGACAGTGTATTTTTTTCAGAGCTGTATTCCAAAGGTATTGTGGGGGAGGAAGAGCATACACATGGACACAAATGCATTTTAAATATTTATGCAAATTACTTGCAGCCCGCAGATTGTTGGAATGCTGCATGGTTGTGCACCGCTCCCAGGGCCTCCCACATTCACTCTTACTGCCTCCCTGATCAGCGATGTCCAAGGCTCTCCTGCAGTTGTGGAGCATTGCACTTGGAGTGATTTTTGAGCTCACCTTTGTGAGGGCTTCAGACAGCTGGGGATAAGCAAGTCCCAGGTGTTTTCCTCAACACTACAAATGCTTGTGTTCCTCTCAGCCAGCCAGTGCATACAGATCACAGTAAGGAAAATTGATCTGTAGTTAATGAGCTTTTATCAGTGATGCAGTATACAGAACATAGGTGTTTCCGACATGTGACAGGGACCTCGACTCAGTGAGAGGTCAGAGGATGATGTCAGTCATGTCAGTACAGAGTCAGTGAGAGGTCAGTTGGATGCTGCTCTTTAGCTGGCAGTCAGCATCACTTTGGTATGCAAAAGGCAGCCATGATACTGGCTAAGGAGAGGGCGTGAAGTGCTACCTGGTTCGATGAAGTTTGCAGTAGAGGGAGGGACTCCAAAGCCATTGATGATGTAAGGTGAACTGAAGTCATCCATCTCATCGTTAAATATGATTCCACTCACGTTGGAGCGAACTTCTGAGCCAAAGCTAAATAGAACAAGCAGAAGGGAAGGCACGTCAAACCCAGACTCTAGGTCAAGGACAAGCTTCAGGTAAATTGTAGATTACATGAAACTAGGGCTGTTGATTAATCGCATTTAACTCACGTGATTAACTCAAAAAAATGAATCGCGATTAAAAAAATTAATCACAATGAATCGTGGTTTTAATCGCACTGTTAAACAATAGAATCCCAAATAAATTTATTAAATATTTTTGGATGTTTTTCTACATTTTTAAATATATTGATTTCAATTACAACACTGAATACAAAGTATACAGTGCTCACTTTATATTATTTTTTATTACAAATATTTGCACTGTAAAAATGATAAAAGAAACAGTATTTTTAAATTCACCTTATACACATACTGTAGTACAATCTCTGTATCATAAAAGTGCAACTTACAAATGTCTATTTTTGTTACATAACTGAACTCAAAAACAAAACAATGTAAAACTTTAGAGCCTACAAGTCCACTCAGTCCTACTTCTTGTTCAGCCAATTGCTCAGACAAACAAGTTTGTTTACATTTACGGAAGAGAATGCTGCCCTCTTCTTATTTATAATGTCACCTGAAAGTGAGAACAGGCGTTCGCATGGCACTTTTGTAACCAGCATTGCAAGGTATTTACGTGCCAGATCTGCTAAACAGTCATATGCCCTTTCATGTGTTGGCCACCATTCTAGAAGACATGCTTCCATGCTGATGATGCTCGTTAAAAAAAAACGCATTAATTAAATTTGTGACTGAACTCTTAGGGGGAGAACTGTATGTCTCCAGCTCTATTTTACCGGCATTCTGCCATATATTTCGCGTTATAGCAGACTCGGATGATGACCCAGCACATGTTGTTCATTTTAAGAACACTCTCACTGCAGATGTGACAAAACACAAAGAAGGTACCAATGTGAGATTTCTAAAGATAGCTACAGCACTCGACCCAAAGGTTTAAGAATCTGAAGTGCCTTCCAAAATCTGAGAGGAATGAGGTGTGGAGCATGCTTTCAAAAGTCTTAAAAGAGAAACACTCAGATGCAGAAACTACAGAACCCAAACCACCAAAAAAGAAAATCAAACTTCTGCTGGTGGCATCTGACTCAAAAGATGAAAATGAACATGCATCTATCCGCACTGCTTTGGATCGTTATCAAGCAGAACCCATCATCAGCATGGATGCATGCTCTCTGCAATGATGGTTGAAGCATGAAGGGACATATTAATCTTTAGCACATCTGGCACATAAAGATCTTGCAGCGCCTGCTACAACAGTGCCATGCAAACGTCTGTTCTCACTTTCAACAAGAGGAGGGCAGCATTATCTCCCACACATATAAACAAACTTGTTTGTCTGAGCAATTGGCTGAACAAGTAGTAGGACTGAATGGACTTGTAGGCTCTAAAGTTTTACATTGTTTTATTTTTTAATGCAGTTATTTTTTGTACATAATTCTACATTTGTAAGTTCAACTTTCATGATAAAGAGATTGCATTACAGTACTCGTATGAGTACTTGTATGTACAGTACTTGAATTGAAAAATACTATTTCTTTTGTTTATTACAGTGCAAATATTTGTAATAAAAAATAAATACAAAATGAGCACTGTATACTTTGTATTCTGTGTTGTAATTGAAATCAATATATTTGAAAATGTAGAAACATCCAAAATATTTAAATAAATGGTATTCTATTATTGTTAGTGCGATTAATCACAAGTTTTTAAATCGCTTGACAGCCCTACATGAAACTATTGTATCTCAGAGTGAGACCTCACCACCCTACAAGGGACAGGCCTGCACTCAGAGAGCACCTGGCAGACAAACAGAGGGGCATTAACCAACCTCTGGATCTAACCTGGGGGAACCATTTCTCCTCTGCCTTTCACGTTGTGTAGTAACCTTCTCTGTACAGGAGACGCTGCCACCAACATGAGTGGGAAACTCTATTTACAGACACTTTGCACGTGTAACTATCCCAGGTGTGAGGACAGCAGAGAATCAGGACCCAGATTTCCCATACCAGAGCCAAACCAAACCTCCAAATACCCAAACGTGCCTAAATGTGCAGATTGAACTCCGGATCCAAACCGCCCTAGGGGTAGAGATGCATCATGGAGATAGGATTGAGTTGCAAGCTCAGATCCAGACCCATCTCTACCAGAACAGAGGCAGTATTTCACCAGAACGCCACAGCAGCATCATGTACTTTGTTTGATTTTCTCATTACTGATTAAATCACTCGGCAACTGAATAAATTGCCATCGTCTTTATAACCAGCTAGTGTCTTGCACCCGATTCATTCAGTGATGCCACAGCCCAACACTTGACACGTCACAGGCATTTTGATAGGTTGAATTTGAGCTCACCAGGAGAATCAGGCAGGAAAGATTCACTCTGAGCAGGGGGGACGAAAGGCCAACCTGGCTGCAGTCTGGTAAATAAGGATAAAGCCTCTGTTCACTAACTAAAGAACTCTCTTAATAGCCAACAACAGTGCAACACTTAGTGTGCCAATAATGGGGAGAGCAGCTGAAGTAACTATACTTCCTTTGTGATGACAGAAGGAAAGAAAGGAACAGGAAGAGTCTGACAATTTAAGGAAACATTAATTGAAAAGAGGTACTTGAGTGCGGTAGGGGATTCCCAGACAGCAAAGCTCAGGGACAGAGGGGTTGGAATAGGTCACGGCAAAATTAAACAAGAGTGGACTTGAATGCAGCATAATGGAGGCCTTAGATCTTATGTGTCCTACTCAATAGCGTGGGACTCAGCATTAGGGGCCTGACCTGTAATGTGCCCTCAGCTCCCACGGATTTCAATGACTGTGGAGGGTGCTCAGCACCTGGCAGGACTAGACCAGCGAAAAGTATAGAATCTAGAAGTCCAGTTCCAGTCTTACCAGAACAGTGGTACCTACACGACTCCAGTAAAGGGAGTTCCAGTCAGCAATTCCTCTACCAACGACTAACCCACTATGGAGATACCAGTCCAGTGATGTTGATACCAACCACAGAACCACTATGAAGGCGGCAGAGGCCTACATGGGAGTAACGTCTGAACTCATACTATTGGTTGATGGTGCTGGTGGCGGACACAGCACTGCCATCATCAGCCACGACGGAGAGATGGGATGTACCGGCATTATCTGGAGTGTAGTACTCTGGCTCATAGTAGTCGACTGTATGGGTTGTGTTGTCATTGATTTTCCCCCGTAGGTTATCTGCAAAGAACTCAGAGGTCATGTTCCTGATCACCTGTTGGGAGAGACAAATTCAGCTCAGTGCTACCAATAAGTTTCAATTAAAGATTTAATTAGAGAATGCTGGAACCCATGTGAGATGGCTCACATCAGACCTTGAAAACTGTCTGAAATTCTTTGTTCCTTACAGAAAGCTGAACCCCCATGCTGCTAGCATTTCAAGCTGTCATAAAGAGAAGGCTATACACACTGACATTAATATCACTGAGGCCAGTTCACGTCTTTCATTGTCAAAACACTTTATGGAAGTCCCTTGTCACCATCCCCGTGAGGTAGGCAGACAAGTGGAGTTATCCTTGTTCATAGTCTGTTATTGTCTGTATAGCGTGTTGAACACATAACATGCTATGGAAGTGCAAAGCATTATCTATATTTTGTAAATTCTACTGGCAAACCAATGGCTGCACACTGCCCACAAACACCAGGGGAAATTCCTTTTTATATCCCTGGCAGGTCAGCCATGGATCAGTGGTAACATATGGCTTTTATTTGGATTCAGATCTGTGTTTCATCAACTTGCGGATGGCAAACAGAATTCTAAAGTGTCCTTGGAACTATCAGGGGTCCCCTGCTGGAAGCTGAAAGCCAGTCGCCACTTGGCTTTCATAATGCTTTGGACATGCAGAAAGATCTTGCTTTTAGGACAGGGAATACAGTGACTTCTCTGCTATTTACCTCCGTAATGTTGACAAATGCTGGGTCTCCCAGTAAAGTCCTCTTGGCATATGCAAAGCGGAAGGCCTCCACAATGCGGTGGTAAGTCAGACCCTTTTTCTCCATGGTCGTGATGCTGTCACTGGAGAAATTAAATCCTGGCAATAGTAGATAGTACATTGTGAGCACATCTGAAAGCACATGGCCAGTGGGTGGCAACCAGGAACTGGCTCTGAAAGATGGTCAACTTGAAATCTAGTAATTTTAAGAAAAGACTCAGAAGCAGGCATTGCCCCAGCCTCTGAGCCCCCACAGCCACTGCTTGGGGTCTGACAGTCACCATTAGTTTTTCCTTTTCTGCTGTTGCTGCATGGAAGACCCATTCGGAAAAAACAGGCACTGACAATACAGATTGCTGTAAGCACTTCAAAGAGAACATGTCCTCTAGTTTCTGTTAGAGTGACCTTAGGTGTTACTCGCAAGAATGGCAGGTAAGCACATTTCAAAGAGCAGTGTCCCTTTCATTTCCACAAATGCAGGTATCAGAGGACACCCATCAAGAGAATCTTTTTCGTTCTTGAGCCTTTTCTTTCATATGCTAAGGCCATACCCTACATTTATGGAATTAGAGGGCTGATTCCCAGATGTACAAAGTGTTCTGCTAACAGCCTTCTGTCACTCGCCACTTCAGAACTGAGGTCGATTAAGAATGCTGCTGTTTATCTACCAAGGATTGCTATGGCAGAGCAAGTCAGCTGAACAGCCACAGTCTTTGGGAATCCCAAGGCTGCTATCGCCTGTCACAGTGTGGATCACTGAGGCTTGCTCTTACCTTTCAGTATGTTGAGGATGAGTGCTAGCACCGGGCCACTCACGGGGGCACTGGGTGTGTACATGGTGAACTCCCCGATTGTGATGTTTAAAGGATTTTCACTCAGGATTGGAGTATAGTCTCTTAGGTCCTCCATTGAAATGATGCCCCCTAGAACAGAGAGAAAAGCCATTTGTGGCCCTGGGTTTACATGATCTCCAGTAGGAGGAAGAACCTATCTTCCCCCTTCCCCATCCTTGCTGTGACTGCCAGTGGTGGGAATGCAGTGGACTCACCATGACTGTGATCTAACCAGTGAGATTCCACAGATTTACTGAGTTAAGGGGATGTGTGAATGGAGATGGGTTTATCCCTTTCTGACTCAGGGCCATATCCCCAGCTTGCAAAAATCTGCATCACTCTTGGACTGACTTATACCAGCCAGGATTCTGGCCATCTGCTTCTCTCGTTGTGGGAGACTGGTAACATCCGGAAGCGAGCCACAGAATCCTCTTGTTTTAAAAGGAGGAAAAATGCTGGGGTGGATGCAGTTGCTTTCTGCCCCCCACAAGCAGAGTACTTGGCACTGTCTGTTTCCAGCCTCACAGGAAGGGAACTGATGCAGGGTTTTCAGAGTGCAGTGAAGGAAAGAGGTGGCCAACACTGCGTGAACAGGGATTATTTGTCTCTACCCTCCCTGCTTTTGGGGAGCCTCATCCATGCTGTATTACGTCCCCAGAAAGGGATGCATTCAGAGAGCATTCCTGAGGGAGCCCAGCCAGGTGGACCATACACCCAGGCGAGAAACAGTGAGTGATTTTAATTTATTTTAGCTCAAGGGCACTTTAGAACCTATGGCCACATTTTCAAGAAAGCTCAGCACCCAGCAGCTCCCACTGAGAACAAGGGAGGTGGGGTGCAGAGCAGTTCTGAAGAGCAGGCCCCAGTTGTGGGTGCCAAGCACTTTTGATAAACTGGACTTTGGCAGTTCAGGCACCAGAGTGCTGAGCATGGTGTGAGCTAGACAAACTCTTGTGAGTTTTACCCCCACGAGCTGACAGGCCCCCAGACAGAACTGAAGGAAAATGGGTAAACTAGGTGTCCCTGGCCCTAGGTGTTCAGAGATGTGTCTGATAAGTGACAGAAGAGGGACAAGACATGCAAAGGTGGCCCAGGCCTATCTAGAGGCTGCATCCAATTCTGATCACCTCATCTTAAGAAAAATACAGTAAAAACTGACAGAGCTCCTGAGAAGGGCAATGAAGGTGATTAGACTGAGCACAGAAAGGATAAGACAGAAGAGACTGGTGGCTTCTATGTACTGATATTGTCAAAACCAAGCCATTCCTCTTACCCCTTCTGTCCCTCAAGTTCCCCATCGTACTTTGTGAAGTGCTTTGAGATCTGATGAAAAGCGCTATAAGCTGTGGATCATTATCCCATAATACAAGAATGGGGCGGTGGGGGGGACGGGACACAACTCAGTGATGTTAAGTGTCAGAGCATTTACAACCAATTGAAGGAATTGCTTAAAAACAAACAAACAAAAAACAGTATATAGTCAGCTGGAGGAATTCACTGCTCCAGGAGGACAAACACAATAGGTGGGTTACTACGGTTCTGCGAATTCCAGAGCTATGTACAAGATACTAGCTAAGCCTATGCTTCTGTCACCATTTAGTGGCCTACAGAGGGTAAGAGCCCTATTCCCACAGACAGAATAGATTAAGGCCACATGGTTTGGGCCTATGTTTTTAGGTATAAACTATTATCAGTGGTTGCATCTCAGATTAGACAGCAGAACCTGATCTGCTATGGGAAGTCAGTACTTCCCATGAGTCTAAAAGCAAAAGATCTTTGGATCAGAGATTTCACTTAAGGTTATTTACTGGCTGGAAAAGAGTCTTCACTGTTTTATTGTTCCCCCAAGATTAAATTTAAATCGGGCACAAAAAATTCTCCCCAAAAAATTGCTTATCTCCAATAAGACGCTAAATCAGTGGTTCTCAACCAGGGTTATGCATACCCCTGAGGGTACGCAGAGGTCTTCCAGGGGGTACATCAACTCATCTAGATATTTGCCTAGTTTTACAACAGGCTACATAAAAAGCACTAGCAAACGCAGTACAAACTAACATTTCATACAGACGGTGACTAGTTTATACTGCTCTATATACGATACACTGAAATTTAAGTACCATATTTATATTCCAATGGATTTATTTTATAGTAATATGGTAAAAATGAGAAAGTGAGCAATTTTTCAGTTCCAGTGTGTTGTGACACTTGCATTTTTATGTCTGATTTTGTAAGCGAGTAATTTTTAAGTGAGGTGAAACTTGGGGTATGCAAGACAAATCAGACTCCTGATTGGGGTACAGTAGTCTGGAAAGGTTGAGAACCACTGCTCTAAATCATCAGCCCCATGACTACTGACTTATAACCAATGACTCAACTTCAGCCAGCTGCTAATGGGTTTCACTTTCTTTGGCCATTATAAGAAGTTTTGCTAAATCAGAGACTTGGTATCACAGGAAAGATTTTCATCCATGGAAGCGGAGCTTCTGCAGCTCTTCTTGATGAATACGTTTGGGGTGTATAAAAAAAGATACTCAAGCCCCTGGCTTCTCACCTGCCTCCCTGATGTCTTTGACAATTTGCTGCGCCAGACTCCCCGTGTAAAAGGCATCTGCTCCCTCATTGGCTAAAGTCTCATAGGTGTTTGCTAGTTTGGGCATCTTGATGACATCCCCCTCGTGTAGGATCGTTCCTCCTCTGCAGAACACTTCACTGAGGGGGAAAGGAAAAGAGAGTGAGTGAATCTGCTGAGACATTGAGCTTCACCACAGACATCTTTGGCTTTGAATTGCACAGTATTCAGGCTAACAGCTTCCAAGAGAAAACCAGGACTGCTGAGTTAGAAGACATGCTATTCACATGGTCCCCCAGACACAAGTACGAAGACAGTAACGCCATGCATGCTCACTGAACAACACACACAAGGAACTCCTGCCTCAGAGTTAAAACAAACTCAAGGCTCAGCACTTTGAGTGTAACCTACACTAGTGGAGAGTGGCTCTTTTTGTCTAATAGACTAGTAGCTGGTCCACATAAGAGATCAAAGCTACCACAGAAGCCAGGAATGGGGGTTTGTCCTTGAGCTCAAATGACAGAGGCTCATACTGCTGGTTCTGAAGTTTCTGCAGTCAAAGCTTACTGCCAGTCCAAGCAGGGGCAATTAGAATAGCACCGATGTAGGCTCCAAAGCGCTACCTACCACAGTGAGGGGTTGCTTTCAATCGCTTTCTCTTTTGACTTGATGACTTTTGCTAGAGCTTTCCCAATTGGGAACCCTTCTCTCGCCAGCTTGATGTTGGGCAGAAACAGGCTATTCCATGGCAATCTGCCATGCCGCTTATGAGCCATTTCATAGCCACGAATTTCTCCTGGAACCGCAATGGACAGGCCCCCTGGAGCAGACAGGGAATACATTAGGCCATTGGGCAACAAACACTAAGCAAGAGCAAAGACAGAGTCGTCTTTATATTTACTCATTTCCATAAGAAGTGAAGGGGACCCCTTCCATGGCCAGGTCTTCACTAGAGCTGAGCAATCAATTGGTTTCTTGCTTCAGTGGCCAAACTGGGAGAGGAGGGGGGAGAGAAACCAGGAAAAAAATTGGACTGGAAGCTGAGTTTCTCACCAAACCGAAAAAACAAAAATAAAACAAAGTTTTGTTTTTGAACAAAACATTTCATTCAATCCAAAACATATGGGGGTTTTTATTGTGTGTTTATTTACTATTTAAGTAAATCCAGCTACATTTCTAAATGAAAACATTGTTTCAAGAAGAAAAGTCAAAATGTTTCATTTCAGAAGTGTCAAATCAAAGCATGCAGAATTTTTTTTTTTTTTTAAGCTGAAGCTACTTGCTGAATTCAGCCTGAATTCGAACAGTTTCAGTTGATGCAAAACTGCTTTTTTTGGCAGAGAAGAGTTTAGTCTGAAAAACGCTGCCTGGCTCTCATGTTCACTTAGCAAGGAAGCTGTTTGATGGGAATCGCCTGCATGAAATGGGTGGTCGCGTCTCCTGCCTTTGCAACACTTCAGCCCACCTGTACAATCACGCTGTGTGACAGAGCCGGCTTTGGTCCAGCCACTCCCTGTACTTATTTGGGAACTCTTGAAGCAATTGCTGGTAGCAAGGGGTTTGGGGTTTTTACCCAACACGAGGCCCTGCAGCTTGGGATGGCGTCGCTGGAGCTAGCTGAACTGGTGAAGCAGCTTATGGCTTCCAATCCAAAAACAGGGAGAAAGACTGTAGGAAAGGCACAAATAAACCAGAGCTGAACCATAGGACCCTCATTGCACCCACCTGCACTGGGATGGCTATTGGGTGTGGACATGTGGCATTGTACAAGTAACCCATGCGAATGGGATTTCAGTCCATGGGTTGGTACAATGACGTGCACCTCGTCGAGACAGTCCCATTTTTATTGGCACCTCCCCAAATTGTAACGTAGTCCTCGGATACCAGTTTTCCCCACAGAGACTTTTCTCTCTCCCCCCACCCTCTCAAATACAGATGTACCCCAGCAAAAGAACTTGCTTTCCTAGGTCCCTCAAAGCACTCTGGGAAGTCAGTTGGTTTAGCTACTTCATGTCTTTTAGAGATGGTTCTGTTTCCAGTCAGGAGAATTTCTGCCTCTCCTCTGGACCCTCTAGGTCTGCAACTGGAGCCACCATTAATAAGACAGTCGAGTGATGGCTCTCAGGGCAACACAAGCATTGGTGAGATCTAACAGCAGGGGCTCTTGTCTATCAGAGCATGGGGACGACAGTGGCAGATGCTATGCTGTTCATGGCAATACAAAATATGGCCCCTTAACAGTTGTGTATTAAGATTGATTTTTTACATTGCTCTTTGTATGAATGAGACAATGGGCACTGTTGTGACTGACTGTCTTGGACAAGACAGTACCTTCTGATTTCCTGGACAAGTGACGATACACAGCACCAATCAGCAGGAGGAGGAAGAGATTTCTGGGGCAATTGAGAAGGTGAGAATCCCAGGTGGCTGGGTAGGGCCAACTCCAGCCACAAGATGCAGAACAATCAGAAGTACTTTGAACCCAGGAGATATTGCAACAGTAGCTAAAGTTTGAACAGCCCAAGGATCCACTGGCTGGAATCAACATGTCAGCACCACCTGACGTCTCCTTACCTTTAAGGGAGAGCTCTGTGTTGTTCCCAAACATGTCCAGGGATGCATTTTTTGGAGCCACCTCTCTTGCATTAATGACTTCTACTTTCCCTTTGAAGACATAAGGAATAAGGCTGGCATCAGCTCTTCACTCTAGACACAGTACACTGGCTTTGTGTTACTGAACCTCTGAACTAGAGCCCTACAGCCCTGAGAGCTAACTCCCGCGTTGGTAGGGCATGATGTCTATCAGACCCGCCCTGTGCTAGGATAGAATTAACAACTTTGCTTTAGACAGAGCCATGTCTCAAGTGAAGTGCTGCCCATCATTTATGACAGACCCTCTTACCTGTGCTGGTGTAGATGGTGAGGAAGAGACCCCCTCCGATTCCCATACTGTGAGGATTCATGAGGCCCACGCAGAGCAGAGCTGCAATTGCAGCATCCACTGCAGACCCTCCTTGCTGAAGGATATCCCTGAACCGGCAAAAGAGAACAAAATTATAGTCCAGCGGCAGCACAGAGGCCTCTTCTCCAGCACTTTCAGGACCTCCTTGTACAGGGTCGATCGCAGAGCAGCTACAGACAGTCAGGCCTTTGTACCAGATGTGGACTGGCCACAGAGCTTCCGCCATAGAGTGAGACACGAGAGTTGTTCTCTGTCTAAGAGGTACTTTAATGAGTTGCCCTCTCTGAGGCCAGCGGCTCAGATAAGGTATCGTTACCCATGGCATCACCTAGTGGCTGAACATTATAAGACTGTTTCAGCATCCCATCACAACCGCCACTCCCTCCTTCTGTGCCCAGGCTCTCAAGGGGTTGCCTGATTCGGCACAGAGGCAGGAGAGAAGCAGCATCCGGTCGCCTTCTCAGCATTTTATTCAAGATGACAAAGATGCACCCTGGTTCAGTTTCACAGGGAAGAAGCCTGCAGACGACTGAGCTCTCCCTTGGTAGCATCCTCTACTCTTGAGCGTCCCCCATCTTACGGAGTAATTTTTAAAAAGCAGCCATCTCCTGCTGGTGTGGGCTGGACAGATCTGCATTAAGATCAGCTTGAAAACCCTGCTGAGGTTTTCCAGAGCTGCCTATGGCATTTAGATGTCCAGTTCCCATTTAAATGTAAAGTGGGAATTGGCCACTGAAAATCCCCATGGAGACTGGAAAAATGGATTTTAAAAGCAGCTTGAAAAGTTTATTTCAGTCATTTATGCGATTCCCATCCTTGTGGACCCATTGTACATAGCTTAGATTGCCAGCAACCATGTTTCCCAGGCATGGAGAGCAAACCAAGCATTGCAAGACTCCTCCGTTTTGGTATCCTGACCTTAATGACAGATTACAGAGCACTAGTTAGTGCATGCCACAGGCAGAGAGCGAGCAGAGCAGTTCCTGAGCGAAAGCAAATAGAAGAGTTTGGGTCCTTGACTTGTAACAATAGCTAAGAGAATGTACGGACATGAGTAAAGAGAGATACCTTCCAATTATTGAGCACGGCCCAGCATCTGTGGCTACAGCTGCTTTCTTGTAGAGATGTCCATCCTGCGCTGGGGGCTGCAGAGCTGAGCGCAGTCCGAAGAAAAACCCCAAGAAAAGGACCAGGCCCACCAGGAAGCCAGTCAGAATCCCAACTATCAAATAGCGCTTCTTCATCTTTCTGAGGAGAGAGACACTATGAGCAGGCAATCCCCACGGGGCCTACAGGCAATCGCTGAACCTGGTACCAGTGGGCTGCTTCCAGCAGCCTGTTTCAAATACACTGGACATGAATGTCCACCTAACTAGTTTCACACTCTGGGTTCTCACCGCTTGTCTCCTCTCTCGACTCCCAATTGAAGCAGAGGAGGTCCAGGGAAGAGCAACTGAAGGACACCAAAGGTGCATTCCATTCAGAGAAATTAGAGACTCAGCCTACTCCGTCTGGAAGGGAGGTAGATAGCGAGGAGCTTTTCAAAGGCACCCTGGGCAGATGGGCACCCAACTCTCATTGCCTTAGTTAGGACCTGGGAGCCTAATTACCCCTTTTGACTTTCAAAACTCACCCCCACGCCAAAAAGCATAACGAAATCATTGGGCATGCCTGTTCTTGCAGTCGCGTGAGAGTAAGAGTCCTCAGGGTCAGTGGGACAGTGTTCAGATGCCATCCGTCTCAGTTAACTTTGGGGAGCCCTATCAAATGCTGTGACAGACTCCAACTCTGTTACGTCCCTGAGACCCATCAGTCAACAGTTTGTAATTCGATCAACATTAAAAAGCTCATTGCTGTCTGGCGTAGCTGGTCTCTTGCAGCTTCCTGCTCATGAGAGCGCCTGGGGAATAATGGAAACAAACATTCCTGCTCGCAGGAGCTGAGCCACTGTTTGTTTTTTTTCACTAGAGACCGAAGTTCGATTTACTGGATGGCAGTTACCAGAATTGCTCTTTTTTCCTCCTTTCCCCTCACAGAAAGTCCCCCCCTTTCTCCCTTCTGGTTTTTAAATCAGGTCTCCCTGGCTATTCAAACCTAATTGCCAGTAGCTCAGTCAACCAATTAGCTAACAACCCTGGCCCTACTGATCTGCAGCAAGTGCAAGTATTCCCTACCCTAGATTTATTTTTCATTCACAGGTATAGTCTATTGATTCCATCACTACTTCATTGTGTCCCTCCAAGAGTCTTTGGGTCTTCATGCTGAGCATTGATTACAAGGAGCAGATCAGGGATTCTAGCATTTTAGAACAATTACAGAATTCTCCCTCCTCCTCTGTTAACAGAGCTCCACCCCCTCGGCCCAGATAATTCTATTTACTATTAATATAGCATCACCATTGTTCCAGTTTATAAGCACAGAGCCCTTCAAACCCTGCTCCTTTTACTAAGATTTTAAGCCAGCGAACAGTTTTGCAAGAGCTGCCCCATCCTTCTTCAAAAGGAGCAGGCCAAGATGCAGTAATTAACACAGCGAGCATCTAGGGTAGATTACTTCACATTGTAGCAAGTAAGTAGTTCCACAGAGAGTAGAGGAGGCAGGGTCAGGAAAAGCCCCAGGTACAGAACTTGATTTAAGATGAAATAAATGATAAATGTCTGGCAATGACTTCACAGGAGAAACGCTGTGTTTTCAAATTCTGGAATCAAAGCAATTCAAAGACACAATTACACTTTAACTATCCCCAGCTATTGTCACTTGTGGAAGAGCGAAGGTACCCGAAGAATAAGCAGCTGCCCTCCCTCTGTGCAAGGTCATGGGGTAGCCATCGACCTGCATGATATACACCTTCAATCCTGACATTCTGAGCACATTGTCCCGCTAGAGGCAACATATCAATGTAGGCACAACCCACTCTAAGTGGTACGACATGGAGAGTACTCAGAAGGGGTCTTTTATCCTATTCCTAGGTGCAACAGAAACCATTTACTTTCCCAGTAGTCAGGGCCTTATTTCCCCAGAAACAGCTGCACTGGAGGTACTGGGTAATGTATCTTCTTCTAATTGCTTTTGATTTCCCCTCCCCGCATCCTTAACAGTGCAGGTTCTTGCAGATTTAATACAGCCAGCACACACAGTGCAATGGCCACGCTACCCAGGTACCTCCCCAAAGCATCTGCCGTGCGCAGAGAGAAACCAGGCAGAGGCATCGTGTGACGAGCGGACGGGACTGACCCTCTCCAGTGATGTAACGGTCCCAAGGCAGGATGTGATTTCCAGCCAGGTCAGACGAGCTCGCGCTGCCCTGTGGCAGAGGCCCATGCGTACCAGCAAGCTATGGGGGGAGCCAGTGCAGAGGTCACTGGAGGGAGCAGGCCAGCCAGGATGGAAGCAGGGAGGGTAGATTAGCCCATCAGGGAGGAGATTAGCTGAACACCCCCCCCGCACACACGTATCACTCCAGCCGAACAGAGGTCAGTGCGCCGTCCTGGCCCTCTGTCTATTAGTGGCCATTGCATTGCTCCTGGCACCCATGCACTGAAAGCTTTCTAAGCCTCGTCGCTCATTACAAAACTAATCTACTGCCAGTGCCCTTACGCATGTGAATCTTAATGACTGGCAGCTGGCGGGGAAAGGGTGAAGCCTCTCCGTACAGGTTCCCAGCTTGCTTTACACTGGACCGTCCTAAAAATCAGTGGCATACTTGTCATTCAGTTACTGTGCCTGGAAACAGAGCAGCCATTATGTCTCCAACAATAGCTCACTCAGCCTTGACCCTTAAAGACAGTTTTGTTTATTGGCCACGAGTTTGGCCTGGCTGTCCTCGGCGTGTTACAGAAAGTGCCACAGGATCTGTCACCAGGCAGGAGGTCTCCTTTTCTGTGGCTCATCTGAAGGATGACCCCTTTACCCCGCAGCACAGGGCATGATCACTAGTCCCGAGGCTGGAGCTTCTGCATCATTGGAAGCGGTGCTCTGTGGCCTGACCGTCCTGGGTCTGGCAAGAAGCTGTGGGGCACAGTGTCAGACTTATCTGACCTATCCAGCCAGGCTTTTGACAGATAGGTGGCCCATTCTTACAATGGGGGAGGCGGGGTTATCAGAGGCCCTTTATTTTAAAAGGGACTTCTTGTTTCTCACTGTTTATAATCAGTGCAAGTTACCCAGTACCACAGTGATGGGCATCATCCCAGACCAGTAAGGGCCCAGCTGCTAGGCGACCGCACACAGCCTACAGAGCCTCTGACCCCCTGAGCCCCATGCATGGGAGTCAAGCCCGGCCAGTCCCCCTGCAGATGACAGCCACCCCAAAGAGGGTAAGGCTAAGACCAGGACATGACCTCCCACGCCCTAGCGCAGCCCAGCTGGAAAAACACAGGGAAGGGTTGTGTCAGTGCCCAGCCTGTATACCTGGGAGGGAGCGCCCCCATGCTCCTGCAGGGGCTGTGCAGCTCTGCAAGGCCCCATCAGCAGGGCTGTGCCTATCAGAGAGCTGGACTCTGTGTTCAAGTGTCACAGTGTTTCAGCTTAACTCTCAGCTCAGAATTCAGCTCCCAAGTGTCCTCTAGGCTTGGAATAAGTGGAGCATCCAACGCACCTTCTGTCAGGAGACTAGGTCCCCAGCCTCACAGCAACTCCTGTGATCTAAGAGGTACGTTTCTGTTTCTAACTAGTATAATCTGTGCCCAAGTCCTGTGGAAACAGGAAGAAAAATCATGCACTTGGAAGGGCCAACCAGGACACTGAATAGACGTGGACCTACAGCCGGAAGAAAGAGAAGCCACCTCGACAAAACGCAGCTGCGTGAGACGGATCATGTCAGGGAAGAGAGCAAGAGAAAAAGTTTGGTCCCTGTAGGAAGCTAGAGGACTGAGCTACAGGAAAAGCAGGCAATCCTAAGGAGAGCCAGGACTAGAACCAGAGCCAAGAACACACTAAGTCTTTACTGCCGGAGTTAAAGGAAAGCGACTAGGTTCCCAAGCCTATTGTAGGCCCCACCACTACAGGGCAACATCCCCCCTACACACAAGAGCCACTACATTGCAGCTTTGAAGATAGGAAGGAAGCCTGTGAATGTTGATGCATGAAGTTTAAGAAGTACTGGCCGATGTTATGACCAACATCTCAGTACTTACCTGATGCCTCTGGCTAGGTGGCAGAGACCGGGTGTGTTAAGTGGACAGCCTAGTTTTTCCCTGTTGAAGTTGGCTCTTGTCTCCAAGGATTTATTGGTGGGACTAGTCAGAACAATTACTGTGTGCTGCCACCTGAAGCCGCGAGTGCTGGAACTCTCTAGCAAGCTGTGTTCTGCAAGCGGTTTTAACCTTTGAACCCTCTCGCCAAATGCAGCTCTGGGGAAGCTTTGTTAGTGTTTCAGTCAGACAGCGCTTCTCGGCAGCAGGAGACCAAGTCGGCAGCAGGAGACCAAGACGGAGGGGCTATAAAGTAATTAAAGGCACTACAATTACTTCTCAGACATCAGGGTTGTGACATTGTCCAATGCTAGGCAGGAAATTCAAAGCCAAGTCTGACCTATCTGAATTCATGAAGGGGAAGAACAGCAAACAACAGAGTTATGGGTGGATGAGCAATTTTACCAGTGAGCTGTGTTAATTTGTGTCACAACTTTAACAGTCTTAAACATACAGAAGCTTTATTAAAAAACCCAGCACAACAGCCTAGTTACTGCCAGGCAGGGGGATTCAAGTTCAGACTGCTGTGCCGGACTTACCAGGGGCTGGGAGTAGGTCTCATGGTGCTCACTTCTGGCCACATGAAGGACCAGCAATGAGTGGCTCTGAAGGGAGGCAAAGCCCCCCCTGTGCCAGAAGGCAGGTTGCATTGCCCTGAGAACTGAAGCAGGATGAGGAGAACAGAAGGGGGGACATTAAGAGGGTTCTGGAGGACCACCTGGAAGAGCTGAAACAGTCACACACACACACACACACCCTGCTCCAGAAAGCTAAGCATGTCAGAATTTGGTATTTTCCCTTGGAGGCCAGAATTTCCTAATGCACGTAGTTTAAGGCAGGGGTTCTCAAACTGGGGGTCGGGACCCCTCTGGGGGTCACAAGGTTATTACATGAGGGGTCGCGAGCTGTCAGCCTCCACCCCAAACCCCACTTTGCATCCAGCATTTATAATGGTGTTAAATATATATATAAAAATTTTAATTTTAAAAAAATTTGTTTTTAATTTATAAGGAGCGGGGGGGAGAGGGTGTGTCACACTCAGAGGCTTGCTATTTGAAAAGGGTCACCAGTACAAAAGTTTGAGAACCACTGGTTTAAGGTCTCGGGTCACGGTGGCCCAAGAGACAAGGCATTCCAGATCAGGAACTGGGGCACTCAATTATTTTTTGTCACGGTCCAAATTCCTCGGTCAAGGTATCGTCAAGGTCCAGACTCAGGAGAAAAAGAACACAAAACCAATAACAATACTGGTGATAATAAGTAAATAAAAAGATGTTGCAGTCCATCCAAAAGTGTCTGGCGGTCCGGATTTGGCCCACAGTCCGCCTATGGACTACCCCTGCAAGTCTAAGTGGTCAGAAAAGTGGGGCTATCATAGCTTAGATGGGCATTTCAATCACAGCAGCGAGCAGTGCTCTCTAGCACAGTGCAGAGTAGCAGCAGCCAACATTTGTCCATTAGCCAAAATCTCGCAGGCAGAAAGATATCTGGATTCTCTCCTCCCAAGACACCAGTGCAGCTCATAGGAAGAGGGCGCAGCCAGATCCCATCACTTTCCGAAGCAGCATGTTGCCTTCAGCCTACCAGTTGAGTAGGATCCCTTGTTTCCCAGGGACCATTCCTTCAGTCGTGGTTGTCAGTGCTTTTCCCCATACATCTCTGTACTTAGGTTACAGCATTTGCCAATAAGCTGCTAGGGTACCAGATGATATTCATGATTGATGTATGACTTCTTTTCATTCTCCCCCTAAAGGCAGGTTTAGCCATTAAGCTAAATAAACCATCATTTCCTCGCTCACATGTCAGCCAATGAACTCACTTTACCTCTATGTAACAGAGAAAGCTAATTGATTTCGTCAGCCTTGGAAACCTTGATCATCGCTAGGGTGATTTATTCAAGCCTAGTTAGCCATTGTTTATATCCTTGGAAGCTGCGGGTCTAATTATGCGTTCACCCAAACTCTCTTCCAACTGTTAGTAGGGTCAGGGCCAGCAGACACACTCTGTGTGCAACAACATCCCAACTCATCACTTCTGTACAGCCCATTAAACTGTGGTTATTTGCTCCACAGGACGCCTTCTAGCAATGGGAAAAAGAAAACTAAAACCACTGCAGTAAAGGCAGAGAATATATTGACCGTGTCCACGGCAGGTTCAGATGACAGTGATTTCAGGTGTTAGTTCCACTTCCTTTGTGCAGAAAACATTCAAGATTTTTGTTTCTTTTGAACCCTAAACAATAATCAGTCTGCTTAGTCTCTATTCACACACACCTGCTTCTAGTGGTTTTGCTAAGATTTATCCTAGAAGAACCTCTACTAACTTGCTATGGTCTTTGTCCCTCTCTAGTGCTAGATCGTGCTTAGTGGTTTATGAGCCTGCTACTGCTTCTGAGCTGACAGATTTGGTTGGTCTTTTAGCTCAAGCAGTAGAGGCTTATGCTTTTAGCTCTGCAGTTCCCAAGATTAGTCCCTACAAACAACTTCTCCAGGGGTGTTATTACACAAGCTACACAATCCTTAGTAGACGTAACTGTGGGGATCCTTTAACACTGTAGTTTGATAGAGTTGCTTAAGAACTCCTAGGTTGTGAACACATTACCCAGAACAATAAGGGTCTTGTTTCATGTACCACTGAAAAGAACTGGTGAGTGTGTACATACACATCATTGCCCTTCAATGAAACCAGAATAGCTCAGCTGTAGGTCATAGGCCCAATATTGCTAGCAGATAATGGAAATTCCCTTCAGTACAATTGGTACCTTGCCTTTGAAACAGGAAATGTGCTCTCTGTTGCTGCTGTAGCCATCCAGTCCAAGGTGGCCATGGATTTGTTACCAGGTATCCCAGACTTGAAATATTTATTGTACAGAGAATCAGAATCATCCCATAAATCAAAAGACACAGATACTCTTTTCCAGCTACAGTCAAGCAGTCCAGTGGATCTAAATTGGGAAGCTTCTGCTTTACCTACCAGCCTTTCCTAAACACACAGCACAGATAAATGTGACCTCACCGTTTATTACAAGTCTCTGTCTATAGGACTTCTTGGTCTTCAGGGTAGTTCTTATGGCATTCACCCATTTCAATTCATCCAGCATGTTGCACACCGGGTCTCTCCCACATCTTACGAAGCCCTTAGCAGCAGAAACTAAATTCCTTTCTTCCCTTGGAGAGGCTGACACAGGGTGAAGTGCCAGGTAATTGTAAAGTTAAAGTCACCAAAAAACCCAAATCAAAATTGAAAGCTGCAAAAAAAGTCAATTAGATGGACTTATTAACTAATTGATTCTCGTAGGACTAGCTCAGCGAAAATAAAACACAAACAGATGGAAGTATTGATAATCATTACTTATGAGATTATTCCAGAGAGCTGATCCTATGTTCTGTCAACAAGAGTTACTTTCCTAGAATTTAGCAGATGCCAACCAAAATTAACAGAGGAAACTTGATTTTGAAAAATTATTGACAAAAATAAAACAAAACCAGCCACCAGAAGAGAGTATGTAAATCATTACAGTATAAACAGGTATTAATGCTTAAAGAGCAACATCTTAGTCAAGTGGGAAATTCTAGAATGTAAGGAAATTAAAAAAAGATAATTTGATTAGCTATGTCCGAAGGACTAATACGATGGGAGTATAAACACAATGGCATTCAGTTGTCTACTTGGAATGCTGTTGCTTCAAAAGAGTATTTCTATTCAATTGAGATAGTCGTCAGGCACCGGTAACATAATTCAATGTCCATAATTAAAGGACTACTGCCATATAACCAGATATAAATTAAACTATGTCACAAAACAATACTAGACTTCAACTTATTATAAAAAATATCTAGGCTTGGCTGAATCCGATTTTTTTTTATAATTTCAGTGGCTAATATATTTATTTTATGTTCTCTTATTTTTATCTCTTTAAATGTTCACAGATGCAGGAAATTATGGAAGGGCAGACAATGGGGGGGTGAATTATTTAATGACAGATGTCCTAAGTCCTCAAGCAGCATTTTTCTTACTTGGCCTCACTGTAAAGTTTACATTATCGTAGAGGGAAATGTTTTTTCCATCAGTTTGTGTGTATGATGAAATCCACATTTACAGACAAAAATCTAATCTGTCTAAGCCCAAAAATATAAACTACAGGGGAAAAAATCAAGATACAAGCTAACAAGATAGACAGGATTCTGCTGAGCAGTGTCAGTGAAAGGCTAGTAAAGTAAACTAGCAATTCTGTTTTAATCCTGGTTTAAGAAAGTGGTATTTCTAGGACTAAGCACAGGATTCAAAGAGATAAATATCAAGATCATTGGACATTACTACTTAAAGTCATGGAGTGTTCGTACACACACCTAGCTGAAGATTGTTATAACAATACAGAGTGGATGGTGTACCTCTAGCTCTGTGTGTTAATGTGTGTTTAAAATGGTGAGAGATAATGAAGCCGTTCAGTCAAGCAGTGTGTAAGGGGAAAGCTGAAGTCAGGCAAAGTGAGCACTGTCTGGAAAAGCTGGAGTTGGATGCAGTGGGGATGATTGTGCCATCCAAGTCAATTTGCACAGAGAAGAGAGGATGTCTCTCAAAGACAAAGCGCATAACAAAAGTTAGCAAAATGTTTGCTCTCCAAGGCCAAGTTCTGTGTTACCTTTGAAGTGCAGAATTTCCCTATGGAATATTTTAGCAATAAATATTGATTTCCCAGTCCCTCCACTCTTTGAGCAGATTAGGATAGTCACAGCCTTAACTCAGCTGTCTTTGGAGTTTTCTTTAGTAGTGGTGGGATCTTCTCAGTGTCTCTGATCTTCAGGAAAGCCTCCTCTTTCCCAAGCTGGGCTTATAGTTGGAATTTTGGGCCCAGAAGCCAAACCCAAAGGTTTTTGTCTGTGAAGGACTCATTTAAAGAAACTCAAATGACTAATCATTCCTTGCTTGAAGTGGGTAGCCACTCTCTCTGGGTGAGATCAAGACAACTCTGCACTCAGGATCTGTTGATCTTCAAATGAGGCTGCTTCTACTCAACTGGTGGTGGTGCATCTTTTATGCATTCTTCTTCCATTCAGATGGACTGATGAGTTGAACCATCCCTCAGAAAGATCATTGTCATGATTTTGTGCCTTCTTATTGGTCATCCCCAAAATGTGATGTTGTCCCATCTTCAGGTTACAGGTGAATCCATCGTTGTGGCAGGTCTGGTGTCATTGCACTCTTTTACCCATCCAATAGGTGGCATCCACGATTCAGAAAAGTTAGTTATCCCATGTAGTTGCAATTTTTTCCTGGAATTTTTTAATTCTTACTTGGCATTATAAGTGTATAATACTAACAAAATTATCTCAGAAGTTTTTAGTTTGGTTCTCTGCTAATTCTTCGTGAAACAATGAACAGTCACATTCTGTTGTAAATTTCGGGATTATTTTCTCAACGTTTCATTAATTGTGAAGTTTAAAGTTTATGCTTCATTCTTTTTGCTATTAGCTTTAATTTGAGGAAAAATTTTCCCATCCTGCCTTCAAGTGTAGGAAGATTTTCTTCCCCAAATTTGATTTCAAATAACTTCCAGAGTTCATTATAAAATAATGACCCTAGCTCCTAATATTGATTACTCTAGCTGTTCTGTTTTTGACATTATGTAGAATAATGTCCAGAAATATAAACAAGGAACATGATTTCTAACCAATATCTTATGCTAAATTATCAATTACTACTCTTAAATCTCTAACATTCCTATATTCAATAGTACGTGCATAAACATTTCAACACTCACTTTTGCTAGTAACTCTTATTCCTAAAATAAGGATGCCTATTTACAATCTTCATTTGTAACAAATTTAGTCACACATTAATTATACTTAATTAATAGTTCCGTGCTTTGTTACAAGGAAGGAATTTGTAGTAAAGTCACCGATTCTTAACAGTACCACCACATATAATCCATTTGGTCTATTGATTGATTGTTTTCAGGATGGCAAGAGACACTAGTTGTGTCTGTCTAATCCTGAAATCTGGGAACATGCTTGGGATGATTCCTGTGCTAATTTCCTGGCAAGTCTTTAAAAAGGTGTCTAAAATTAGAGGAAAGTTTAGAGATAAGAAAACTTTCTCAAAAATCAATCAGAAGTGGTTTCCTTTCAGCAATAGCTGTAGATTTGTGGTTTCAACATCTGGCTGACAAGGATCACTTACAATGCATCAATGTGTGCCTGAACACTTCTAGCAGTATCCTTCATTTGTTTGTAGAGAGGCTACAGATCACAGTGTTATTTAGGTTGGTTTCTAAACAGCCCTTTAAAAGGCATTAAAACATCTCTTTTGGGATTAAACATTTTGAGATCTTTGGCGTGTTACATCTTTTTTCCCCGTTTTACACATGTATCAACTTGATAGCAGAGCTATCCAAAGTGTCAAAGTAGAAATCTAAGCAGAGAAAGGAAGGGGAAAGGGTGTACTTGGTCTTCTTTCCTCTTCTTAAAATTTTTGAAATGTTTAAGAATGTCGAGGAGACCATATGTCTGTTCTCCCACATAGATTAACTTTCCTTGAAAGTAACAGATAAGGTTTACATAACCAGGGTTTATCAGAAGGTGTCTTTGACCTAATATTCAGGCATTTCAGTCAGTTCAATATGGGTACACAATTCAAATCAAACCATTTCTGAACACAGCTACCAACCTTACAACCCTTCTTCACAGTGAAAGAAATCTAATGGAAGTTCTTTAGGGCTCAGTTAAACTGAGTGAACAATGGGCATCATACGCTGCACAGCCTGCTGACTGTCTCCTTCTTACACAGCCTCAGTTCTGTTAGCATTTTGGACATTGTGACAGATCTGGCAATTTCCTGGACTATCTTTGGGAGCGTTTACTGGATTAACTTTACATATTATTGTGGGCCAGGGATTGTATGCAATTCCATGTGGGAGGTGACCCCCACCCCACCAGCCCCCCAGGAACTAAGAACAGAGGGGGGTGATTAGGCAAATTCACACAGGCTGTAACACTCCAGAGAAGTGCCACTCCTCCTGGGGAGGCTCTCATATACTGGTTTAAACTGGATTCTCCAGAGACCAATAGACAATGAAAGACCTTTTGGATAAACAGCCTGAGTTTAAACTGACTCAGGGCTTTTGTTCTGATCCAGCAAATGGACAGGCCCTCTGGTCCAAGTGGGGGCCCCAAGCCTTCCGAGGAAGGTGGGAAGGACTTTGGCCTACTGAGGCCCATAAGCCTGAGTGCTAGAAAGCTTTTAGCATGTGTACAGGAACTATTATGTTTTTACTATGTTTTCTCTAGAATGCTTTCACCTTAAGAATAAATGTGTTTGCTTAAAAGAGGGCTTTGTGGTAACTTACGACTGTGGGCAACTATGCTGTTTATAGCCGCTGAGAGGAAAGCAAAGCACAGGCTCTGGCCTGTTTAGGCAGTCTGGTTTGTTGGGGAACTTGCAGCATAGGCAGGCACGGTGCAACCCGGATAAACCCCGCTCAGGAGGGAGAGACATAGGTCTTCGCCCAGGGACCTTGGAAGGGGAAGACAGGTTCAGTTGCCCTGAACAGTGTCACACATCTCTTCCAGTCTTGAGTCTAGGGCTTGAACATAGTCCAATATCTTTGCAGATATATTGGAGAAGTATAGGTCTGAATGAAGCCCAGGTCTCCCCTCCTTAAGTAGGGCAGCTAGCAGAGCCCTAAACCCAAAGAGAGAGGACCTACCACTTGCCCCTCTTGATACATTTTGACTAGAACATGATACAGTTCAGCTGAAAGAAAAGTATGGCTAACTGGCCGTGACATTGTCAGGAGCAGTAGGTTATAGTCTGTGTGCACAGCTCATTCAGAGTGCTTTGGCAGACAAGGGTTTGCAACCCCTCCAAGGGAATATTAGGCCTTCCAAAGACTGAACTTCACAATCTGGAGAGAACTTGAGGGTAATGGATGCAGAGAAAGCTTAAGCTAGCTGGAAAACCAACCCTTCCTCCCCCTCCTCCAGAAAATTCCATCTAAAAATAATCATTTGAAGTTTTCCAGCAGAGACTTTGGGTTTTCCAGCACGAATTTTAGTTTCAAATCTAACTGGTTCTTTGTTTTTTTGTTTTTTTTGCTTTGACTTAAAATGCAAATTTAGTTCTTTAATATAAATTTCCCCCATTTACTTCTAAAGGAAAAAAGATGGGAGAAGGTAGTAAATGGGGAAAATCCACTTTTCATATGTACTACTTGCCAACTTTTCCCCTTGGGTGGCCCCCCAAAAATCTAAAGACTGGAAGTATAAAAATAAAAGCTTCAGTATCCAAAAACCAAAATGACATTTTTAAATGTTGATTCAAAACTAATTTTTATTTTGATTTTCCCCAATTGGAAAGTCAAAAGCCTTCATCAAAACAACATGTTTGGAAAATGTTGATGAAGCCAGATGTTCAAAAGCTTTCCCCTCCATTGGGTCAGAAGATTTTGACTAGATCTATGCTTAGTTAAATGAGAGGACTGGCCTTCTGGTCAGTCTCTGTATCCACATGGCAGATCATGTACTTACCAAAAAGAAAAGGAGTACTTGTGGCACCTTAGAGACTAACCAATTTATTTGAGCATGAGCTTTCGTGAGCTACAGCTCACTTCATCGGATGCATACCGTGGAAACTGCAGCAGACTTTATATACACACAGAGAATATGAAACAATACCTCCTCCCACCCCACTGTCCTGCTGGTAATAGCTTATCTAAAGTGATCATCAAGTTGGGCCATTTCCAGCACAAATCCAGGTTTTCTCACCCTCCACCCCCCCACACAAATTCACTCTCCTGCTGGTGATAGCCCATCCAAAGTGACAACTCTCTACACAATGTGCATGATAATCAAGTTGGGCCATTTCCTGCACAAATCCAGGTTCTCTCACCCCCTCACCCCCCTCCCAAAAACCACACACACAAACTCACTCTCCTGCTGGTAATAGCTCATCCAAAGTGACCACTCTCCCTACAATGTGCATGGTAATCAAGGTGGGCCATGTCCAGCACAAATCCAGGTTTTCTCACCCCCCCACCCCCATACACACACAAACTCACTCTCCTGCTGGTAATAGCTCATCCAAACTGACCACTCTCCAAGTTTAAATCCAAGTTAAACCAGAACATCTGGGGGGGGGGGGTAGGAAAAAACAAGGGGAAATAGGCTACCTTGCATAATGACTTAGCCACTCCCAGTTTCTATTTAAGCCTAAATTAATAGTATCCAATTTGCAAATGAATTCCAATTCAGCAGTTTCTTGCTGGAGTCTGGATTTGAAGTTTTTTTGTTTTAAGATAGCGACCTTCATGTCTGTGATTGCGTGACCAGAGAGATTGAAGTGTTCTCCAACTGGTTTATGAATGTTATAATTCTTGACATCTGATTTGTGTCCATTTATTCTTTTACGTAGAGACTGTCCAGTTTGACCAATGTAAATGGCAGAGGGACACTGCTGGCACATGATGGCATATATCACATTGGTGGATGTGCAGGTGAACGAGCCTCTGATAGTGTGGCTGATGTTATTAGGCCCTGTGATGGTGTCCCCTGAATAGATATGTGGGCACAGTTGGCAACGGGCTTTGTTGCAAGGATAAGTTCCTGGGTTAGTGGTTCTGTTGTGTGGTATGTGGTTGTTGGTGAGTATTTGCTTCAGGTTGCGGGGCTGTCTGTAGGCAAGGACTGGCCTGTCTCCCAAGATTTGTGAGAGTGTTGGGTCATCCTTTAGGATAGGTTGTAGATCCTTAATAATGCGTTGGAGGGGTTTTAGTTGGGGGCTGAAGGTGATGGCTAGTGGCGTTCTGTTATTTTCTTTGTTAGGCCTGTCCTGTAGTAGGTGACTTCTGGGAACTCTTCTGGCTCTATCAGTCTGTTTCTTCACTTCCGCAGGTGGGTATTGTAGTTGTAAGAAAGCTTGACAGAGATCTTGTAGGTGTTTGTCTCTGTCTGAGGGGTTGGAGCAAATGCGGTTGTATCGCAGAGCTTGGCTGTAGACGATGGATCGTGTGGTGTGGTCTGGATGAAAGCTGGAGGCATGTAGGTAGGAATAGCGGTCAGTAGGTTTCCGGTATAGGGTGGTGTTTATGTGACCATTGTTTATTAGCACTGTAGTGTCCAGGAAGTGGATCTCTTGTGTGGACTGGACCAGGCTGAGGTTGATGGTGGGATGGAAATTGTTGAAATCATGGTGGAATTCCTCAAGGGCTTCTTTTCCATGGGTCCAGATGATGAAGATGTCATCAATATAGCGCAAGTAGAGTAGGGGCTTTAGGGGACGAGAGCTGAGGAAGCGTTGTTCTAAATCAGCCATAAAAATGTTGGCATACTGTGGGGCCATGCGGGTACCCATAGCAGTGCCGCTGATCTGAAGGTATACATTGTCCCCAAATGTAAAATAGTTATGGGTAAGGACAAAGTCACAAAGTTCAGCCACCAGGTTAGCCGTGACATTATTGGGGATAGTGTTCTTGACGGCTTGTAGTCCATCTTTGTGTGGAATGTTGGTGTAGAGGGCTTCTACATCCATAGTGGCCAGGATGGTGTTATCAGGAAGATCACCGATGGACTGAAGTTTCCTCAGGAAGTCAGTGGTGTCTCGAAGGTAGCTGGGAGTGCTGGTAGTGTAGGGCCTGAGGAGGGAGTCTACATAGCCAGACAATCCTGCAGGACAATCCAGACAGGGCCTAATAACATCAGCCAGGGCCTAATAACATCAGCCACACTATCAGAGGCTCGTTCACCTGCACATCCACCAATGTGATATATGCCATCATGTGCCAGCAATGCCCCTCTGCCATGTACATTGGTCAAACTGGACAGTCTCTACGTAAAAGAATAAATGGACACAAATCAGATGTCAAGAATTATAACATTCATAAACCAGTCGGAGAACACTTCAATCTCTCTGGTCACGCAATCACAGACATGAAGGTCGCTATCTTAAAACAAAAAAACTTCAAATCCAGACTCCAGCGAGAAACTGCTGAATTGGAATTCATTTGCAAATTGGATACTGTTAATTTAGGCTTAAATAGAGACTGGGAGTGGCTAAGTCATTATGCAAGGTAGCCTATTTCCCCTTGTTTTTTCCTACCCCCCCCCCCCAAGATGTTCTGGTTTAACTTGGATTTAAACTTGGAGAGTGGTCAGTTTGGATGAGCTATTACCAGCAGCAGGGGGTGGGGGGGTGAGAAAACCTGGATTTGTGCTGGACATGGCCCACCTTGATTACCATGCACATTGTAGGGAGAGTGGTCACTTTGGATGAGCTATTACCAGCAGGAGAGTGAGTTTGTGTGTGTATGGGGGTGGGGGGGTGAGAAAACCTGAATTTGTGCTGGAAATGGCCCACCTTGATTATCATGCACATTGTAGGGAGAGTGGTCACTTTGGATGAGCTATTACCAGCAGGATAGTGAGTTTGTGTGTGTGGTTTTTGGGAGGGGGGGGAGGGGGTGAGAGAACCTGGATTTGTGCAGGAAATGGCCCAACTTGATTATCATGCATATTGTGTAGAGAGTTGTCACTTTGGATGGGCTATCACCAGCAGGAGAGTGAATTTGTGTGGGGGGGTGGAGGGTGAGAAAACCTGGATTTGTGCTGGAAATGGCCCAACTTGATGATCACTTTAGATAAGCTATTACCAGCAGGACAGTGGGGTGGGAGGAGGTATTGTTTCATATTCTCTGTGTGTATATAAAGTCTGCTGCAGTTTCCACGGTATGCATCAGATGAAGTGAGCTGTAGCTCACGAAAGCTCATGCTCAAATAAATTGGTTAGTCTCTAAGGTGCCACAAGTACTCCTTTTCTTTTTGCGAATACAGACACAGCTGTTACTCTGAAACATGTACTTACCAGCATTCAAGGGAGGCATGGAGGGCAAATCTGCAGTTCCCTTGTCGATAAGCAATCCCACAGACAGAGCTTTGGGACCTGTAGGTCCCAGGTGATCATCTGCTACAGAACCTCTCTAATTCCCCCTTAGCTCTCACAAGTGTTGAAAATCTTTATCAGCTCCTGTCCTGTCATGCAATTTCCCAAGTAGCAGTAATTGCTCTTCCAAGTGCCAAAGTATCTACTTAGCACTAGCAATAATTAATTATATTTCTCTTGAAAAGCACTCTGAGGAATTCCCAGTATCTGATGTTTGTACTCCCTTGTTCATGAAGTTGAGTTCCCTCCATCTAGTTACTTTTCAATTAACAGCCTCAGAGGAGGACATTAGTTAAACATTGACTGAAGAATCAAGAACTCACCCCTTTCAATCTTTATTTAGTGCTCATGAAAAGCACCATACTGAGAGCCCTGCAGGCTGAAGTCCTTATTTATAAATGAAACCAAGAGTTAATCAGTATGTCTGACTTCTGATTAAGAGGGACCTCTCCTATGGAGAGTGTTCAGAATCTTCTTAGGTATATATATATGGCCCTCGTTACCATGGCATCTGAACCACTCAAGTCTTTAGTGCCTTTAGCCTCAAAGCCCTGCAAGGTAGGGAAATATTGTTATTAAAAAAAAAACAGACTGGGAATTGAGGCAGGGAGAGACTAAGTGACTTGCCCATAGTCACACAGTGACAGAACAGGGATTTGAACCAGTTGTGCCAAGTCATAGTGTCCTAACCCCTGGACCTTCCTTCCTCTGGCAACATGAGCACTTCACTTCTTTGCCTCCTTGCTCAGCTTTCCAGGGGTGCCAGTTCATGCCATCAGATGTTAATTTTTGGTCTTTAGCAACAGACACGATTTTAACCAACCACCTACTTAATCATTAAAGACCCCAAAAATCTCATTATCAATCCCTCAGCCAGCCAGCCCTCTTCCTACTTGTGACCCAAGTTTTCCTGCCTCAGGGCATGAGCCACTATAAAAAACGTGCTGGCTGTATTAACTTGAAACATTAAAGTAGTTTGACAATAAAAAAGTAATTCCCGATAAGGTTCTATGCTTCCTAAAATAAAGGTGTTATTCCTTTCCTGAGAGAAACCACCACCAAAGGTAGAAAAAAAACCCACCCTTAAGTTCCACTAAACATCTATATTAGCTTATTAATATTGAAATATGATCTATTTTTTAGCCTCGGAGATGCACAGAAGTCCCCTGCAAGGTATGTAAACCCTTTGGAATACCTTAAGATACATAGGATAGGCTTTTAACTTCCAATATAGGCCTCATGCTCTATAGTACATCACAAGTGCGAAAGCTTCCCATTTGTTACACTTATTGATTCTAATACAAGAATAATTTCAGTGTGTGGGGAGGTGTTTGCAAGAGATCCAAAGAGCAGGCTAAGACAAAGGAAACTTTTGGAAGGTAGGTAAATGGAGACCCACATTTTGACCCGTAAGAAACTAACATGTTGCAGGTTGAGAAGGATGAGAGGTAGTGAGTGAGAGCACTGATAACCATCAGTATCCAGACTGGTGCCTGTGGTCATTAGATTCCAAGGCCAGAAGGGACCACTGTGACCATCTAGTCTTAGCTCCTGTATTACACAAGCCAGAGAACTTCCCCAAAAGAATTCCTTGAGCAGATCTTTTAGAAAAACATCCAGTCTTGATTTAAAGATACACTATTACTTTTATCAACCAAACTCAGTCCATGTGTACTTACTGTTTAAAGTCTACATGATGGACAAGCTGATCATGACTACACAGGCCAGGTTGTTCCAGCCTTAAATTTGCAGGAGAAACAGCACTAAGACAACTTAAGCTCTACCCCTGTACGTCTCTTAGTCCTTTATATTCAACATGGAGTATACTTTCTAGGTGGAGAATTTACACTGTGATTTGTTGTACAGAATTCTTTTTCTATATGTTAGCTTATATGCACATACCTGTGATATAATGAATCTCAGCTTTGGAACAACACTAACACCAGGTGTTTTAATCCAAAGACATAGTTTTGATCTTGCCTTTGATTTAGGTTTCAACTGTGTCCTAGCTTCAACTCCAGTGATGTGTCTAATTGCGGGTTCATGGAATTATTTTGCTCAGGGGAAAGATTTGCTGTCTGTAGCTTATTTCTACAGTCTCCAGTTGTTATAGGAACACAGTGAGAGTTATGTACGGTTGTTTAAAAGGCCAGATTTTGTAACACTTCTGCACTGACATTAAGGTTTGGAAGTTTTCATGTTGATATGGAACAGTTGTGTTGTTTCTACAACAGGCTGATTTAGTCTGTGGCTATTGCTAGTGTGTTGTTACAGAGGCCGAATTAAGTTGTTTGGATTCTGGTCAGTGATAATTGCTCTGTTAACTGGCCTGTGCGTATGCCCATAAGGAGTTAAAGTTACATAACTCAATCTAAACCCAACCTTACATTGGAATTTCTAGTTCTGAGATTTTTAAGTGATACATATAGTGATTGTTTTGAACCTCACAAATAGCAGCCCTTAGGTAACTAAATATTTTCATGTGGGTAAAGAAATAGGGTTGATTGACACTGAATAAGATGTTAGCTAACCTTAAAATCCACAAAAATCAACACAGAAACATTGTTGTTTTCCTGGTCATCATCAACTAGAAAAAGAAAATACCCAGCAGAAAATACCTTCCTTCCTCCACCATAAACATTAATATGAAGTTAAACTGTCTGGTTTTGCCATCTCTCTAAATCCAAGATCTCCAGGTTACATTGAAACAGGATGTGCAAGTTGGTCCCCTCTACTTTCCCTTTCTCCCAGAGGAAAATATTTGTCAGCACATTAGGGATCAGATTTAGGAGACAATTTCAGAGTAGCAGCTGAGTTAGTCTATATTCGCAAAAAGAAAAGGAGTACTTGTGGCACCTTAGAGACTAACCAATTTATCTGAGCATAAGCTTTCGTGAGCTATAGCTCACTTCATCGGATGCATTCAGTGGAAAATACAGTGAGGAGATTTATATACACACAGAACATGAAAAAATGGGTGTTTATCATGCACACTGTAAGGAGAGGTTTCAGAGGAACAGCCGTGTTAGTCTGTATTCGCAAAAAGAAAAGGAGTACTTGTGGCACCTTAGAGACTAACCAATTTATTTGAGCATGAGCTTTCGTGAGCTACAGCTCACTTCATCAGATGTTTACCGTGGATACTGCAGCAGACTTTATATACACACAGAAATCATGAAACAATACCTCCTCCCACCCCACTGTCCTGCTGGTAATAGCTTATCTAAAGTGATCAACAGGTGGGCCATTTCCAGCACAAATCCAGGTTTTCTCACCCTCCACCCCCCCACACAAATTCACTCTCCTGCTGGTGCTAGCCCATCCAAAGTGACAACTCTTTACATAATCAAGTCGGGCTATTTCCTGCATAGATCAAGGTTTTCTCACATCCCCCCCACCCCCATACACACACAAACTCACTCTCCTGCTGGTAATAGCTCATCTAAACTGACCATTCTCCAAGTTTAAATCCAAGTTAAACCAGAACATCTGCGGGGGGGGGGGGGGGGTTAGGAAACAACAAGAGGAAACAGGCTACCTTGCATAATGACTTAGCCACTCCCAGTCTCTATTTAAGCCTAAATTAATAGTATCCAATTTGCAAATGAATTCCAATTCAGCAGTTTCTCGCTGGAGTCTGGATTTGAAGTTTTTTTGTTTTAAGATAGCGACCTTCATGTCTGTGATTGCGTGACCAGAGAGATTGAAGTGTTCTCCGACTGGTTTATGAATGTTAGAATTCTTGACATCTGATTTAAGATGAGCTATTACCAGCAGGAGAGTGGGGCGGGGGGGGGGGGGGGGGAGAAAACCCTTTGTAGTGATAATCAAGGTGGGCCATTTCCAGCAGTTAACAAGAATGCCTGAGGAACAGTGGGGGGGGGGGAATAAACATGGGGAAATAGTTTTACTTTGTGTAATGACTCAACCACTCCCAGTCTCTATTCAAGCCTAAGTTAATTGTATCCAATTTGCAAATTAATTCCAATTCAGCAGTCTCTCCTTGGAGTCTGTTTTTGAAGTCTTTTTGTTGTAATATTGCGACCTTTAGGTCTGTAATCGAGTGACCAGAGAGATTGAAGTGTTCTCCGACTGGTTTATGAATGTTATAATTCTTGACACCTGATTTGTGTCCATTTATTCTTTTACGTAGAGACTGTCCAGTTTGACCAATGTAAATGGCAGAGGGGCATTGCTGGCACATGATGGCAGATATCACATTGGTAGATGTGCAGGTGAACGAGCCTCTGATAGTGTGGCTGATGTGATTAGGCCCTATGATGGTGTCCCCTGAATAGGTATGTGGACACAGTTGGCAACGGGCTTTGTTGCAAGGATAGGTTCCTGGGTTAGTGGTTCTGTTGTGTGGTGTTTGGTTGCTGGTGAGTATTTGCTTCAGGTTGGGGGTCTGTCTGTAGGCAAGGACTGGCCTGTCTCCCAAGATTTGTGAGAGCGATGGGTCATCCTTCAGGATAGGTTGTAGATCCTTGATGATGCGTTGGAGAGGTTTTAGTTGGGAGCTGAAGGTGACGGCTAGTGGCGTTCTGTTATTTTCTTTTTGGGCAACCACACACCATGTCAAGAATTTTAACATTCATAAACCAGTCGGAGAACACTTCAATCTCTCTGGTCACTCGATTTCTGACCTAAAAGTGGCAATTCTTCAACAAAAAGACTTCAGAAACAGACTCCAAGGAGAGACTGCTGAATTGGAATTAATTTGCAAATTGGATACAATTAACTTACACAAAGTAAAACTATTTCCCCATGTTTATTCCCCGCCCCCCCCCACACTGTTCCTCAGGCGTTCTTGTTAACTGCTGGAAATGGCCCTCCTTGATTATCACTACAAAGGATTCCCCCCCACACACTCTCCTGCTGGTAATAGCTCATCTTAAGTGATCACTCTCCTTACAGTGTGCATGATAAACACCCATTTTTTCATGTTCTGTGTGTATATAAATCTCCTCACTGTTTTTTCCACTGAATGCATCCGATGAAGTGAGCTGTAGCTCACGAAAGCTTATGCTCAAATAAATTAGTTAGTCTCTAAGGTGCCAAAAGTCCTCCTTTTCTTTTTGCTGACATTGAAATACAAGCACCTTGGAGATCATTTCTGGAGTGATGTTTTTAAATTGTTTCCCTATCCATTTGCAAGGTTCTCATCCCTGCAGTTTTTCATAGCTGCTTTTCGGCAACCTCTAATCAATCTGACATGACCGATCTCACCACAGAAACTCCAAGAGGCACGATCTGGGATCCCTGACGACAGGGTGACCAGATAGCAACTGTGAAAAAACGGGATGGGGGTGGTGGACAATAGGCACCTGTATAAGAAAAAGTCCCAAAAAACGGAACTGTCCCTATAAAAACAGGACATCTGGTCACCCTACCTGACAAGAATTAGCATGTAAACAGAACTTCTGGTCTCGGCAAAGAAGGGGAGACAGGAACAGAGCCTTCACAACAAAGTCTCTGTCCTCCAATTGCCGAGTCATTGCCACCTTCTGCCCCAACAGTCAGCTGTCAGATATTTGTGCTTAAGAAACAGGACTTCATTCTTTCATGAGGCACCTTTCCCCTCTGACATGCTAACCTGCCCAACATCGTAATCGGCTCTTATTCAATTTCAAGATAAGGGACCTTTGACCTGAACATAAGGATAAGAGATCTTAAAATAAACAGCAAAAACATGCCTACGTTAAAATACTGGGTGAGGCCTTGGCAAAACGTCTAAGAGACTTTATCTGAAAGAAGCACCTTCAGAGAAACAAGACTCGGACACAAGCAAGGCATCATCCTTCTCTGTTCTATATGGTGTCAGCCCATGCGCATGCTAAATTAGAGACCACTGCTGTGGCTAAGATTGGTGAACACAAGCCAGACATCTGAAAAGTGTTCTATGGGAGCTTATAGAGGCTTTCTTTCTCCAGAGTCAAGAATGAGGTTATTTGGGGAAGCTCCCCTTTGTACAGGGGCAAAGCTTTGTCTTAGTCTTATCAGAACACACTCTGGCTGAGCAGCGGGTTTAGGCTGAGGTCAGGCAAACGGCTGTCTCAGTCTGTCTAGATTGTCTGAGTGACTCTAAAGCCTTTTCATATTAGGTCGCTTAGAAGACTTACACACCTCCCTCCTGAAGCCCCCAGGTCTGATTGAATAGCCTCCTAGCAGCCACCCTAATAGTTTGCTACATGAGAAGCACAACATGAAGGTTACAAGGGGTAAAGATCAGCTCATTCCAGCCTGGGGCATGCTGCTGCCAGGCTTCCTTCCCCCGCAGTGTGGCCATGTGTTGTGAAGTCCTCTTAGAGGCAGAACATAGGCTGAGCTGCTGGAGATTTCTAGGGTCTACTTCTCCTCTCCCTTATACCAGTATAATCCAAGAGCAACTGCACTCAAACCACTGAGTTTGAGTTTCACCCATGCAACCAACATCAGAATCAGGCCCATAGGCTGTGTGTGACTGGGAAGGAAGCAGAAAGCCAATGTTCAGCCTCCTAATGATTTGTTGCATTAAACAGCTGTCTGCCGCTTGCCTCCTGGCAATTATTTGATCCCAGTCTCTGAGAGCTAACCTGCTGCTGGAGCCCCCATGGCTCTCCCTAGAGAGCTGGAAAGAGTTTTTAAAATCCAAACCCAACCCGTGTTGTATTTGACAAGAAAGAGATGAACGCAGCCGAGGGGCCACTATTCAGACAGACTGCGGTTCTCTTTCCTGTATCAGGGCGATAAAAGGACAGTGTTTGCTAACCTGGGACAGCCTTTGAGCCTCAGAGCACAGAAGCAGGCAGCTTTGCTGACAGCGCTTTGGAAAGCAAGCGGTCAGCAGATTGGAACTTGCAGAGAGAAGACATTTTAGCAAGATGAAACGGTTCTCTGGCCTGGGAGAGGGCAAAGCCAACTGAGGCCAAGGGCTTCAGAGGAACAACCCACTGGCCCTAGAACCACAGCTCAATAAACAAAGAGTATCTCAGCACCAGAGTCACTCCCTCATTCCAGGAGTAATCCAGCCCCTGAGAGAGTAGCTCACTCCATGTGCTTCCATTTATAAGCCCTGGATTTCCTCTCTAATGGGGTAATTAACCCAAGGTGAGCCCAGCCCCCAGGACTGGGCTCCCGGTAGTAAAGTCAGGCAGGTGATGAAGGCGTATCTGCTAAAGGAGAGGAGGACTTGTGGCACCTTAGAGACTAACCAATTTATTTGAGCATAAGCTTTTGTGAGCTACAGCTCACTTCATCGGATGAGATTTTAACCCTTTTCCTGCCAGCCACAAGGGGTGACTGACACACTGTTCCACAGCTCATTGTTGATTAGATTTAACCCCATCCCTGAGACTGCTCTAACACCTCCTTTCCAGAAGCAAGTGCCGGTGTCCCTTGAGCTCACGTCCTCTGTGTTTCCATCACTTTCCCTGGCAGTTCATAATTATTACTCTTCAGGTGTTTGGGTTCATTATTTACTCCTGCTTTTTAGGCCATGTGCTGTACTTTCTGAAATGCTGCCTGCTGGACAATTTCCCCAAGCTGCTTTATTAACCCCTTCTTCACCATTTTGAACCCTCTGGACACTGCTTTCTCAGCGCCTGTGAGCCTGCCTGTGCTAACCACAGCCAGCCTTAGCCTGGGCCACATGTGCAGCCCCACAGAACTCTCCTCACGCTTACAGTTCTTTAAGAAACCCGGGCGCGGGAGCGGGTTTTTCTAAGAAAGCAAAAAGACAGGCAGACGTGAGAGAGAATAAGTACAGGAGGGAGAGAAAGCGAGCACACACTAGCTTTAAAAGAAAAATAGAAACAAAGTGAGACAGCAAATGGGGGGGGGGGCCTCTCCCCAGCAGACATCTCCCACCAGCCCTGCAAGCTGCAGGGAAAGTAGAAGGCAGAATGCTGTTGCTTTTGGGATTTGCGTCTTTCTTTTGTTCTCTTGGGCTTGACGGTTTGTCTTTTAAAACATTGTCACAGCAGCAAGTAATTTGTTTGCTGGCCTGTCAAGCCCTGATTCAGGGACGAGAGGCAGATTTAAGAATAATTAGCGGGGTTGAGGGACAGATCCAACACCCACTGAAAGCAACGGAAAGGCTTCCACTGACCCCAGTGGAAAAGTGCTCAGGCCCTGAGTCTGGAAAGTGCTTAGGCCCAGGTCCTCAAAGGTTTTTAGGCTCCTCCTGACTGCCACTGATTCCAATGGACATTGGGAGCCTAAATACCTTTGTGGATCTGGGCCTTAGCTACCTGCTTAAATCTATCCCACATTCATTGAAGTTAATGGGATCTACGCAGGTACTTTCCCAAACACGGGACTTAAAAAGGGGAAAATGGAAATGCGGGTGTGGCTGGAGTCAGTAACCATAGGGGGAAAGAGGCCCTGCTGCAGCCCCTCTAGCCCCCACTAGCAGGCTGCCCGTCAATCGTCCGATTGAAAGGCCTCGCCAAAGATACCCTCCTTTCCTAGCATCGGTGTCTATTCCGGTGCTGGCACTCTGGGGACTTGTATTCAGTTAATAGCACTTGTAACAGAGAGTGTGGTTAAAGGAATTGGTTACTAGGACGATTTTTACAAGTAGCTCTGGTTTGTTTTGTCCGTCCACTCCTGGGAGGTTTGAACGTGTCCCTGTGACGGTTGTTTGGCATGTGCTAGGCCCTGTACAGCCACTGCACAAAGACAGTCCCTGTCCGAGAGGCTCACACGTGACACATCAGGTAGGACGCCGAGGGGTGGGGGCGGGTTGTGAAAAGGGGATTTTGTGAATAGCTTTTCCAGCAGAATAGTCAAATGGCTTGTTAGGCGCAGCAGGCAGAGTGGGACGTGGCTGAGATACCCTAGGGGTGAGATGGGGCCGGCCCCTCAGCCTTTCCGAGGCCATGCGTGGGGGTGCGTGTTGGGGGGGGGATCAGCGAGAGCTTTTTCTGGATCCACCTTGTTCTTGCAGTCGGTAAATTGCTTCCTGGATGCTTTGTCAGCCAAGTGCCCCTCTGTAGGCCGGTCCCAGGCAATGCTTTCTCAGCCATGCATGCCTGCCTCTGCCCTTAAGAGTTTTGATTTTTGACCCAAGAATTCGGTTTGGCCAGCTCTGCTCCACGGGGCAGCTCTCTTCAGCCTCACTGGGCTGTCTCCTCTCACTCCCCCGGTCAGATTAGTGCTACTGCCTCTGGCGGTGCCCTTTGCGTTTGTCATACACAAAAACCTGGCACTGCTACAGGGCCTTTCATCTACACATATTTATTAATGAAGCCTCATGACTCCTCTATGAGCTAGGCAGGAATTACTATTATTAACAACGGATGGATGGGTAAATTGCGTCATGCAGCGGTTGAATGGCTTACCCTAGCTCACCCAACCGGTCAGTAGCAAAGCTGAGAAATGACCACAGGACATGACACCCATTCCCTAATCTAACCACACTCTCTGTAAAGTTTCAGAGGAACAGCCGTGTTAGTCTGTATTCGCAAAAAGAAAAGGAGTACTTGTGGCACCTTAGAGACTAACCAATTTATTTGAGCATGAGCTTTCGTGAGCTACAGCTCACATGAAGTGAGCTGTAGCTCACGAAAGCTCATGCTCAAATAAATTGGTTAGTCTCTAAGGTGCCACAAGTACTCCTTTACTCTCTGTAAAGAGACACAATCCTGCTAAACCAGACACACTCCCTCTCTTCACATCCTGATCCACACACAGGTAGCTAGGACCCAGTTGTTTAGAAAGCAAAGCCACTGTAACAAAACATTATGAAACCAGCCAGAGAAGGGGTTTGTTTAAAGGCAAGGAGCAAGACCAGGACACAACCCAACCAAAAATAAGAGATCAGTGGGGGGAAAATAAAGCCATGTGGTTGCTTACCCTCGGGAAAGCTGGGATGGTAGCTGGGAGCTGTTCACCTTCTGCCAGTGACACAAAGGACGGCTCTTTCGTCCCACTCGCCTCGTCCACGCTTGCAAATGGATTTCAGAAGTAAGAACTTCCAGGCAGGGGTTAGTGGCTGTTAAACTTTATAAATGGGAGTGGTCAGAAACAGAGCAGTGACTCCAGAGTCTGATGTAAGGAACTTGCAGCTCTTTGAACACCTGCAGTGGTGTTGGAAAATGGCTTCCCTGCCCGTTTTTCTTTCCCTTGCTCTTTTTGGGTTTCTTTTCCCACCCTGGGTGATTTACTGCTCACAGGAGAAAGCTGAGAACAGAGCAGTTAGACTTTTTGCAGGCTGTATTTTCTCACGGCAGGGAAAGTGGAATATAGCACAGAGAAAGGTAAAAGGTCTCACTTGAATTGGGGTGGTTCCTTGGCATCATGTTGTCCCAGGGCTGACGCCCTGCTGGACGCGCTGTTTTTGCAACGCTGTGGCCAACATGCTGACAGCAGTGAGCTCTGCCCCACAGTGGGGCATAGAGCACCATTGCTCACTGCTCATCACAGCCAGCGGGAAAGTTCAGCCCTGGGGCCAGACTGATGGGCCTAGGGCAGCCACAGCCGAGCGCAGGCCCAGGCGTGCTCCGAGTTCCCTGGGCTGCGAGGGGCAGTGTACGTGACTCCTGAGGGGAGGCCGGCTCCTGGCATTGCCTGAGCGTCCATGTGTTGCCTTGGACAGTGCTCGGAGCCGCTCCAGAGAGAGACATGTCCGGCCCGTCTCAGCCAGAGGTGTGTTGTTGCCCATGGACAGTGGGGTGGTTCCCCCAAGGAACCGCTCCACCCCCTGATTATAAATAATTCAGTTTCCTTCTCTATGGCTTTGTTGTGTCCCTTACTGGAGGCTTTGTCTTAGATTTTGAAGGCTAGTGCCACACAAACTGCATGGACTTTAGCAGGTTCAGACATAGGTGCGGGAACTAGGGGTCCTGGGGATGCTACCACACCCCCCGGCTTGAAGTGGTTTCCATCCTATGCAGGGTTGACAGTTTGATTCAATGGCTCTCAGCACCCCCACTACACAAATTGTTCCAGCCCCTCTGGGTTCAGAGCCCTGTTGCTCCTGATGCTTTTTCTTGCTGAGAAATGACTAACCGAATGCACGATACTCCCAGGGAAAAAGATCTGGGGCAGGTGCAGATAAGGCTGAGAGTAAGTTGGTTCTCACCGCAGCCCCTTCTCCCCCCCCCCCCCCCCAACATGAGGACAGATCCTCAGCTGATGCACGTCAGAGTCGCTGCGTTGACTTCCACAGCACTGTGCTGCTCTACACCATCGGAGGATCTGGCCCGCCCTCTCCTACTACGTATTTGTGCAGCTCCTAGCACAATGGGGCCCTGATCTCTGCTGGGGCCTTGAGACGAGCACAACCCTAAAATGCAGTCACTTCATACTGATAGGGCTAGAACCTTACTTTTTTAAATGAAAGCGTAGCTCTCCAGAGGTCATTTGGCACCCTATTTTCAGTGCCTTGGAGCCACTCTGCCTATCTGATGTTAGTATTCAAAATCTTAACAACTTTTAAAACTAAAAACTAAGTAACTAATCACTAGTCTTGGACACAATTAAGTGAGTCCTATAAAGTTTTATTTCTCTTCTTTCTGCTCCAAGGAGGTTAGAAGACCTGGATGCAGTAATTTCAGAGGATTGTAATAATTCTGGACAGCCTTGTCCAATTCCCTTCACATTGGGTAGTCAACGTCAACCTCAGTCCCAGACCTAACCTGCCAAAGTTGAGGCTGATATTCCTTTTGTTTGTGGAGTTTAGTGGCAGAGGAGTAGGTTGGGGGCAAAAAACGTCAGGATTATAACGGAAACTCCTTTGCAACCTTGACTGTGGAGTAGCCCCTGCATAATATTCCATCTCTAGAATGGAGTCTTACTCCACAGTCAGAGACAATGCTGCCATCTCCCTTCCCCCAGCAGTCTGAGAGACCCCATGGCACTCTGAAACCATACGGCTGTTCTGCCCGGACTGGTATCCATTAATCTACCTGGGCTTCCAAAAGTTAACCTTGTCCCCACGCTGCATCATGTGACTAACACAAGAGTAGTCTAAATGTTTTATTTCATCCCTTCAAATGAAACACAGTTCAACTGACCTGGAGTTGAGTCTAGCTGCATCTCCCCAGGGTTCCTGAGAACAGCTTCACCCAGCTGGCCATGGGATGTTGATGTTTCACACCAAGAACCTCTACAGATGACAAGGCCCTTATTAACCAGTGGGGTAATGAATGCTGATCACACCCAGTGCGCAATCAGCTTTGGCATGAAGATTGCTGTGGACTTCTCTCATTACTACCATTAACCATAGACTTCGTATAGAAAAAGGCATCCAGCTACACTGGCCAGTACCCCTCTGTTTTTACCTACATAGCACCAGGCTGCCCTGTACCCATTCATTATAAACTCTTTGGGGTAGGGTTTATGGCCTTTGTGTGACACATCCTACATACTGCACAGCACTGCTTATACACATGGCATAAACAACATCCTCCATACATCTGACCTAAATGTCCTTAAGTGGGAGGATGGCCTGCTGGCCATTGTACAAGCCTATGACTCAGGAGACCTGAATTCCCGGTGCTACCCCTGATTTACTCTGACATTGGGTGAGACACTTTCTCTTGCTGCCTCAGTTATCCTAATGTAAAATGCCTTGATAGAGTCATAGAATATCAGAGTTGGAAGGGACCTCAGGACGTCATCTAGTCGAACCCGGTGCTCAAAGCAGGACCAATCCCCAATTTTGGCCCCAGATCCCTAATGGCCAAGGATCGAACTCACAAACCTGGGTTTAGCAGGCCAATGTTCAAACCACTGAGCTATCCCCTGACTCCGCAAGTCCAGTTATGAAAAAAACTAGCCTTTTGAAGCTAGGCCCTGAAGAGAAGGTCTTTTTTTCCTGATTACGTGTTACAAAAGACCAAGATCTAAGACCTAAGCTGTATAACGAAATGACTGACCCACCCAGCCTTCCTTCTGGTTCCTGCTCTAAAGCCTGATAAGAACTAGTAACAACAAGGACAACTTAGTTGTGTGTGTCTGAAGGACTGACAGCTACCTGAGGTTGGAAGTGAGCTCTCATAAGCTTTTTAGCATGCCTGTAGGGTCTTCTACTGGGTTGGGTTTTTTTACATTTTCTCTGGAATGCTTTTACCTTAAGAATAAAAGGGTTTGCTTACAAACGATCGCACAGCTCTTTCTAACAGCCGTCAATGTACAACCACTGGCCTTTTAGGCAGTCTGGCTTGCTGGGGATTTCACAGTGTAAATCAGGGAGCTGTGCAGGGTTAGGAGGGAGTGAGATGCGGGTCTCTGCCCAGGAGAGTGAAGTGACCACTACTGGGCGGGGACTCACATTTCTCTCTCTTTCTCCCCCTCCTGACCTGGGTATTTCCAGGCTGTACAGTTCCCTTCCTACATTGTGAATGCCCCAGCAAGTCAGACTGCCTAAACAGGCCTGCTCTGCCTGCCTTCCTCAGAGGCTATACAGAGCATCAATGCTCATGGTTAAAGCCCACAAGGCTCCTTCTAAGAAGAACGTTTATTCTTAAGGTGAAAGCATTGCAGAGAAAACATGTAAAAAAAAATGTTAAGCACCTACATGCAGGCAACTAAGGTTACCAGGGATCACTCCAACTTCACAAAGGGCTCTGGCAGGTGAACAGTCCTTCAAACCCCACCAAGGTGCTTTCCTGTGGTTACATATTCTGTGTCAAGGAGGTTACGAACGAGCACCCCCATGAAAAGTTTAGTCCCTCCTTTAAACAA